>NC_091954.1:3318689-3618689 GCF_031021105.1 Erythrolamprus reginae
CATCTGCACATGCGCAGATGGTGTTTTTACTTCCGCAGCGCTACTTCGCGAAAACCCGCTCGTTGCGGGGGGTCCTGGAACGGAACCCTCGCAACGAGCGGGGGTCTACTGTATATATATACACATACATACATACATACACACAGTGTGTGTGTGTATATATAGATACACACACATAAACACACACACACACATTCTTTACTAGCCAGTAAAGAATTCTATTCTATTCTATTCTTTTTTATTCTATTCTATAATAATAATAATAATAATAATAATAATAATAATAATAATAATAATAATTATTATTATTATTATTATTATTATTATTATTATTATTATTATTATTATTATTATTATTATGTCAGTAAAACACAGCAAATGAGATCACTATGCTGGATTTCGTATTTCATCACCAGTCGGGCACTTCCCATGCACCTAGGACTGCGTGATGTAGCGGCGAATTATGTTTGCCGATCCCAGTAAAGCGGCTTTTGCAATTGACAGATGGAGATTTGGTCAATTCCGATGGTTTTCAAATGTCCGCTGAGATCCTTTGGCCCTGCGCCCAGCGTGCCAAGTACCACTGGGGCCACTTTCACTGGCTTATGCCAGAGTCGTTGCAGCTCGATTTTTAGATCTTCCTATTTCACTAATTTCTCTAGCTGCTTCTCCTCAATTCTGCTGTCTCCTGGGATTGCGATGTCGATGATCCATACTTTCTTTTTCTCCACGATCAGGATGTCTGGTGTGTTATGCTTCAGAATTCGGTCAGTCTGAAGTCAGAAGTCCCACAGTAGTTTTGCTTGCTCATTTTCGACCACTTTTTCGGGCTTATGATCCCACCAGTTCTTTGCCACTGGTAAATGGTAGTTCCGGCACAAGTTATTAATTATTATTTTTATTATTATTATTATTATCATTATCATTATTTTATTCTGTCTATTATTTCTACTCATTTTTTCTCAGGCGTTAAATCTCTGTTGGGAGAATTGGCGCCAGACCTATGGTTGGGAGGTCACCATAACACGAGGAACTATATTAAGGGGTCGCGGCATTATAAAGGTTGGGAACTGTCCTAAACCATGAAATGTGATAGGCCAAAGTTTCCAAGTCAACGATGGCCTCGGCCTGACATGGACCGAAGGACGTCAAAGGGGCACCACTCCTCTGCTCTCTTCAGGATATAAGAGGGACCTACCTGGTTCTGTATTCAGTCGGCAGCTGTTCAAGAATTCAGCCGTGAAATAAATATCCACATCGCAGAAAAATATCAAGACTTCTCCTTTTTCCCACGCTCGGGCGCCCACGTCCAGCCCTTGGCCACGGTTGAACTCCTCGTTCAGGGACACCAGCGTGTAGTTATGGAAGTCAGCCTCTCTACCAAGAGAAAGGACCTTCAAGTTCTCGGTTCATGGCCCATCAGCTCAACACAATACCCTGAAGGCCAATTAATTCAACCAAGCTCCACTTCCTATATTTCACCCTTACAGAGTTGCTATTGGAAAGGAGATCTGTGTTGGGTTCCCTGTTAAGCAAGGGTTACTTCACAATACACACCATACTGTTCTTCAGGAATACAAAGTATGTCTATATGCTATGTGCATATAGATATATACCCAGTAAAACCCTCATTGTGTATTGGACAAAATAAATAAATAGAAACATAGAAACATAGAAGTCTGACGGCAGAAAAAGACCTCATGGTCCATCTAGTGTGCCCTTATACTATTTCCTGTATTTTATCTTACAATGGATATATGTTTATCCCAGGCATGTTTAAATTCAGTGACTGTGGATTTATCTACCACGTCTGCTGGAAGTTTGTTCCAAGGATCTACTACTCTTTCAGTGAAATAATATTTTCCCATGTTGCTTTTGATCTTTCCCCCAACTAACTTCAGATTGTGTCCCCTTGTTCTTGTGTTCACTTTCCTATTAAAAACACTTCCCTCCTGAACCTTATTTAACCGTTTGACATATTTAAATGTTTCGATCACGTCCCCCCCTTTTCCTTCTGTCCTCCAGACTATACAGATTGAGTTCATGAAGTCTTTCCTGATACGTTTTATGCTTAAGACCTTCCACCATTCTTGTAGCCCGTCTTTGGACCCGTTCAATTTTGTCAATATCTTTTTGTAGGTGAGGTCTGTATAATAAAATAATAAAATAAAGGGCTCCTGGAATTTCCTGGCTAGATCCTCTTTCTTTCTTTTATTTTTTTAAAAAATAGTTTTTATTGATTTTATTTTATTAATGCACTTGGGGAAAAGGAATCCTCAATCTGAGTATTGCACTGGCAGTTCTGTGTTAGCAAAAACTTCAGAAGAGAAGGATTTAGGGGTCGTGATTTCTGACAGTCTCAAAATGGGTGAGCAGTGTGGTCGGGCAGTAGGGAAAGCAAGTAGGATGCTTGGCTGCATAGCTAGAGGTATAACAAGCAGGAAGAGGGAGATCATGATCCCCTTATATAGAGCGCTGGTGAGACCCCATTTGGAATAATACTGTGTTCAGTTCTGGAGACCTCACCTACAAAAAGATATTGACAAAATTGAACAGGTCCAAAGACGGGCTACAAGAATGGTGGAAGGTCTTAAGCATAAAACGTATCAGGAAAGACTTCATGAACTCAATCTGTATAGTCTGGAGGACAGAAGGAAAAGGGGGGACATGATCAAAACATTTAAATACGTTAAAGGGTTAAATAAGGTCCAGGAGGGAAGTGTTTTTAATAGGAAAGTGAACACAAGAACAAGGGGACACAATCTGAGGTCAGTTGGGGGGGAAAGATCAGAAGCAACATGAGAAAATATTATTTTACTGAAAGAGTAGTAGATCCTTGGAACAAACTTCCAGCAGACGTGGTAGATAAATCCACAGTAACTGAATTTAAACATGCCTGGGATAAACATAGATCCATCCTAAGATAAAATACAGGAAAATAGTATAAGGACAGACTAGATGGACCATGAGGTCTTTTTCTGCCGTCAGTCTTCTATGTTTCTATGTTTTCCAAGTTCCACCTTCACCCTCTTTTTATATTACCACATGTCTATTTTCTTCCTATGTATTTATGTATTGGACAAATGAATAAATAAATGAATAAATAAATAAGTTAAAAACCAAATGACATAAAACACAGAGAAAAAATACACCTATGTAAAATATAATACTTCTGGTACAGCTTTACATTAGATTTATGTAGATATGTGATTGTTTTTTTTCCATGCACCAATGCAGAACTACTAAATGCATAGTTATGTCACTGTTTTTAAAGAAAATATATAAAAACCAATAAAGTTTACTTTTAAAAAAAAGGGGAAAAACTGGGGACGGTGTTATTTTTGCATGAAAAGGGCCAAACGAAGCCTCTTTCCAAGATCCCCCCAAGCCCAGACTTTTCAAAATAAATGAAGGACGTGACTTTGTCCCTAAAATGAAACCAAAACGTATCACAAAATCGTTTCGAGAGACAACTTCTCTGCAGGAGAGAGATTCAAACCGCTTTCCAATCGTGAGTCTGCGTGGCTCCTTGAGACTCACCTCGCAACGGATTCTAAGATGCTTTTGACTTCAGAGAGGCCTTCTTGCCCAAAATACACCACCGTGAGATGAATCCGCTTGTCTTGATTAATGCAAACATCCCTGGGGGCAAAAGAGAATATCAGAGAATGGGTTAAGTTCTTCACAGAGAAAGATCCAAGTATCTCCTCCACTGGCTAACAGAAGTTTTCCTCCTTCTTTCTTTCTTTCTCACTCTCTTTCTCTCTCTTTCTTTCCTTCCTTCCCTTCCTCTTTCTCTCTTTCTTTCTTTCCTTCCTACCTTCTTTCTTTCTCTTTCTTTCTTTCTCACTCTTTCTTTCTCTCTCTTTCCTTCCTTCCTTTCTTTCCTTCCCTCCCTCTTTCTCTTTCTTTCTTCCTTTTCTTCCTTCTTTCTTTCCTTCCTTCCTTCCATTCTTCTTTCTTTCTCTTTCTTTCTTTCCTTCCTACCTTCTTTCTTTCTCTTTCTTTCTTTCTCACTCTTTCTTTCTTTCTTTCTCTCTCTCTCTTTCCTTCCTTCCTTTCTTTCTTTCCTTCCCTCCCTCTTTCTCTTTCTTTCTTTCCTTCCTTCTTTCTTTCTCTTTCTTTCTTTCCTTCCTTCCATTCTTCTTTTTTTCTCTTTCTTTCTTTCCTTCTTTCTTTCGTTCTCTTTCTTTCTTTCTCACTCTCTTTCTTTCTCTCTCTCTCTTTCCTTCCTTCCTTTCTTTCTTTCCTTCCCTCCCTCTTTCTCTTTTTTCTTTCTTTCCTTCCTTCCTTCTTTCTTTCTCTTTCTTTCTTTCTTTCCTTCTTTCTTTCTCTTTCTTTCTTTCCTTCCTTCCTTCTTTCTTTCTCTTTCTTTCCTTCCTTCCTTCCTTCTTTCTTTCTTTCTCTTTCTTTCTTTCTTTTTCTTTCCTTTCTTTCATCATCATCATCATCATCATCATCATCATCATCATCATTATTATTATAGGATGGGTTAGTGCACAGGAACATCAAGACAGAGTCTACCAGTCAAAATCAATACCTGCAGAACCTCCTAATCAATCAATGCCTTCAACAACTCATCCTCCCTTATTTTTAAAACGTCCTTGCTCCAGCTGCTCTGGAGAGAAATCAGAAGGCCATTCTGCTTAATGGGGAACCTACCCAAGAGTTGCCTTTCCATTTTCTAATGCTTCCTCTGCCAGGTTATGTGTAGTTTGAGGCAATGCAGCTGCTCTGGACGATTCCCATGTCAATTATTTAACTTGCAAATACGGATTTGAAATCAAAAACCGATCAGCACAGGACTGCCTGGTATTGTAATAAGCCCCCAGGGTTGTTTCAGGGAGTATGGAGTATGAGGTCTTATTCCAAGATTTGCTTTTGGGTTTTATGTTGTTATTCTGAAACTTCGAGTAGGTGATGCCAGCAACAGCCCAGGAGTATATTAATTCAGGATTTTAGCATCTCGATAATGGAACATGCAAGACTCTTTCTAATTGCTAATTCGCTCCATATGTTAGTTTGCCATGGTTTTAAAATAGAATCAATGACGCTTTGGAGGGTTTTAGCATTTAGCGTTTGTAATTTACCCTCTGCGTTTGTTCATTTCGTGTAGCTGCGTCATTTGTTGAAAGCATTTCCTTTGGTTTCCCCCTGAATTGTGTCGTTTCCAACGAAACTGAAACAAGATCTAATCTATTATAGAAACATAGAAGATTGACGGCGGAAAAAGACCTCCTGGTCCATCTAGTCTGCCCTTATACTATTTCCTGTATTTTATCTTAGGATGGATCTATGTTTATCCCAGGCATGTTTAAATTCAGTGACTGTGGATTTACCAACCATGTCAGTTGGAAGTTTGTTCCAAGGATCTACTACTCTTTCAGTCAAATAATATTTTCTCATGTTGCTTTTGATTTCCCCCCCAACTAACTTCAGATTCTGTCCCCTTGTTCTTGTGTTCACTTTCCTATTAAAAACACTTCCCTCCTGAACCTTATTTAACCCTTTAACATATTTAAATGTTTCCATCATGTCCCCCCTTTTCCTTCTGTCCTCCAGAGTATACAGATTGAGTTTATTGAGTCTTTCCTGATACGTTTTATGCTTAAGACCTTCCACCATTCTTGTAGCCCGTCTTTGGACCCGTTCAATTTTATCCATCTCTTTTTGTAGGTGAGGTCTCCAGAACTGAACACAGTATTCCAAATGTGGTCTCACCAGCACTCTATACAGCGGGATCATAATCTCCCTCTTCCTGCTTGTTATACCTCTAGCTATGCATCCAAGCATCCTACTTGCTTTCCGTACTGCCTGACTGCACTGTTCACCCATTTTGAGACTGTCAGAAATCACTACCCCTAAATCCTTCTCTTCTGAAGTTTTTGCTAACACAGAACTGCCAATACAATACTCAGATTGAGGATTCCTTTTCCCCAAGTGCATTATTTTACATTTGGAAACATTAAACTGCAGTTTCCATTGCTTTGACCACTTATCTAGTAGAGCTAAATCATTTACCATATTACAGACGCCTCCAGGAATATCAACCCTATTGCACACTTTAGAGTCATCGGCAAATAGGCAAACCTTCCCTACCAAACCTTCCCCTATGTCACTCACAAACTTATTAAAAAGAATAGGACTCAGAACAGACCCTTGTGGATAGAAACTATTTTTTAAACCTATTTGTTCGGCTGGCTCTGCTTACCTCATCTCTTGTGTACTTACCTGAAATTCTGCATGAATTGTGCAAAAACCTCCGTCCTTCCCGCTAGAGGAACTATGATGTTGATCATCGACCGCGAGATGTCCACAGTCTCTGTCTTCACCTTCATGAGGGGACCAAATGGACGGAAGAGCGAAACGTGCCTGTACTCCATTTCGTCGGCTTTCTTGTAGAACAATTCGTACTGGGAGCCTTTGTCTCTCTCCGTGCGGTAATAACCTTGTAGGAAATTTAAAAGGAAGGATCAGTTCAGTCATAGATTTTACAGGCGGGAAGAAAAGGGCGGGAAACGCATCTTGGTGCATTGCCCTGAGGTAAAATTGTCTTTTGACTCAATACTACATTTAATCCTCGACTTTCAACCATTTGTTTAGCGACCGCTTGAGAGTTACAATTACGGCTTATGGCCCTTTTTTCACATTTATGGCTGTTGCAGCACCCCCCGTGGTCAAATCTGTGCGCCAGGGAACGGGGTCCCATTTATGACGGTCGCAATGCACCTGGCGTCATGTGATCCCCCTTTCGCAAGGGAGCCCGATTTCCTTAGCAACTGTTCTGGTCTAGCTGGCTGCTCCAAGAATACGCTCTTTACAGGCTTGTACAGTGGTACCTCATGATACGAACCCCCCGTGATACGAACATTTCGAGATACGAACCCGGGGTTCAGAAATTTTTTGCCTCTTCATATGAACTTATTTCGACTTACGAACCCACCGCAGATCACAAAATGGCGCTCCGCTGGGCGCCGCCACCCGGCTGTCACCTTTTGAAACAGTCGGGGGGCTTCTCGGCGTTCTCCCGAACCTGAACTTTGGCCGAACTTTTTGGGTTTGGGTTCGGGAGGCCACCGAGAAGCGCCGCTGCCTGCCTGTCACCTTCTGAAACAGCCGGGGGGGGGGGGTTCTCGGTGTTCTCCCGAATGCCAAACCTGGAAGTTCAGCAAAAGTTCAGGTTCCGGTTCCGGAGGCCGCCGAGAAGCGCCCGGCTGTTTCAGAAGGCTACAGCTGGGAGGCGGCGCCCGGTGGAGTGCCGTTTTTGCGATCAGCGGTGGTGTTTTCGGCCGATCTGGAGGCTGAAACGGAGGTGGGGAATCCCAATAGGGAATTCCATGGGCGGAGCTTTGATGTCACGAAGACGTCCTTCCTGGAGGCCAGCAAGGAGGAGGCACAAACCTTCCATTAACCTGGCGCGAGGCTGCCTCCCATACACTGCGCCAGAGAGAGAAACCCAGGGGAAATGGCAGGAAACTGGCTGGCCCTTCGTACCACTCTCAAATTTCCTGGGAAATTTTTCCAGGCTCGGGTTCTTAAATAGAAAATGGTTCTTAAGAAGAGGCAAAAAAATATTGAACACCCGGTTCTTATCTAGAAAAGTTCTGAAGTAGAGGCGTTCTTAGGTAGAGGCACCACTGTACATTCTTGGCTTAGAATCCAGCCAGGTCCATATTTTAAAAAAATGTCTTTAAAACATTAAACAAGGAATGAAAATGGAACCATGAGCAAGTAATAAAATAAATATGTCATTCATACATACAAGGATTTTCACTGTTTCTAGGTCTTTTACCCAATTGGGCCAAGGTTTTGGTCAAATCTTGCTTCCAGCCAAAGTAGGTGTAGTGGTTAGCTCTGGCCCAGCTCCTGCCCCAAGGACTGTGGATGTGGGGGAGACATCCACATGCTGCAGGCCTGTTTTGCCCCCGGTGGAATCTGCTGATGAAGGCTCCTCTGACCAAGAAGACATGAGTGACAGGGAGAAGGAGAGTGGGGCAGACAGCTCAGAAGGAGATCAATTATCTCTCTCCTCCTTGGATTCAGAACAAGAGTTAATGATACAGCCACGCATGCGGAGAGCGATGCATAGGCAGCAACAACTGAGAGATTATTATCACAGAAAATGAGGCCACCTGTGGTTGGGTGGGGCTGTGGTCATTAGTGAGGCTGCTATAAATAGCAGCCTGTGGGTTTGGCCATTGTGGAGGATTATCTGATCCTTGTGTTTCGTGACTGCCTTGCTGACTTTGACCTTTTGTGTGCTGATTTTTTCCCCGCTTTGAAACTAACCCAGAGCAAAGTGTGTTTCACTTTGTGAAAGAAGAAGGACTGTGAATTGCCTCACAGCTGCAAGCTAAGTATCACAGAACTGATAAGGGACTTGTACAAATGACCAGTTTGTTTGGAGACGAGGGCTCTTTGCTATACCAAAAGAGGGCTTGGTTTAGGTGAATTTTCATTATAAAGAACATTGTTTTGAATTTTCAAACGTGCGTGTGTGTGAAATTTGTACCTGTGAATTTTCAGGAGGAGTCTACCAGAGAGCTCGACAGAACAGTAGGTGAGATACAATTCTACAAAGCAGCTCCTAAGACTTTTACAACATCAGTAATAAGGGGAAGGGGTTTTTTCCCACCTTTCCAGAAAACATGAGTCTCCCGCTGTAAATTCTGGTATGCAAAAACCAGAAAGAAAATTCAGGATGAGATCATCTGGCACATTTTTTCATTAGGTAATATTTATGGAACAAAATATTTTGGGCAATTTTTAGAGAAACGGGGATGCGTTCAGCCCCCCTGTCTTCAGTTGCACCTTTCGCCGAAAGGAACATTTTCACAAAACCGTTTATAAAATTCTGGGGCTGTCACTGCATCATCTATATTAGCAATTTTATTTTATTTTTTTGTAAAAAAAGAAGAAGCTAGCGAGTCACATAGGATTAGCTCAGAGTTAACCCCAACGCTTCTGGGTTGGCAGCCCAGAGCAGACGGAAAGGGGGAAACAAGGGATGATTTTAATTTATTTATTTTATTTATTAATTGGGTTTATATGCGGGATTATCTATCTATCTATCTATCTATCTATCTATCTATCTATCTATCTATCTATCTATCTATCTACATATCTATCTATCTATCTATCTACCTACCTACCTACCTACCTACCTACCTATCTACATATCTATCTATCTATCTATCTATCTATCTATCTATCTATCTATCTATCTATCTATCTATCTATCTACCTACCTACATACCTATCTATCTATCTATCTATCTATCTATCTATCTATCTATCTATCTATCTATCTATCTATCTATCTACATATCTATCTATCTATCTATCTACCTACCTACCTACCTACCTACCTACCTATCTACATATCTATCTATCTATCTATCTATCTACATATCTATCATCTATCTATCTATCTATCTATCTATCTATCTATCTATCTATCTATCTATCTATCTATCTATCTGGTTGGTTGGTTGGTTGGTTGGTTGGTTGGTTGGTTGGTTGGTTGGTTGGTTGTGTGATTTTAAAAAGATGTAGATGGTTATCTAACTTTAAAAACAATAAAACAAAAACCAATCAAAATCTCTTAACATAAATTAAAATAAAGATATACACAATAGAAATTCGGACCAAAATCAGTACAATCCCTGTCTGAGCTCAATCCACTCGATAACTACTAACAACTTACCAATATCATAAACTACAAATACCTCTCACTTATAAAAATAACAAACATAATCAAACTAAGTCGTCACAATGCATATTCCTGCTAGTTTGCAGGTACCACCCCCCCTTTCTCCTTCTTTCTTTTTTTTTCTTTTTCTCTTCCTTTTCTTTTCTATCTCACTTCCAAACTACCTTCCCTTTTTACATCACCCCTGAACTACTAAATTCTACAGATATAAGATTATCCAAGTAAAAATATTGAATACAAAATAATTACCTATAGACAGATCATCCAAGGGCATAGGGTGAGGTATCATCAATATGCGGATGATACCCAGTTGTACATCTCCACCCCATGTCCAGTCAACGAAGCAGTGGAAGTGATGTGCTGGTGCCTGGAGGCTGTTGGGGACTGGATGGGTGTCAACAGACTCAAACTCAATACAGACAAGACGGAGTGGCTGTGGGTCTTGCCTCCCAAGGACAATTCCATCTGTCCGTCCATTTATTTATTATTTAGATTTGTATGCTGCCCCTCTCCGCAGACTCGGGGCGGCTACCTGGGGGGGGAATTACCCTGGGGGGGGGAATTATTGACCCCCTCAGAGAGGGTGTGCAACTTGGGCGTCCTCCTCGATCCACAGCTGACATTGGAACATCATCTTTCGGCTGTGGCGAGGGGGGCGTTTGCCCAGGTTCGCCTGGTGCACCAGTTGCGGCCCTATTTGGACAGGGAGTCACTGCTCACAGTCACTCGTGCCCTCATCAACTCGAGGCTCGACTACTGCAACGCTCTCTACATGGGGCTACCTTTGAAAAGTGTTCAGAAACTCCAGATCGTGCAGAACGAGGCCACGAGAGCCATCGTGGGGCTTCCCAGATTCGCCCACGTATCTACAACACTCCATGGCCTGCATTGGCTGCCGATCAGTTTCCGGTCACAATTCAAAGTGTTGGTCATGACCTTTAAAGCTCTACATGGCATTGGACAAGAGTACCTCCGGAACCGCCTGCTACCGCACGAATCCCAGCGGCCGATAAGGTCCCACAGAGTTGGCCTTCTCCGGGTCCCGTCGACTAAACAATGTCGTCTGGCGGGCCCCAGGGGAAGAGCCTTCTCTGTGGCGGCCCCGGCCCTCTGGAATCAACTCCCCCCGGAGATTAGAACTGCTCCCACCCTCCTTGTCTTCCGTAAACTACTTAACACCCACTTATACCGCCAGGCATGGGGGATTTGAGACACCTTTCCCCCAGGCTTATTATAATTTATGTTTGGTATGTATGTGCTGTTTGGTTTTTAATTATGATAGGGTTTTTAGTTGTTTTTTTTTAATATTAGATTTGTGCCAGTATAATATTGTTTTTATCACTGTTGTGAGCCGCCCCGACTCTTCGGAGAGGGGCGGCATATAAATCTAATAAATTATTATTATTAAATTATTATTATTTGGAATGTATATACAATATATATAAGCTACTGTATAAAAATATTGTTTACCCCATCCCCCCCTACTTCTCTTTTTGTATTCCCATCCCCTCTTCCCATTTTTAATAAATTAATAAAGTATATTTTTAAAAAGATGTTGTCTATGATGCATTTTCTGAGCAACAGGGAAAACGAATGACACAAAACAATGGAGAATTGGAGCCAAAATTAATTTTAAGACCAGCAATGAACTTCAATTTGGCTTTCAGATAAGCTGAGGTTTTTCTTGGGTTCCCCCCCCCCCTTAGGTTCAAGAATTTAAATCTAATCGCCACCACAAAGGCAGCATAGAATTCTGCAGTGAAAAAATAATAATCATATGGGCAAAAGTTTCAAGGGAGAATTTTATGAAAGGTTCTTTCACACACCAGAATCAATTACTATTGAAAACGATGAATGAAATTCAAAATAATAATAAAAGCAATACTCAAGACGTGAGAGGTTGGATGCCTAACTTTGACGCGTAAGGAAGCAAAAATTAAGGTTGCTTTTTTAAAAATCCCACCAGCTTCGTTGCAACAACAGGTTTGTGGGGATTTCCGCTGATTTTGCTCCAGTTGTTTTATTGTTTAATAAGAGGAACACATAAACACACACACACACACTCACACACAGAGAGAGATCCAAGTGGTTGCATAATTTCCACTGCAGAGTATATCTGATGTTAATCCTGGCATGTAAAACTTCCTGCCAACACTGGGCACTTCGAATCGGAATTATGAGGTTTGTTATTTTGCAAAAAACGGACTCAATTTTGGCTACAGTACCGAGACGTGTTATGCCTTTCCATTGCTTATCAAATTCTTTTTCTGTTCACTTTGTTGTAACCTTCAGGTTTTAAAACACATTCCCCCCCCCCTTTTGTGTTAATTAGTTCAGTAAGCCCTCAAAAGCATTAGTTAAGAGTTATGGATTTTCTGACCTTTGAGGACATGGCCAAGGTCACCAGAGCCCCAATAGCCCCAGAGAGAAGAAGAGGAAAGGAGAAAGGAAGAGAGAGAGGAGGGGGGAGAGAAAGGGAAAGAATGATATGAAGAGGAAAGAAGGGAGAAAAAAAAGAAAGAAAGAAACAGAGAGAGAGAAAGGGAGAGAAAGAAAGAAAGGAAGGAAGGAAGGAAGGAAGGAAAGGGAGAGAGAGAAAGAAAGGAAGAAAAAGAAAGAAAGAAGGAAGGAAGAAAGGAAGGAAGGAAAGAGAGAGGGAGAGAGAGAGAGAAAGAAAGAAACAGAGAGAGAGAGAAAGGGAGAGAAAGAAGGAAAGAAGGAACGAAGGAAGGAACGAAGGAAAGTGAGAGGGAGAGAGAGGGAGAGAAAGGAAGAAAAAGAAAGAAAGAAAGAAAGAAGGAAGGAAGGAGAGAGGGAGAGAGAAAGAAAGAAAGAAACAGAGAGAGTGAGAAAGGGAGAGAAAGAAAGAAAGAAAGAAGGAACAAAGGAGAGAGGGAGAGAGAGAGAGAAAGGAAGAAAAAGAAAGAAAGAAAAAGAAAGAAAGAAGGAAGGAAAGAGAGAGGGAGAGAGAGAGAGAGAGAGAGAAAGAAACAGAGAGAGAGAGAAAGGGAGAGAAAGAAGGAAAGAAGGAAGGAAGGAGAGGGAGAGAGAGAGAGAGAGAGAAAGAAACAGAGAGAGAGAAAAAAGGAGAGAAAGAAAGAAAGAAAGAAAGAAAGAAAGAAAGAACGAAGGAAACTCCGGGACCGCCTTCTGCCGCACGAATCCCAGCGACCAATTAGGTCCCACAGAGTTGGCCTTCTCCGGGTCCCATCAACTAAACAATGTCATTTGGCGGGACCCAGGGGAAGAGCCTTCTCTGTGGCGGCCCCGGCCCTCTGGAACCAGCTACCCCCAGAGATTAGAATAGCTCCCACCCTTCTTGCCTTTCGCAAGCTTCTTAAAACCCACCTCTGTCATCAGGCATGGGGGAATTAAGATATTCTTTCCCCCTCGGCTTCCACAATTTATGTATGGTACGTTTGTATGTATGATTGGGTTTAAAATAAGGGTTTTTAGTTTTTAGTATTGGATTGTCGCACGTTGTTTTTATTACTGTTGTTAGCCGCCCCGAGTCTACGGAGAGGGGTGGCATACAAATCCAATAAAATGAAAATGAAATGAAATGAAAGTGAGAGGGAGAGAGAGAGAGAGAGAAAGGAAGAAAAAGAAAGAAAGAAGGAAGGAAAGAGAGAGAGAGGGAGGGAGAGAGAGAGAGAAAGAAAGAAAAAGGCAGGAAGGCAGGAAGGAAAGAAAGAGGGAGAGAGAGAGGGGGAGAGAGAGAGAGAGAAAGAAAGAAAGAAAAAGGCAGGAAGGCAGGAAGGCAGGAAGGAAAGAAAGAGGGAGAGAGAGAGGGGGAGAGAGAGAGAGAAAGAAAGAAAGAAAAAGGCAGGAAGGCAGGAAGGAAGGAAGGAAAGAAAGAGGGAGAGAGAGAAAGAAAGAAAGAAAGAAAAAGGCAGGAAGGCAGGAAAGCAGGAAGGAAAGAAAGAGGGAGAGAGAGAGGGAGAGAGAGAGAGAGAAAGAAAGAAAGAAAGAAAAAGGCAGGAAGGCAGGAAGGAACGAAAGAAAGAAGGCACAATGTCCTTCCTGTCAACAATTACTTCAGCTTCAACCACAACAATATACGAGCACACAACAGATACAAACCTAGAGTAAACCACTCCAAACTCGACTGCAGGAAATGCGACTTTAGTAAGCGAGTAGTTGATGCATGGAACTCACTACCTGACTCTGTAGTATCATCACCAAACCCCCCAAAACTTTACTCTTAGACTCTCCACCGTTGACCTCTCCCGATTCCTTAGAGGTCAGCAAGGGGCGTGCATAAGTGCACTAGCGTGCCTTCCGTCCCCTGTCCTAACGTTTCTCTCTTACTAGTATCATGTACAGTGTTCCCTCGATTTTCACGGGGGATGCGTTCCGAGACCACCCGCGAAAGTCGAATTTCCGCGAAGTAGAGATGCGGAAGTAAATACACTATTTTTGGCTATGAACAGTATCCCAAGCCTTCCCTTCACACTTTCAACCCCTAAATTGCAATTTCACGTTCCTTTAGCAACCATTTAGATCATTACTCATCATGTTTGTTTATTAAAGTTTATTTAAAAATATATTTATTATAAGCAGACAAAGGTTTGGCGATGATATATGATGTCATCGGGTGGGAAAAAACCGTGGTATAGGGAAAGTATTTTTTAACTAATATTTTTGAAAAACCGTGGTATAGGGAAAGTATTTTTTAACTAATATTTTTGAAAAACCGTGGTATAGACTTTTCGCGAAGTTCGAACCCGCAAAAATTGAGGGAACACTGTATATAAACACTATTATATCTTTGTATACCACCAATATGTAATTGACAAAACAAACAACTAACTAACTAACTAAATAAATAAATAAATAAATAAAAAGAATAAAATAGTTACTTTGTGGGGAACATCTGACCTAGTAGCTAACTCTAAGGGGGAATTCCCAATTTTCCCTGAAACGAATCAGTGGCGCTTGACCTACATTACAAAAAAGGCCAACAGATTCCACCCTGTTGAAATCTAAAAAGGAGAAGAGACAAGTTACCGGTTGACCCACAAACGATCCCCCGACAAACTGACCAAACGTGTTGTAGATGGTACCCGTTTCTTTACCGAACTAAAAGCTTGACCAAGTAAGGAAGCTTGGGTTTTGCAAAAAAAGGAAGTGGTAAGCTTTACAAATTTACTGCCTGAGCTGTTTTCCCGTAAGGATTGTGGAATGATTCAACAATACCTGTAACTCCAGAGTCTGAAAAACCTCTGGCTTTGGCTAGTTTTCAGTTTAAGGCTTTTTGCCGTAGGAAATTACACTCCGAGGAGGACGCAACCGACATGTAATGTTGTGGGTATTCAAGAATGTAACTCGTGCATGAAAATGTTGTAATTCAGAGGGGATTGGAATATCAACCAGCGTTTTAAATAACTGCAGACAGTGTTCCCTCTAATTTTTTGGGGGGGTGGGCGGAAAAGTATAATGTCTGAGCGGCAGTCCCTTCGGGACTGGGCGGCACAGAAATAATAGATAGATAGATAGATAGATAGATAGATAGATAGATAGATAGATAGATAGATAGATAGATAGATAGATAGATAGACAGACAGACAGACAGACAGACAGACAGACAGACAGACAGACAGACAGACAAAAAACCCACCCTGTTTTGCCTCAGAGAATTTCAAAATAAAATACTGTCCTGTGTGTCTATAACAGTGAGCTCATAATAGGGCAACTCTGTCAATATCAAAATGCCACTTCAATAGTTGAGCTAGTTTCAAACTAGATTTTGATTTTCTTTCTCTCTTCCTTACTCCCATTCTTTTTCTTTCTCTTTTCCTTCCTCTCTTTTTTCTATCTGTTTCCCTCTCTTCCTCTCTTCCTCTCTCTCTCCTTCCCTCTCACTCTTTCCCTCTCGGCTTCTGGGCAGGTTTGGAAAACTCTGAGTTGATGATGATTTTTAAGTGAGCCATTGCTCACTGCTCAGCTTAGAGGGAACTATGACTGCAGATATTTATTATTGTGGAGATATACGGAGGAACTGATCTCACATCTTGGAAATCTCCCAATGCAATCTCCACCATGAACATTTTTAGTGAGCCAATAAAGTCGTGTTTTATGGGTGTGTTTTGGAATCCAAGAGGGACCCAGGAAAGAATTTCATGGTTCTGCTCTCTGAACATGTAGTGAACAAGTGGAGAATAGAATGGAATGGAATAGAATAGAATAGACTTAAGTCTTGGAAAACATTCTTTGCAGAGAGTAACAATGAAAGAACCTGCAAGGTAAGAGCTGGGAAGATCGGTAGCACCTAATTAGGGCTGGAAAAGGTTTTTTTTAAAAGCTACATTCAGATTATAAGATGCACCTGAATTTTAATCCTCTTTTAGGGAGGAAAAAAGTGTTTCTTATACTGTACTCTGAAAAATACGGTAGTTGTCTTCTCTTTTAAGGCATATTCTATCTTAGTTTCTGTTGTGGTTAGCTCTGCCCCTGCTCCTGCCCCAAGGACTGTGGATGTGGGGGAGACATCCACATGCTGCAGGCCTGTTTTGCCCCTGGTGGAATCTGCTGATGAAGGCTCCTCTGACCAAGAAGACATGAGTGACAGGGAGGAGGAGAGTGGGGCAGACAGCTCAGAAGGAGATCAATTATCTCTCTCCTCCTTGGATTCGGAACAAGAGTTAATGATACAGCCATGCATGCGGAGAGCGATGCATAGGCAGCAACAACTGAGAGATTATTATCAAAGAAAATGAGGCCACCTGTGGTTGGGTGGGGCTGTGGTCATTAGTGAGGCTGCTATAAAGAGCAGCCTGTGGGTTTGGCCGTTGTGGAGGATTATCTGATCGTTGTGTTTCATGACTGCTTTACTGACTTTGACCTTTTGTGTGCTGATTTTTCCCTGCTTTCAAACTAAAGCAGAGCAAAGTGTGTGTCACTTTGTGAAAGAAGAAGGACTGTGAATTGCCTCACAGCTGCAAGCTAAGTATCACAGAACTGATAAGGGACTTGTACAAATTACCAGTTTGTTTGGAGACGAGGGCTCTTTGCTATACCAAAAGAGGGCTTGGTTTAAGTGAATTTTCATTATAAAGAACATTGTTTTGAATTTTCAAACGTGTGTGTATCTGAAATTTGTACCTGTGAAGTTTTGGGAGGAGTCTACCAGAGAGCCCGACAGAACAGATTCTTTCTTTCTTTCTTTCTTTCTTTCTTTCTTTCTTTCTTTCTTTCTTTCTTTCTTTCTTTCTTTCTTCCTTCCTTCCTTCCTTCCTTCCTCTCTCTCTCTCTCTCTCTCTCTCTCTCTTTATTCATGGGTCTCAGGCAACTTAAAAAAAATATTAAAAGCATTAGAATCCACTGACTATTCACATGAATCATTGTCTGGGACTTTAGCTAATGAACTGGAGGAAGAAAAGCAGCAGAACAGAAAAGGAAGACTGGTGCGTTTTGCCAAAGCAAACTGTTTTGGATCATTAAGTAGACTCGGTAAGACATATTGAAAACCTGAAGCTCAAAGTACACCTCGCTTAAGATTCCTAGAATAGATAGCAAACATTGAGCAAGTTTTTTCATTAAATTATAGATAGTTAATGGGCCTGCTGGCACAGACTATAAACCATAAGCCATGAGCCACGTATCGTGACCTGCTCAATATTTGATAGTTCATTTGGCATTCAAATCTTAGATAGAGTTATGGTGGACAATCATGCGTGGCAGGTACTGTATTTTTTGGGAGTATAATTCCTTTTTCCTCCCTAAAAAAGGCTTAATATTCAAGTGCGTCTTATACTCTGAATATTATATTATTATTATTATTATTATTATTATTATTATTATTATTATTATTATTATGTCAATACAACACAGCAAACGAGATCACTATGCTGGATTTCATATTTCATCACCAGTCGGGCGCTTCCCAAGTACCTAGGACTGCGTGATGTAATGGCGAATTATGCGTGTCGATCCCAGTAAAAGCGGCCTTTTGAAATTGACAGATGGAGATTTGGTCAATTCCAATGGTTTTCAAATGTCAGCTCAGATCCTTTGGCACTGCGCCCAGCGTGCCAAGTACCACTGGGACCACTTTCATGGCTTATGCCAGAGTCGTTGCAGCTCGATTTTTAGATCTTTGTATTTCACTAATTTCTCTAGCTGCTTCTCCTCAATTCTGCTGTCTCCTGGGATTGCGATGTCGATGATCCATACTTTCTCGACATCGCAATCCCAGGAGACAGCAGAATTGAGGAGAAGCAGCTAGAGAAATTAGGAAATACGAAGATTATTATTATTATTATTATTATTATTATTATTATTATTATTATTATTATGTATTGGATTTGTATGCCACCCCTCTCCGTAGACTCGGGGCGGCTAACAACAATGATAAAAACAGCATGACAATCCAATAATAAAACAACTAAAAACCCTTATTATAAAACCAAACATACACACAAACATACCATGCATAACATATAGCTCTTTTTTTGGAAGCTTTTCCCCCCCACCCCTAATTAGGTGCTAACAATCTTCCTAACTCTTACCTTGCAAGCTCTCTCATTGTTATTCTCTGCAAAGAATGTTTTCCAAGCCCCTAAGCCTTTGCAGGGTCTTTTTCCTTGCTCTAACTTGCTCCAAATAAGTTTCTTTCCAGCCCTAACCAGGTGCTAACAATGGTCCCAGCTCTTACAGCTTGCAAGCTCTTTCATTGTTACTCTCTGCAAAGAATGTTTTCCAAGCCCTAAGTCTTTGCAGGATTTTTTCCATTGCTCTACTTGCTCCAAATCTTTCTTTCCAGGTACTAATGATGTTCCCAGCTCTTACTGGCTTGCAAGCTCTTTCATTGTTACTCTGTTCTAAAAAAGGTTTTTATAAAGCCCTAATGTTCTGAAGCCGATCGCATTAAGGATGCTAGCCAGATGACTACCTGGTAAGTAGATTCTTTTTTCTATTTTCCTCCCACAAAACTAAGGTGCGTCTTATACTCCAAAAAATACAGTATAGTGTTCCCTCGATTTTCGCGGGTTCAAACTTCGCGAATAGCCTATATCACGGTTTTTCAAAAAATATTAATTAAAAAATACTTTGTGGGGTTTTTTTCTATACCACAGTTTTTCCCGCCCAATGACATCATACGTCATTGCCAAATTAATAATTTTTGCAAATAAATAACAAAAAAAATAATTATTGTTAATAAATAATTATGTTTATAAATATCAGGATCACTAAGTGTCTTATTCAATGGTGAGTACCAGTAATAATGGTGAGTAAATTGTTGTTAAGGGAATGGGAAATGGTAATTTAGGGGTTTAAAGGCTTGTGATACTGTCCATAGCCAAAAATGGTGTATTTACTTCCGCATCTCTACTTCGCGGAAATTCGACTTTCGCGGGCGGTCTCGGAACGCATCCCCTGTGAAAATGGAGGGAACACTGTAGTTGGAAACATACCTTCTACGAAATCACTTTCGCTGTAAAGCTGCCGCTCCCCGATTCCGTCTTCTTCCTCTTGACCTTCTTCGTCGGGATTATTGATCACGTCTAGGCCAGCCTCAATCACTTCCACCAACTCATCCCGCTTGTCTTTTCGGACGGGCTTCTCCTCCGGGTGTCGGGTGAGCCCCATCTCCAACTGGTACACCTTCATGGAAGTAAAACTCTCAAACGGGATCACGGCGTATTCGCTGGGCAGCTTGGCGCCGATGCTCACTTCCGCTTTGTCGATTTGAGAATGCAGGTATTCTAAGAGGTCGTTGGAGGTTTGTTCTTTGACGCCCGGAGAGCCCACGCTTTGGACTTTGGGGTTTTTCTTGTCCTGCAACAGCTTCAATTTCTCGCTCATCTCTTGAAGTTCCAGTTTCAGCTGGGCGATCTGACGCTTCAGGCTGGCGGCCCTGTTTTGGTAGTGCTCCTCCTGCTCTTGAAGAAGGGCTTGATAATGCTCCTTACCAAAGTGATCCCCTCCCAGGCCAGGAAGCGAGCGGTTGCTTTCGGTCGGCGGGGCGCACTCCAGGAGATACGTGATCAGTAGCAGGCTCAGCAGCAAAGCCAGACCGACAAAAAGCCATCGTGTTCTGGCTTGAAAGATTAATCCCCTCCTGGGCATCCTTAGAGTGTTTCCACCGTAGTCCTATTCCGAATCACAAAGCCGATCTTTGCAGGTCATTCCACACCGCCTGAAAGGCGATATCATTTTGGGGACAAATCCAGAGGGGCTCTCAACTGTTACAACCACTCGTGGGAGAAGAACATTTCAACGGTCCTCTTGTCCACCTCCATGTTGAGCTTAAATCCCCAAAGGAGGCTGCCTTCCATCCCTGCAATCCAACTCGCTGGTGCGTCTCTCGTTAAATACGGCGCCGTTTGCAGGAATTGTCGCTACAGGAAAGTCGCCTGCTTTTCGTTTTTCGCCGCGATACCCTTAAATTTATCTATCACCTTGTATGAAAAAATAAAGGGGAAACCCTCTGGAAATACTGACGTTCTTACTGGCCCTGGAGAAGATTTGAGCTCCTCCATAGAGGACGAGGCACTGCCGAAAAACAGAAGTTAGTATTTCAGCAATAGCAGAGTCAGCGTGGTCTTTTCATCCAAAATTTCTTCTTGGAAATCCAGAGTCTGAGTCAGCAATATACAGAAAAAGCCTAATATTAAAATCGGGGAGGAGGGGAAAAAAAAAACTTGGTTAGAACTACAAAGCAACCAGACAGATGGAAACCACATACAAGCAATGCCTAATAACGATCCATCTGTTAAACTACTGAAGTTTGCAGATGATACAACAGTGATCGGACTCATTCGAGACAATTATGAATCCGCATACAGATGGGAAGTTGAACAACTATCCTTGTGGTGTGACCAGAACAATCTAGAACTGAACACACTCAAAACCGTAGAAATGGTGGTAGACTTTAGGAGAAACCCTTCCACCCTTCCACCTCTCACAATACTAGACAACACAGTATCAACAGTAGAGACCTTCAAATTTCTAGGTTCTATCATATCTCAAGACCTAAAATGGTCACCTAACATCAAAACTATCATCAAAAAAGCACAACAAAGGATGTTCTTTCTGTGCCAGCTCAGGAAGCTCAAACTGCCCAAGGAGCTGCTGATACAGTTCTACAGAGGAATCGTTGAGTCTGTCATCTGCACCTCTAGAACTGTCTGGTTTGGTGCTGCAACCCAACAGGACCGACACAGACTTCAGAGGACAATCAGAACTGCAGAAAAAACAATTGCTGCCAATCTGCCTTCCATTGAGGACCTGTATACTGCACGAGTCAAAAAGAGGGCTGGGAAAATATTTACTGACCCCTGACATCCTGGACACAAACTATTTCAACTCCTACCCTCAAAACGTCGCTACAGAGCACTGCAAACCAAGACAACTAGACACAAGAACAGTTTTTTTCCGAACGCCATCACTCTGCTAAACAAATAATTCCCTCAGCACTGTCAGACTTTCTACTAAATCTGCACTTCTATTCTACTAGTTTTTCTCATCATTCCTTTCACCCATTTCCTCCCATGTTGACTGTATGACTGTTACTTGTTGCTCATATCCTAAGATTTTTATTAATATTGCTTCTTCATTGCTTATTTGACCCCTGTGACAATCATTAAGTGTTGTACCACATGATTCTTGACAAATGTATATCTATTTTATGTACACTGAGAGCATATGCACCAAGACAAATTCCTTGTGTGTCCAATCACACTTGGCCAATAAAATTCTATTCTATTCTAATATCCTAAAAATCTAAATGTAATGAATTGCATATAAATTTATGGCTAGGCTAGAATGGAGAAAAATGGCAACGCTGACATATTTTCTACTTTAGTCATCTACAAGCTTCCTCTTAGGGAATTATTATTTCTTTTTAAAAAAATTATAACTGGTCTGTAAAAACTCATTCCCTTTTGACTTTTCCAAGAAGCTTTTTTTTTAAAAGAAAAATTGCTAAATAAAATCTGGAAAGGGAAAAAAAAAGTCAGCAAATTCTTCACTACCCATTCAAAAGAACTTTTAAATGCAAGCATTTTAGAATGTCGAAAAGTTTCGTTAAGAGTAATATCTACAGCTGGGCTCTCCACCGCAAATTTTTAAATATGCTACAGAAATATCAACTACGGTGTTGGCTTTTAGATGTCGGTTATTTCGAGGATAGTTAGGGAAAGCACCCCAGTTGATTTAGGAACTAATAAAAATCATCTGTTTGGAACCCATATGGCATCTCAGACATCAACACCCTTGAAAATGTCCAAAGATACTTCACCAGAAGAGCCCTTCACTCCTCCACTCGAAACAGAATCCCCTACGAGACTAGACTTTCAATCCTGGGCCTAGAAAGTTTAGAACTAAGACGCCTTAAACAAGATCTAAGTATTGCCCACAAGATCATAAGCTGCAACGTCCTGCCTGTCGGCGACTACTTCAGCTTCAACCACAACAACACAAGAGCACACAACAGATTGAAACTTAATATTAACCGCTCCAAACTTGACTGTAAAAAACATGACTTCAGTAACCGAGTTGTCGAAGCGTGGAACTCATGACCGGACTCCATAGTGTCATCCCCAAACCCCCAACACTTTACCCTTAGATTATCTACAGTTGACCTCTCCAGATTCCTAAGAGGTCAGTAAGGGGCGAGTACAAGTGCACTAGAGTGCCCTCCGTCCCCTGTCCTATTGCTCTCCTATATCTCCTATACCTTTCTTCTATTCCTATATCTCTTCTTCTATTCTTTCACTGATATGTTCTATTCCTATATCTTCTTTTCTAGTCTTTCTTAGATATATTTTACTATGAGTATCTCCTCTATAACCTTCATCATGTATTTTACTATGTGTATATAGATATATATACTGTATACCCACTAAAACCCTCATTGTGTATTGGACAAAATAAATAAATAAATAAAATAAAAATAAATAAAAATATGTTTCAGAATATGGACTAACAGTAAGTTGGAAAGGACCTTGGAGGTCTTCTAGTGCAAATTCCCCTGCTCAACAGGAGGTCATATACCAGTGATGGTGAACCTTTTTCCTTCGGGTGTTAAAAGAGCATGCGCAAGTGCCCACATCCATTATTCAATGCCTGGGGAGGGCGAAAACAGCTTCCCTGCCCCCTGGAGGCCCTCTGCAGGCCAGAAACAGCCTGTTTCCCAACTTCTGGTGGGCCCAGTAAGCTCGTGTTTTGCCCTCCCCAGGTTCCAAAGGCTTCCCTGGAGCCATGGGAGGGTAAAAATGCCCTCCCCATCCTCACGGAGGCTCTTTGGAAGCCAACAACACCGTCCCAGAGCCTCTGTGTGAGCCAAAAATCAGCTGGCCGGCGCACACATGCACGTTGGAGCTGAGCTAAGGGCTGTACCGGCTGTAACCCATTACTGATGTCCACCATAGATGATTAAAACGCCCCCCTCTGTACTTTTACACTTCCAACATCCATTTGATGTACCTTTATATATCTGAGATAAATTATCTGGTGTTCAATACCAATGATACATAGAAGTAGTGAATTCTTTTGCATACAAGGCACAGAGACATGTAGACTCAAGGGGTCTTAAAAAATGAACCAATGTAATAATAATGATAATGATGATGATAATGATGATGATGATGATGATAATAATAATAATAATGATGATGATGATGATGATGATGATGGGCACAGTGCCAAATGATCTCAGCGGACATTTGAAAACCATCGGAATTGACAAAATCTCCATCTGTCAATTGCAAAAAGCCGCTTTACTGGGATCGGCAAACATAATTCGCCGCTACATCACGCAGTCCTAGGTGCTTGGGAAGCGCCCGACTGGTGATGAAATACGAAATCCAGCATAGTGATCTCGTTTGCTGTGTTGTATTGTTAATAATAATAATAATAATAATAATAATAATAATAATAATAATAATTTATTAGATTTGTATGCCGCCCCTCTCCGAAGACTCGGGGTGGCTCACAACAATAATGAAAAACAATATTATAGAGAAACAAATCTAATATTAAAAAAGAAGCATATAAAACCCTATCATATTTAAAACCAAACAACACATACATACCAAATATAAAATATAAAAAGCCTGGGGGAAAGGTGTCTCAACTCCCCATGCCTGGCAGTGTAGGTGTATCTTGTGTAGTTTGCGAAAGACAAGGAAGTTGGGGGCAGTTCTGATCTCTGGGGGAGTTGATTCCAGATACCGGATTGAATGAATGAATGAATGAATGAATGAACGAACGAACGAATGGATGGATTGATTGATTGCATTTATATGCTGCTCACCCCAAATCTCCATGGGGATGCTGGATTTGCTTAATAATTGTCTTATTAACTTAACAACTGCAGGGCTTTGCTTAACCAGAGCAGTCATAAAATGAAACAAAGTTCAGTGAACATCTGTTTTGCTTAGCAAAGACAATTTGGGGGCTCAATTGTGGTTTTAAGTCGAAGATTACCTGTATAACAACAAAGCTTTTCCCCGAATAAGATGATCTTCCAAAAATGGTACTGAATGTTACAGGATTGACTTTTTAATTCAGTACAGGGACTGGTCAAAGGTCTTCTTAAATCAATGTTGCACAATTTTCTGAAATCAGCTGGCTTTCGAAACCCAGAATCCTCTACTTATTCTGTAGCTACACTACTAAGCCATTTACAAATCACAACAACTGGAAACACAACAGAAATCTGACATTTTCACACACATAAGACAGGCCCAGAATTGTTGCCATACAATGCCACCCGATCAAATGTCTGCTATTCCATTATTTTTGGACAATTTTTTGAAACATCTCTCTACACACACACACACACACACACACTATCTATCTGTCTGTCTATTTCTCTCTCATCTATGCCTGTCTATCTATCCATCCATCTATCTTTTACCTCTATCTCTTTCTGTCTCTCATCTATCAAATATCTATCATCCATCTATTTATCTATAGGTCTATCTGTCTACCATCTATTGTTTTTCTATCTATCTATCTATCTATCTATCTATCTATCTATCTATCTATCCATCCTTCCATTCTATATCGATCATCTGTTTTTCTGTCTCTGTCATCTATCAAATATCTGTCAATCATCTATTTATTATTTATTAACTGGGCTTTTAATTGGACATCTATAATCTCTATCATCTATATTCTGTCTGTCTTTCTATCTATTAATCCATCAATCCATCTATCTCTATATCTACCACCTCTGTTTTTCTGTTTCTGTCTTCTATCAATATCTATAATGTCGTAAGCCGCCCCGAGTCCTCCAACAAACAAACAAACATCTATCTGTCATCTATAATTTGTATCATCTATGGCCTATTTTTCTATCTATCCATCTACTTATCTTCTGTATCACCTATTTATCTCCCTTTCTGTCTCTCTACCTGAATTATCTATCTACCCATCCATCCATCCCATGCAGAATACGGATCCTGTCTTGTGTGTTTGTTGTGCCCTTATAAGATCCCTCCCCTACCACATACATAAATCCCACCAATTTTCCAGCCCCCACCAACCCATGACCTGTGTTGGAGGTAGATGGGACCTCAGAAGTCATCTGCTCCAACTCCCTGCAGAGTCTGAGCTCAGAGGCTGCAGAACTAAATACTTGACTCTTTCTTTCTCTTTCTTTCTTTCTTTCTTTCTTTCTCTTTCTTTCTTTCCTTCTGCCTTCCCCCTTCCTTCCTTCCTTCCTTCTTTCTTTCTTTTCTTCCTTCCTTCCTTCTCTCTCTCTCTCTCTTTTTAAATGGGATAAATGAGAGAGAAGGAAGAGTTATGCATGGCATGTGACTCAGCCTGTAAAAACCTTGAGATGGAAAATTGCTCCCTATGGGAACCATGAATGAAGCCTGTCCATGAGCCTCTTCCTGTAAACTGCAGATTGCGTGCATATCACGGTTTCCGCTATGAATCACCAGTTACATTTAGAGGGTCAGAATGTGCCCCACAGCACCTAGGTTTTCACCAAATCCCTATTGACCTCCTAGATCAGGGGTAGGGAACGTTGGCTCTTCTGTGACTTGTGGACTTCAACTCCCAGAATTCCTGAGCTAGCATGATTGGCTCAGGAATTCTGGGAGTTGAAGTCCACAAGTCATAGAAGAGCCAACGTTCCCTATCCCTGTCCTAGATGGATGGATGGGTGGGTGGGTGGGTGGGTGGATGGATAGACAAACAAACAAACAAACAAACAAACAAACCTCTGACCCTGTCCCATCAGCTCCTGCAATTTATTTTCATTAATCATATTCATCTTTATATCCATAATTTCAAACTGAATGTGTTCCACCATGTACCGGTACCAATTTTGTATTGTCCATTTTGTTGCATCCTTCCAACCTAAAACTATTACTGCTTGGGCAGCTTCCTTAATTTCTCTGAATTCAACCATATCCCTCCTTATTATTAATACTGCCATCTCCTTTGGCTAGCTTTCTATTACTCAAGAGCAGGAACAGGACTGTAATTTACCTGACTACAGCCACCAAAAAAAAAGAAAAAAGCATTTTTCCAAGCACGGTCACTTCCATGTTATAAAACATTTACCACTCTGTGGTCATTTCCCATTCCGTCCGAGGCTCCTCTTACGGGATCCGTGTACTGTAACTTCATACATGGCCTATATAACAGGATTCACGTGCTTAACTCGCTCATTTTGAGAACGAGAGAGAGACCTTTATATCTTTGTTTTCTCAGCCTTGGAGACACAACACTAGAGTGTGGCACACGTTGGGATTGTTTCAGCGTTACAAAAGAAAAGTGAAAATGGAGGGACGGAAGGAGAGAAAGAGAGAGAGGAGAGAAAGGGAGAGAGAGAGAAAGAAAGGGAGAGAAAGAATGGAGGGGGGAAGAGAAGACAGGAGGGGAAAGGAGAGGAGAGAAAGGAGAGAAAGAAGAAAAAAGAGGAACGAGAAAGAGGGAAGGGAATGCAAAGAAGGGAAGGGAAGAGTAGAGGGGAGGGGAGGAGAGAAGAGTAAAGAAGAGAAGAGTAGAGAAGAGAAGGAGAAGGAGAAGAGTAGAGAAGAGTAGAGTAGAGAAGGAGAGGAGAGTAAAGAAGAGAAGAGTAGAGAAGAGAAGAGTAGAGAAGAGAAGAGTAGAGAAGGAGAGGAGAGGAGAGTAAAGAAGAGAAGAGTAGAGTAGAGAAGAGAAGGAGAGGAGAGTAAAGAAGAGAAGAGAAGAGTAGAGAAGAGAAGAGTAGAGAAGGAGAGTAGAGTAGAGAAGAGTAGAGTAGAGAAGGAGAGGAGAGTAAAGAAGAGAAGAGTAGAGAAGAGAAGAGAAGAGTAGAGAAGGAGAGGAGAGTAAAGAAGAGAAGAGTAGAGTAGAGAAGAGAAGAGAAGGAGAGGAGAGTAAAGAAGAGAAGAGTAGAGAAGAGAAGAGTAGAGAAGGAGAGGAGAGGAGAGTAGAGAAGAGTAGAGTAGAGAAGGAGAGGAGAGTAAAGAAGAGAAGAGTAGAGAAGAGAAGAGTAGAGAAGGAGAGGAGAGTAAAGAAGAGAAGAGTAGAGTAGAGAAGAGAAGAGAAGAGAAGGAGAGGAGAGTAAAGAAGAGTAGAGTAGAGTAGAGAAGAGAAGAGGAGAGAAGGAGAGGAGAGTAAAGAAGAGAAGAGTAGAGAAGAGAAGAGTAAAGAAGAGAAGAGAAAAGAAGAGGAGAGAAGAAGAGAAGAGTAGAGTAGAGAAGAGGAGAGGAGAGTAGAGAAGGAGAGAAGAGGGGAGGAGAGGAGAGGGGAGGAGAGGGGAGGGGAGAAGAGTAAAGAAGAGAAGAGTAGAGAAGAGAAGAGAAGAGAAGAGAAGGAGAAGGAGAAGAGTAGAGAAGAGTAGAGTAGAGAAGGAGAGGAGAGTAAAGAAGAGAAGAGTAGAGAAGAGAAGAGAAGGAGAGGAGAGTAAAGAAGAGAAGAGAAGAGTAGAGAAGAGAAGAGTAGAGAAGGAGAGGAGAGTAAAGAAGAGAAGAGTAGAGTAGAGAAGAGAAGAGAAGAGAAGAGAAGAGAAGGAGAAGGAGAAGAGTAGAGAAGAGTAGAGTAGAGAAGGAGAGGAGAGTAAAGAAGAGAAGAGTAGAGAAGAGAAGAGAAGGAGAGGAGAGTAAAGAAGAGAAGAGAAGAGTAGAGAAGAGAAGAGTAGAGAAGGAGAGGAGAGTAAAGAAGAGAAGAGTAGAGTAGAGAAGAGAAGAGGAGAGAAGGAGAGGAGAGGAGAGTAAAGAAGAGAAGAGTAGAGAAGAGAAGAGTAAAGAAGAGGAGAAAAGAAGAGGAGAGAAGAAGAGAAGAGTAGAGTAGAGAAGAGAAGAGTAGAGTAGAGAAGGAGAGGGGAGGGGAGGGGAGGAGAGGAGAGGGGAGGAGAGGGGAGAAGAGTAAAGAAGAGAAAAGAGTAGAGAAGAGAAGAGAAGAGAAAAGAAGAGTAGAGTAGAGAAGGAGAGGAGAGGGGAGGGGAGGAGAGGAGAGGAGAGTAAAGAAGAGAAGAGAAGAGTAGAGAAGAGAAGGAGAAGAGTAGAGTAGAGAAGAAAAGAATAGAGAAGAGTAGAGTAGAGAAGGAGAGGGGAGGGGAGGAGAGTAAAGAAGAGAAGAGTAGAGTAGAGTAGAGAAGAGTAGAGTAAAGAAGGAGAGGAGAGGAGAAGGAGAGGAGAGGAGAAGGAGAAGAGAAGAGGTTTTTGCCCTCTGTATTGAGGGACTGATAACACTGAGCTTTTAAATATGGTTTTTAAGCACACAACAAACTGAGATATAGAAAACAACCACTTCAGGTTTCATCGGAGGCATTTGTAGATGGCGTCTCACATATTCAAGATTGTGGCCATGACGTTGCAATTGGAGTGATGCCTTTTTATACCCGAGCTTCCCCCAAAATGTGCATTTCCTATTCTGCACACAACACAGAAATGTTAACCAAGAAGCTCAAGAGCAACGTTTGGTAACTGCAGCCCAAATTACAAAATTTTGTTTGGAAGATTTTTTAACACTCGGACTAACCTACCCGGACTTCATGCAGAGCATGATAACCATGGTCTTTGGAGACTGAAGGAGGCCAATGCAGAACCCGAGGCCCAAATTCAACCGCACAAGGGAGCCGATCCCTCCCGTCAAAGCAACTCAGCTTCCAGCCTTGACCAAACGCAAAATACTAAAACATTATTTTGCAAGGCAAAGTGACCCAGTCTTGATTCCTTCTTCAAACCTTATAAAACAAAGACGGAATTTGTGTGTGTGAAGAAAGGAGAACCAAGACGTCAAATTAAGGAAACTCTATGGAGAAGTAAAATATGTGTGTGTGTGCGTGTGTGTTTATATATATATATATATATATACATGTATATATGTCACTTTTTGTTTCTTTTTTTTTTTTGCTGAATTTGAAAATTAAGGGAGACTAGGATAGATCTCTTTCGGCCTTATTTTGGCCTCATCAGCTAGCCATACCCACTGGGACTTGAACCTGCAACCTTTGTAAGGCAGAGAATTATCCTCTAGGCTACAGTATCCAATCCCTTCAGCTCTGCACATATATATACATACACAAACATATACATATACAGCGGTACCTCTACTTACGAACTTAATTCGTTCCGTGACCAGGTTCTTAAGTAGAAAAGTTTGTAAGCAGAAGTAATTTTTCCCATAGGAATCAATGTAAAAGCAAATAATGCGCGCAATTGGGGAAACGACAGGGAGGGTGGAGGCCCTGCTTCCTCCCAGGAGGTTCCTAGAGAGGCCCCACAGAGGCTTCTACCTGCCTTTTCCAGCCTGTTTCCTCCCAGGAGATTCCTAGAGAGGCCCTACAGAGGCTTTTCCCTGCCTTTTCGGTCCTTTTTTCCTCCAAGGAGATTCCTAGAGAGGCCCCACAGAGGCTTCTCCCTGCCTTTTCCGGCCTGTTTCCTCCCAGGAGATTCCTAGAGAGGCCCCACAGAGGCTTCTCCCCGCCTTTTCTGACCTTGTTTCCTCCAAGGAGATTCCTAGAGAGGCCCCACGGAGGCTTCTCCCTGCCTTTTCTGGCCCTGTTTCCTCCAAGGAGATTCCTAGAGAGGCCCCACGGAGGCTTCTCCCTGCCTTTTCTGGCCCTGTTTCCTTCAAGGAGATTCCTAGAGAGGCCCCACGGAGGCTTCTCCCTGCCTTTTCTGGCCCTGTTTCCTCCAAGGAGATTCCTAGAGAGGCCCCACGGAGGCTTCTCCCTGCCTTTTCTGGCCCTCTTTCCTCCAAGGAGATTCCTAGAGAGGCCCCACGGAGGCTTCTCCCTGCCTTTTCTGGCCCTGTTTCCTCCAAGGAGATTCCTAGAGAGGCCGCACGGAGGCTTCTCCCTGCCTTTTCTGGCCCTCTTTCCTCCAAGGAGATTCCTAGAGAGGCCCCACGGAGGCTTCTCCCTGCCTTTTTCCGGTTACAGTTTCGGAGGCTCAGATTTGTAAGTGGAAATTGGTTCTTGAGAAGAGGCCAAAAAATCTTGAACACCCGGTTCTTATCTAGAAAAGTTCGTAAGTAGAGGCGTTCTTAGGTAGAGGTACCACTGTGTGAATGGGGGGGGGGGGGGGTTTATATAAAACTATATAAGTACAACAGAAGATCCAGTGGAAAAACAAACTTGAAAGCACCTTCAATTTTTATGGTGCGTGAGATCGCAAACTCCAAAAGGGGAGCTAGCGGAGGACAAGAAATAAATTTGATTCAAATTACATTACGTTAATGTTAAATTGATTTCATAGCCTTAATATAATTCTTCCCAGGCATGGTTTTAATTGATTCCACCTTCCCTTAAAAATTACAACTTGTTGACAACTGTGAGAAGGCTTCTGGAGGCTGCACTCAAGATTTAGGTGACATATTTTGCTCTGGGCCTTAAGTTGGGTGATCTCTGGCTACGTTTTAGAGAAGCAGCAGCTGTCTTCTACTGACTCTCCCAAGCTTCTGGTCTGGACAAGTCTAGAAGATGGGAAGAGGCTCTCTGGCAAGGCAGAACGCAGTAGAAAAGTATTAAAATTTCGTTGATTGATTTGATTTTATTGGATTTGTATGCCACCCATCTCCGTAGACTCGGGGCGGCTAAAAACAGTAGTAAACAGCATATGACAATCCAATATAAACAGTTAAAAACCCCTATCGTAAAACCAGACATACATACAAACATACCATGCATAAAATTGTAAAGGCCTAGGGGGAAAGAGTATCTCAGTTCCCCCATGCCTGGCGGCAGAGGTGGGTTTTAAGGAGCTTACGAAAGGCAAGGAGGGTGGGGGCAATTCTAATCTCTGGGGGAGTTGGTTCCAGAGGGTCGGGGCCACCACAGAGAAGGCTCTTCCCCTGGGTCCCTCCAAGCAACATTGTTTAGTCGACAGGACCCGGAGAAGACCCACTCTGTGGGACCTAACCGGTTGCTGGGATTCGTGCAGCAGAAGGCGGTCCCTGAGGTAATCTGGTCCGGTGCCATGAAGGGCTTTATAGGTGATGACCAACACTTTGAATTGTGACCGGAAACTGATCGGCAACCAATGCAGACTGCGGAGTGTTGGTGTGACATGGGCATATTTGGGAAAGCCCATGATTGCTCTCACAGCTGCATTCTGCACAATCTGAAGGTTATAGAGGAGATGCTCATAGTAAAATATATCTAAGAAAGAAGAGAAGAAATAGGAATAAAACATATCAATGAATAGAAGAAGAGATATAGGAATAGAAGAAAGGTATAGGAGAGAGCAATAGGACAGGGGACGGAAGGCACTCTAGTGCACTTGTACTCGCCCCTTACTGACCTCTTAGGAATCTGGAGAGGTCAACCGTAGATAATATAACGTAAAGTGTTGGGGGTTTGGGGATGACACTATGGAGTAATGAGTTCCACGCTTCGACAACTCGGTTACTGAAGTCGTATTTTTTACAGTTGTTTGCAGCGGTTAATATTAAGTTTAAATCTGTTGTGTGCTCTTGTGTTGTTGTGGTTGAAGCTGAAGTAGTCGCCGATAATACTTTCTATTGCTATTAACTGCAGTGATTCACTTAACAACGGTGGCGAGGAAGGTTGTGAAAAGGGGAGAGCACTCACTGAACAACTATCTCGCTTAGCAAGAGAATTTCTGGGCTCAGTTGCGATCCCTGGTTGGCGAAAGCTGTAACTCTAGTCTACAAATAACAGAGCTAAGCACAGAGCCGACAATCAAATGAATCATCTATACAGCCTCCTATAATGTGCAAACTCTTCCCACATGCGCTAACTGGCTTGAAACCACATCCTGTAAAGGCTTTTGGTTTCATTTGTTTCAATGGCCCTTTTTTATCGCCAGGGCTGATCGTTGATCAAAATGATCACACAGTGTATGTCTATGGAGATTCACAACCCGCCAGGTTCTCTATCTATCTATCTATCTATCTATCTATCTATCTATCTATCTATCTATCTATCTATCTATCTATCTATCTATCTATCTATCTACATATCTATCTACATATCTATCTATCTATCTATCTATCTATCTATCTATCTATCTACATATCTATCTATCTATATATCTATCTATCTATCTATCTATCTATCTATCTATCTATCTATCTATCTACATATCTATCTATCTATCTATCTATCTTTCTATCAATCAATCAATCAATCAATCTATCTATCTATCTTTCTTTCTATCTATCTATCTATCTATCTATCTATCTTTCTATCTATCTATCTATCTATCTATCTATCTATCTATCTATCTTTCTATCTATCTATCTATCCATCCATCCATCCTTCTATCTATCCTTCTATCTATCTATCTATCTATCTATCTATCTATCTATCTATCTATCTATCTATCTATCTACCTACCTACCTACCTACCTACCTACCTATCACCTTTGCAGAGAGGGGCAGCATACAAATTTAATAAATAATAATAATAATAATAATAATAATAATAATAATAATAATATCTATCAATCTATCTATCTATCATCTATCTACCTACCTACCTACCTACCTACCTACCTATCTATCTGACTTCTATGCCGCCTTTCTTGAAGCGACTCAGCACGGCGTACAACATTGTAAATGCAAACAATATACAGTGGTACCTCTACCTAAGAACGCCTCTACTTACAAACTTTTCTAGATAAGAACCGGGTGTTCAATATTTTTTGGCCTCTTCTCAAAAACCATTTTCCCACTTACAAGCCTCTGTGAGGCCTCTCTAGGAATCTCCTGGGAGGAAACAGGGCCTCCACCCTCCCTATGGTTTCCCCAATCGAACGCATTATTTGCTTTTCCATTGATTCCTATGGGAAAAATTGCTTCGTCTTACAAACGTTTCTACTTAAGAATCTGGTCGCGGAACGAATTAAGTTCGTAAGTAGAGGTACCACTGAGAAATCGAATTATTTTAAAAAGGACATGTATAAAATTAATAAAAATCTAAATCTAAAGCTAAATTAATTTGAAATAAAATCATATTCCTTTCCTTTTCCTTCACTTCCTCCTTTCCTCCTCCTTCCTTCCTTCCCTCTTTCTTTTCCTTCTCCCGCCTTCCTTCCTTCCCTCCCTCCTTCCTTCCTTTTTCCCTCCCTCCCTCCTTTCCTACTCCCGCCTTCCTTCCTTCCTTTCCTTCTTTCTTCCAAGCTTCCTCCCTCCCTCCTTCCTTCTTCCCAACATCCTTCCTTTCCTTCTCCCGCCTTCCTTCCTTCCCTCCCTTCCTCACTCCTTCCTTCCTTCCTTTTTCCCTCCCTCCCTCCTTTCCTACTCCCGCCTTCCTTCCTTCCCTCCTTCCTTTCCTCCTTCCTCCCTTCCCTTCCTTCTTTCTTCCAAGCTTCCTCCCTCCCTCCTTCCTTCTTCCCTCCATCCTTCCTTTCCTCCTCCCACCTTCCTTCCTCCCTCCCTCCCTTCCCTACTTCCTTTCCTCCACCTTCCTTCCTTCCTTCTTCCAAGTTTCCTCCCTCCCTCCTTCCTTCCCTCTCTCTCCCACTCCCTCCTTCCCTCTTTCCTACTTCTTCCTAGCTTGCTACTGCTTGTATCTGGTTTGAAAGGCTCTCGAATGAGCCCTCTGCTTCAACCCTACCCCTCCGGATGCATAGTTTAGATATGAATCTGCTTCTTTTGACCGACACCCACTCTGATAGACTTCTCAGCCTTGTTAATAAAAAAGAGATTACAAAGCTATCGATTGCATCTCTTCCTTCAGGGCAAGGAAGACTCTGCAGTGGCTCGTAAGGGAACAACGGCAGAGAGACAACATCAAGGTCTCATGAAATGTTAGCATTGCTTTATAATGTTCTGGCAAAACCACACCTAAAATGTTGCATCCAGGTTTTGGCCACCCACGAAATAAAAAAGATGCGGAGACAATACCACAGGGTCTAGAGCAATGTTTCCCAACCTTGACAACTTGATGATATCTGGACTTCAACTCCCAGAATTCCCCAGCCAGCATTCGCTGGCTGGGGAATTCTGGGAGTTGAAGTCCAAATATCTTCAAGTGGCCAAGGTTGGGAAACACTGGTCTAGAGTCGTGATGGCGAATCTATGACACGGGTGCCACAGGTGGCACGCAGAGCCATAGCTGCTGGCACACGAGCTGTGGCCCTAGCTCTGTGTGTGCCGGCCAGCTGATTTTTGGCTTGCACAGAGGCTATGGGAGGGCGTTTTTGGCTTCCAGAGAGCCTCTGGGTGGACGAGGGAGGGCGTTTTTTACCCTCCCGTGACTCCAGGGAAGCCTTTGAAGCCCAGGGAGGGCGAAACATGAGCCTACTGGGCCCACCAGAAGTTGGGAAACAGGCCGTTTCTGGCCTCCAGAGGCAAGATAATTATTGTTATATACTGTTTTATTACTGTTGTTAGCCGCCCGAGTCTGCGGAGAGCGACGGCATACAAATCCAATAAATGAATGAATGAATGAATGAATGAATGAATGAATGAATAAATAAATAAATAAATACATAAATAAAATAAGATAAGCTGTTTTCACCCTCCCCTGGCACTGAATGATGGGTGTGGGCAGTCGTGATTTTAAATGTTATTACAGTTTTTAAAGTTTTTTAGTTAGATTAATTGGATTTTTTAGATATGTATATTGTATCTTGTTTTGATATGTTGCGGGCTGCCTCTGGTCCTCAGAGAGGGGCAGCATACATAAGAAACATAGAAGACTGACGGCAGAAAAAGACCTCCTGGTCCATCTGGTCTGCCCTTATACTATTTCCTGTATTTTATCTTAGGATGGATATATCTTTATCCCAGGCATGTTTAAATTCAGTCCCTGTGGATTGACCAACCACGTCTGCTGGAAGTTTGTTCCATGCATCTACTACTCTTTCAGTCAAATAATATTTTCTCATGTTGCTTCTGATCTTTCTCCCAACTAACTTCAGATTGTGTCCCCTTGTTCTTGTGTTCACTTTCCTATTAAAAACACTTCCCTCCTGGACCTTATTTAACCCTTTAACATATTTAAATGTTTCGATCATGTCCCCCCTTTTCCTTCTGTCCTCCAGACTCTACAGGTTGAGTTAATGAAGTCTTTCCTGATACGTTTTATGCTTAAGACCTTCCACCATTCTTGTAGCCCGTCTTTGGACCCTGTTCAATTTGATCCATATCTTTTTGTAGGTGAGGTCTCCAGAACTGGACACAGTATTCCAAATGGGGTCTCACCAGCGCTCTATACAGCGGGATCACAATCTCCCTCTTCCTGCTTGTGATACCTCCAGCTATGCAGCCAAGCATTCTACTTGCTTTTCCTACCGCCTGACCGCACATTTTGAGACTGTCAGAAACCACGACCCCTCAATCCTTCTCTTCTGAAGTTTTTGCTAACACAGAACTGCCAATACAATACTCAGATTGAGGATTCCTTTTCCCCAAGTGCAAACAAACAAATGAACGAACGTATGTGAACCAGTTGCCAGGCGTCTGAATGTAAATTGCGTGTCCACGGGGATGCTGCAACGGTTGTAAGTGTGAAACATGGTCATAAGTCATTGTTTTCAGTGACGCTGTTGTAATGTCGCAAAACAAACTTTTGTAAGTCATGGCCTGATCATCACAGGTTCCACCCCCTTATAAATAGGCCCCATTCATCTAAATCACTTTTGTTCCCACGTTTGTTAATTGAATCACTGTATTTAGTCACACGGTCGTTAAGCGAATCTGGTTTTCCCCATGGGCTTTGCTGGTCGTCACGTGACCCCGGGACACGGCAAACTTTTTTTCAGTGCCGTTGTAACTCTGAACCATCGCTAGGTGAACTGTTCTGGATTTCAGCGCAAAAGGATCTTTCCAAATGACCGGAGATGGCTCCCGTTACTCTCGGGGGAGAACAGCCCACTTCTGATGGAGGAGGGATTATAGTTATAACTCTTCAATCTCCTTCCTTCTTTTTAAATGTTTGTTTACCAGAGACAGCGCTGCGGCCCCTGCTTACTTCAAACAGCAACAGAGCTGGAGGGAAGGTTGTGGGAAGGAGGTTTAAGGCAGAAAACTATGTTAATTACTGTTATTGCGTTTTCAAAATAGAGACATATTGCCGAGGTGGGCCTGGCTGCAGCCTATTGTAATTGTGGCCATACGGTTCTCTGCACAGGAAGGGGAAAATGTTGCATCAAGTGCAGCCTCTTCTGATAGGAAAGAAAGAAAGAAAGGAAGGAAGGAAGGAAGGAAGGAAGGAAGGAAGGAAGGAAGGAGGGAGAGGGGGAGGGAGAGGGGGGAGGGAAGGTGGGTAGAGGGAGGGAGGGAAAGAGAAAGAGGGAGGGAGGGAGAAAGAAACAAAGGAGGGAGGGAGGGAAAGAGAAAGAGGGAGGGAGGGAAAGAGAAAGAGGGAGAGAGAGAGAGAAAGAAAGAGAGGGAGGGAGGGATAGGGAGAGAAAAAGAGGAAAAGAGAAAGCGAGAGGAAAGGAGAAAGGAAGGAAGGAAGCAAAGAAGGAAGGAAATAAGAAGAGGAGGATGGAGGGAGGGAGGGAAAGAAAGAAAGAGAAAATAGAAGGAGAGGAGGGACAGAGAAAGAGGGAGGGAGAGGGAGAGAAAAAGAAAGAAAGGGAGGGAGGGAGGAAAAGAGAAAGAGAGAGGGAGGGAGAAAGGAAGGAAGGAAGGAGGGAGGGAGGGAGAGGGGGAAGGAAGGAAGGGAGGGAGGTAGGGAGGGAGGTAGGGAGGGAGGGAGGAAGGAAGGGAGGGAGGAAGGAAGGAAGGAGAGTGGAATAGTGGAAGTGAGAGGGAAAGAAAGATTGAGAGAGAGTGGAAAGGAAGGAGGGAAGGAAGGAAGGAAAGAAAGAAAGAAAGAAAGAAAGAAAGAAAGAAAGAAAGAAAGGTCAAAGGGAAGAGGGAGGGGAATGGAAGGAAAAAGGAGCAAGGAAAGGAAAATGAAATAAATCAAGTTTTGACCCGTTCCCATTATCCTAGGGACCTTCCAGGTGACAGGAGACTTTTTACGCATAGCACAGGAGGAAGTGAGAATGCATCCTACATCCTTTGGCTTCCCAGATCCTCCCTCCGTGGAAGAACTGTTTGTTAACGGAGACAATTGGCTCCGATCTTGCAGAACTTTCATTTTTATGGCGCAGGGTAATTAGCAGCTGGCATTTATCTAAGGCTTCAGCGTCTTTGCGATATTGCACATTAAATATTTACACCCACCCGCTGATGGTTGAGGGAGCCGTGGAGGCCCCAGGCAACTGAAGAAGCTCCTGCCCACTGGGACAGGCCAGGATTCCCCAGCATCACGAATTCAGAGGATCCCGTCATCCCAGTTCAACTGAGCCACCTTGGAAAGCTTCATGGCCTTCACAGAATGCAACAAGACGAGGAAGAATGTTAGAGAGAGAGAGGGAGGGAAGGAGGGAGGGAGATATTAGATAGAAGATAGATAGGTATGCAGGTAAGTAGGTTGATGATAGGTAGGTAGGTAGGTAGGTAGGTAGGTAGGATGATTGATGGATGGATGGATGGATGGATGGATGGATGGATGGATGGATGGATGGATAGATAGATAGATAGATAGATAGATAGATAGATAGATAGATAGATAGATAGATAATGGATGATAGATTGGTAGGTTGGTAGGTAAGTAGACAGACAGACAGACAGACAGATAGATGATGGATGGATAGATGATAGATCATTGGTATAAAGCGTAAAGTAGCGTAGAGGAGAGGAGAGGAGAGTAGAAGAGTAGAGAATAGTAGAAGAGTAGAAGAGAAGAGTAGAAGAGTAGAGTAGAAGAGTAGAGAATAGTAGAAGAGTAGAGTAGAAGAGTAGAATAGAAGGGCAGTGTAGTGTAGTGTAGTGCAGGGTAGAGTAGAGTAGAAGAGTAGAAGAGTAGAGTAGAAGAGTAGAGAATAGTAGAAGAGTAGAGTAGAAGAGTAGAATAGAAGGGCAGTGTAGTGTAGTGTAGAGTAGAAGAGAATAGTAGAAGAGTAGAGAATAGTAGAAGAGTAGAGTAGAAGAGAAGAGAAGAGTAGAATAGAGTAGAAGATTAGAGCAGAATAGAAGGGTAGTGTAGTATAGGGTATAGTAGAAGAGTAGTAGAGTAGAGTAGAGTAGAGTAGAGTAGAGTAGAGTAGAGTAGAGTAGAGTAGAGAAGAGTAGAGTAGAATAGAATTCTTTATTGGCCAAGTGTGACTGGACACACAAGGAATTTGTCTTTGGTGCAGATGTTCTCAGATGTTTATGTTTATGATTATTTTTTTATTTTTTTGAAAGAAAAAAGTATCCAAAAAATATATGTTTTTTTTAAAAAACAAAAACAAAATAACAACGGATTGAAAAAAGTGACTTATGACCGTTTTTTCACAGTTAGGACCTCTGCAGCGCCCCCATGATCACTGATCACTTATCCAAATTCAGACGCTTGGCAACTTATTATTATTGTTATTTTTATTGTTGATGTTGTTGTTGTTGTTGTTGTTATTATTATTATTATTATTAATTAGATTTGTATGCCGCCCCTCTCCGCAGACTCGAGGCGGCTCACAGCAGTAATAAAACAATATACAGTAACAAATCTAATATTAAAAGTCTAATAGCAACTGTCGTAAGTACTGGTTCGTACTTACTGGTTCGTACTTGTGACAGTTGCTATGTGCCGGGGGTCACATGACAACCCCCCCCCCCCCTTTTGTGACCTTCTGAACCCGGATTCACTTAACAACCGTGTTGTTCACTTTATCAACTGCCGCAATTCGCTTAACGACTACAGCAAGAAAAAGTGGGGCAAAATCAAATGTCTCACTTCACAACAGAAATATTGGGCTTTGCCGTCGTCGTAAGTTCAGGACTACAGTGATACCACTAGTTACGAACTTAATTCGTTCCGTGACCAGGTTCTTAAGTAGAAAAGTTTGTAAGGAGAAGCAATTTTTCCCATAGGAATCAATATAAAAGCAAATAATGTGTGCGATTGGGGAAACCACAGGGATGGTGGAGGCCCTGTTTCCTCCCAGGAGGTTCCTAGAGAGGCCCCATGGAGGCTTCTCCACACCTTTTCCGGCACTGTTTCCTCCCAGGAGATTCCTAGAGAGTCCCCAGAGGCTTCTCCCCACCTTTCCCGGCCCTGTTTCCTCCTAGGAGATTCCTAGAGAGGCCACGCAGAGGCTTCTCCATGCCTTTTTCCTCCCAGGAGATTCCTAGAGAGGCCCCACAGAGGTTTCTCCTTATCTCTTCTGGCCCTGTTTCCTCCCAGGAGATTCCTAGAGAGGCCACGCAGAGGCTTCTCCACGCCTTTTCCGGCCCTGTTTCCTCCCAGGAGATTCCTAGAGAGGCCCCACAGAGGTTTCTCCTTGTCTCTTCTGGCCCTGTTTCCTCCCAGGAGATTCCTAGAGAGGCCCCACGGAGGCTTCTCCCTGCCTTTTTACAGTTACAGCTTCGGAGACTGGGGTTTGTAAGTGGAAAATGGTTCTTGAGAAGAGGCAAAAAAAAATCCTGAACACCCGGTTCTTATCTAGAAAAGTTCGTAAGTAGAGGCATTCTTAGGTAGAGGTACCATTGTACCTACACAACGATCACTCCCCCAGGAAGAGGACATGTGGATTAAAAGGATTACTATCAGAATGAGTGACAGGCGTTTTCCTAAAAGTTCACAGGGTCCGGCTCCTACAACAGCGATCCCACCCAGGAATAATGCTAATTATTTCACTTGGGGCTAAGGCTGGGCTGGAAATCACAAGACCTTATAATACACATTAACCTCTGGATCGCAGGGAGCCTCCGGTTTTGCAATACAAGGACCGTCCACTCGGGAATTTTGCAAAGGAGCTTTAAAATAAATAATGAAACTCAAGTTTTGACGGACGTCCCACTCTCCCAGCGTAAATCGTGTTTTCATTTTTAGAAAATTGCGACACCCCGTTCACTCCACCCAGCCCGGTTGCCTTAAGCTCCCCCTAGTAAGCAAAACAAGGCTACAAGGAGCTGCAACCTACAATTTAGCAAAGAAGTTTAAAAAAAGCAACTCACAAAAATAAAAATAAACCAAGCAGCTTCCAGTAGGTTATGGGGAAATCTCCACCCTGTGAGAACACAACTGGCTTCACACAACACAACACAACACCATGCTGCTTAACTAATCGGGTTAGAGCTTCATTGCAACAAGCTCAGTATTAATCTGGGCGATTTACAGGGCCGGTTCAGAGGAGGCACAAACCTTCACCATTTGCCTCTACACACACAACCCAAGCTTCATGCCAAACCCAGGCTTGTCTGTTGCCTGGCCCCATACACACAAACGTCCGGGAATCTCTCTTTCTCTGTCAATGCAATTGCATCCCTTGCAAATTCAGACATCTCAAGCTGGCTGGCTTTTAGGGAAAGCTTGTTTTCAAGGAGGACAGAAAGAGAGAGAGAGAGAGAAACGGAGAGAGAAAGGAAGGAAGAGAAAGAGAAAGAAAGGGTAGAAAGAAATAAAGAAAGGGAAGGAAGGGAGGGAAGGGGAGGGAGGGAAGGAAGGGAGGGAGGGAGAGAGGGAGAGAGAGAGAGAGAAAGAAAGAAAGCTCTCCCAGCAAGAAAAGCTTCAAGACAGAAAAATGAAATATCTTAAAAGCAAAGAGGAGAAGGGGGAAAAATGGATGAGCTTGGAAAGAGGGAAGGAAGGAAAGAAGGAGGGAGGGAGGAAAGAGAGGGGGGAGGAAGGATGGAAGGGAGAAAGAAAGAAAGAAAAAGAGAGAGAGAGAAAGGAAGGAAGGAAAGAAAGAATGATGGAAAGAAAGAAAGAAAGATGGAAGGAAAGAAAGAAAGAAAGAAAGAAAGAAAAGATTCAAAGAAGGAAAATGAAGACATCTCAAAAGCAAACAAGAGAAGGGGAACAAATCTCTGAGCTTGGAAAAAGGGAGGGAAGGAAGGAAAGAAGGAAAGGAGGGAGAAAAGGAAGGGCATAGGACGTTCCCCTCCACGCGCAAAGCTGGGTTCATGTGAACACCTTTTCCCACCCAGCAAACATAGCAGAAGGGGAGATGAGTCCCAGCCACTCTCTAATGCACCAAGCCCAAATGGGGAAAGGGTTGGGGTGGGGGACCCGTGAGGAAGGAAGGAAGGAAGGAAGGAAGGAAGGAAGGAAGGAAGGAAGGAAGGAAGGAAGGGAGAGATGGAAGAAGGGAGCAGAGCGAGAAAGAGAGGGGGGCAGGATGGCAGGGAGACGGAGGGATGGAAGAAAGAAAAGAGTGAGAAGGAAGGTAGGGAGGAAGCAGAGGGAGGGATGGAGAGAAGGAGGAAAGAAGAAGAGAGGGAGATGAAGAAGGAAGCAGAGAAAGAAAGAGGGAGGGGGGGCAAGACGGCAGGGAGGGAGGGAAGAAAGGAAAGAAAGAAAAGAGAGAGAAGGAAGGGAGGGAGGGAGGAAGAGAGATGGAAGAAGGGAGCAAAGTGAGAAAGAGAGAGGGAGAGCAGGACGGCAAGGGGAGGGAGGGAAGAAAGAAAAGAGAGAGAAGGGAGGGAGAGAGGGAAGGAGCAAGCAAGCAGAGGGAGGGAGGGAGGGAAGAAGAAGAGAGGGATGGAAGAAGGAAGCAGAGCAAGAGGGAGGGCAAGACAGCAGGGAGAGGGAGGGAGGGAAGAAAGGAAAGAAAGAAAAGAGAGAGAAGGGAGGGAGGAAAGGAAAGAGGTAGAGGGAGGGAGGAAAGAAGGGAGAGATGGAAGAAGGGAGGAAAGAGAGAAAGAGAGAGAGGGAGAGCAGGACGGCAGGGAAAGGGAGGGAGGGGAAAAAGAAAAGAGAGAAGGAAGGAAGGAAGAGAAGGAAGGAAGGAAGGAAGGAAGGAAGGAAGGGGAAGGAAGAGGGATTCCAAGGCACTCTCCCCCCCCCCTCCTCCTCCTCCCTCGCCCAGCCCCGAAGCAGCCTCCCTTACCTCCGCCTCGCCGCAACCCCGCCGCCCAGCCGGCAAGCACCGTTTCCTGCGCGCCCAGCCAGCCAGCCCGCCCGCCCGGCATCCAGCGGGGCCCGGCCTGGCCTGGCCTCCCAGCGGGGCCGCCCCTTCCCAGCGACAGCGCCCAGGAGGCGGGCGAGGCTTCGGCGGCGCCCCGCCCGCCTGACGGGGCTGCGGAGGCGGCCGGAGAGAAGCGTGGAAGGGAGGGCGGGCGGGGGGTCCGCAGGGGAGACGGGCCGCTCCACCCCGTCGGCGCCGGAGCTTCAGGCTGCGGGCGGCGCGAGTGACATCATCCCCGGCTGGGGCTGAGCGGCCCAAGCTCCTCCTGGCCGGCCGCACGGAGCGCTGGCAGGGCGGGGAGTAGCCCGCCGAGTCCCCGTTTCTCTGAGGCGACGGCCCGGAGGGGACTGAGGGCCTTATACGGCGGCCCTAATCGCCTCACAGCCGCAGGTGGAGGCCCGAGAAGGCCTCGGTTGCTAAGCGAGACCTTTGGGCCTCTGGCGTGAGGCCGCTTTTTTTTGGCCAGGCCGCAAAGCCCGCTCCATGTGGTTAGTCACACGGTCGTTAAGCGAATCGCGCCTCACACGCACACACATTGACTTATTTATTTTATTTATTTATTCATTTGTCCAATACACAAATACATAGGAAGAAAAATAGACATGTAGTAATATATATAAGGGTAAAGTGAACTTAGAGGAGAGGATATATGAAAGAAAGAAAATATATATGATAAGTGAGAGAAAGGAAAGACAATTGGACAGGGGACGAAAGGCACACCAGTGCACTTATGTATGCCCCTTACTGACCTCTTAGGAACCTGGAGAGGTCAATTGTGGATAGTCTAAGGGGTTGACACTATGGAGTCCGTCAATGAGTTCCACGCTTCGATAACTCGATTGTTAAAGTCATATTTTTTACAGTCAAGTTTGGAGCAATTAATATTAAGTTTGAATCTGTTGCGTGCTCTTGTGTTGTTGCGGTTGAAGCTGAAGTCATTGACAGGCAGGACGTTGCAGCATATGATCTTGTGGGCAATACTTAAATCGTGTTTTAGGCGCCGTAGTTCTAGGCTTTCTAGGCCCAGGATTGTTAGTCTATTTTCGTAGGGTCTTCTGTTTCGAGTGGAGGAGTGGAGGGTTCTTCTGGTGAAATATCTTTGGACATTTTCAAGGGTGTTGATGTCTGAGATGCGGTATGGGTTCCAGACAGATGAGCAGTAGTCTAGGATGGGTCTGGCAAAGGTTTTGTAGGCTCTTGTGAGTAGTGTGAGATTGCCTGAGCAGAAGCTGCGTAGGATCAGGTTGACAATGCTAGAAGCCGTTTTGGCGATATTGTTGCAATGGGCTTGGCTTGGCACTGGGCTGCTCAGGAGGTCGCAAGGCCCGAGGACCCTGTGAATGGTCGTAACTCAGAGACGGTGGCCAAGTGTCTGTCAATATTATGATCTCCTCAACCTTGGAGTTGGGGAGGGGAATGCCCCAACGGTCGTAAACAGGCTTGGGCCACACAGGTCCACCTGGCATCGCCGATCCAGTAGCGGAAAGGGCGATGCATGCGCTCCCCACGCAAGAATTTTATTTCTGTGCATGCATGGAAGCAAAGAAATTGCCAAAATCCCTCACGCAACACTCACACACGCCAGCTTTTGGCCTTATTGATTGATTGATTGGATTTCTATGCCGCGCCTTTCCAAAGACCTGAATGCGTGGGAGCAAAGAAATTATGAAAGTCGCCAAAATCTCACGCATGCGAACATTCCCGTGTGAAAATTTTGGCAATTTTTTTACCAATTCCTTGGCTTCCACACATGCGCAGAAGCAAAGAAAGGCCGAAAATTCCCGTGTGCGAGCGTCGTCTTGTGAGTATTTATTTATTTATTTATTTATTTATTTATTTATTTATTTATTATTTGATTTGATTTGATTTGATTTGATTTGTATGCCGCCCCTTTCCATAGACTCGGGGCGGTTCACAACACAATAAAACAATTCATGACAAATCTAATTTAAATTTACAATTTAAAATAGTTAAGAAAACCCCATTTTTAAGCAGACATACGTACAAACATACCATACATAAATTATATAGGCCCGGGGGAAATATCTCAATTCCCCCATGCCTGACGACAGAGGTGGGTTTTGAGTTTACGAAAGGCAAGGAGGGTAGGGGCAGTTCTAATCTCTTGGGGGGAGCTGGTTCCAGAGAGCCGGGGCCGCCACAGCCGGGGCTCTTCCCCTGGGGCCCGCCATTTTGCTGCTTTTTGCTCAATTCTTTGCTTCCATTTAGGACTGTAACTTGTTGCTTATATCCTTAAGCTTCTTGTTGTTGTTGTTGTTGTTATTATTATTATTTATTGGATTTGTATGCCGCCCCTCTCCGAAGACTCAGGGCGGCTCACGACAATAATAAACAACAGTGTGGGGTAACAAGAAGGAGGGAGGGGACAAACTTCAAAAACATCAAAACAACCCATCAAAAACAACATCAAAAACATCAAAAAGCGGTTTGAGGGTGAGTACAGATACCGGCGATCCGTTCCCTGGATTCCCCCGAGCCCAGCTACCTTCAGGGACTTCCCCGAGCGCCACGAGGATTCCCCGAGCCCAGCTACTTACAGGGAGCCCCGATGCCCAGCTGACTTCACCGAGCGCCAGACACCAAGGGATTCCCTGCCTCACAAGCATTGTGAGCCCTCGGAGACCCCCCCCCCAGAGCCCCAACGCCCAGCTGACTCCCCCAACCCCCCGGAGCCATCAGTAAAGCCAGGAGGACTCCCCCCAGCCTCCGGAGTCCTCAGCTACCTCCCCGAAGCCCCGATGCCCAGCTGATTCTCCTGGGAGCGTCAGAGGCAAGGAAGACTCCCCAGAGCCTCCGGAGCCATCAGCAATCTCCCCAAAGTCATCAGCCAAGCCAGGAGGACTCCCCAGAGCCTCTGGAGCCATCCCTGACCTCCCCCGAAGCCCCGACGCCCAGCTGATTCTCCCAGGAGCGTCAGAGGCAAGGAGGACTCCCCAGAGCCTCCGGAGCCATCAGCGACCTTCCCGAAGTCATCAGGCAAGCCAGGAGGACTCCCCAGAGCCTCCAGAGCCATCCCTGACCTCCCCCGAAGCCCCAATGCCCAGCTGATTCTGCCGGGAGCGTCAGAGGTAAGGAGGACTCCCCAGAGCCTCCGGAGCCATCCCTGACCTCCCCCGAAGCCCAGACGCCCAGCTGATTCTCCCGCGAGCGTTAGAGGCGAGGAGGACTCCCCAGAGCCTCCGGAGCCATCAGCAATCTCCCCAAAGTCATCAGCCAAGCCAGGAGGACTCCCCAGAGCCTCTGGAGCCATCCCTGACCTCCCCCGAAGCCCCGACGCCCAGCTGATTCTCCCAGGAGCGTCAGAGGCAAGGAGGACTCCCCAGAGCCTCCGGAGCCATCAGCGACCTTCCCGAAGTCATCAGGCAAGCCAGGAGGACTCCCCAGAGCCTCCAGAGCCATCCCTGACCTCCCCCGAAGCCCCAATGCCCAGCTGATTCTGCCGGGAGCGTCAGAGGTAAGGAGGACTCCCCAGAGCCTCCGGAGCCATCCCTGACCTCCCCCGAAGCCCAGACGCCCAGCTGATTCTCCCGCGAGCGTCAGAGGCAAGGAGGACTCTCCAGAGCCTCTGGAGCCATCAGCTACCTTCCCGAAGTCATCAGCCAGGAGGACTCCCCCGAAGCCCAGACGCCCAGCTGACTCTGCAGGGAGTGTCAGGGGCAAGGAGGACTCTCCAGAGCCTCCGGAGCCATCAGCGACCTCCCCGAAGTCATCAGCCAAGCGAAGAGGACTCCCCAGAGCCTCCGGAGCCATCCCTTACCTCCCCCGAAGCCCCGATGCCCATCTGACTCTGCAGGGAGCGTCAGAGGCAAGGAGGACTCCCCAGAGCCTCCGGAGCCATCAGCAACCTCCCCGAAGTCATCAGCCAATCCAGGAGGACTCCCCAGAGCCTCCGGAGCCATCCCTTACCTCCCCCGAAGCCCCAACGCCCAGCTGACTCTGCAGGGAGCGTCAGAGGCAAGGATGACTCCCCAGAGACTCCGGAGCCATCCCTGACCTTCCCCGAAGCCCAGACGCCCAGCTGATTCTCCCGGGAGTGTCAGAGGCAAGGAGGACTCCCCAGAGCCTCCGGAGCCATCAGCGACCTCCCCGAAGTCATCAGCCAAGCCAGGAGGACTCCCCAGAACCTCTGGAGCCATCCCTGACCTCCCCCGAAGCCCCGATGCCCATCTGACTCTGCAGGGAGTGTCAGAGGCAAGGAGGACTCCCCAGAGCCTCCGGAGCCATCAGCGACCTCCCCGAAGTCATCAGCCAAGCCAGGAGGACTCCCCAGAGCCTCTGGAGCCATCCCTGACCTCCCCCGAAGCCCCGATGCCCATCTGACTCTGCAGGGAGTGTCAGAGGCAAGAAGGACTCCCCAGAGCCTCCGGAGCCATCAGCGACCTCCCTGAAGTCATCAGCCAAGCCAGGAGGACTCCCCAGAGCCTCTGGAGCCATCCCTGACCTCCCCCGAAGCCCAGACGCCCAGCAGACTCTGCCTGAACAGCAACTTCACTGGGAGCACCAGAAGCCAGGAGGACTCCCCCGAGCCTCCGGGGGCCTCAGTAACCACCCCCCCCCCCCCCCGAAGCCCAGAAGCCAGGCAGTCTGCCCTTGGTGACCTCCCCCCAACCTCCGCCATTACCTGGTGGCTGAAGACCAGCTCTGCTCTTCAAATCTCTGTTTTTCATAATTCTTAACTCGCCCTGCCAAGCATTCGACTCGCTTTCCCTACCGCCTGACCGCACGGTTCACCCATTTCCCAATCTTTGGGAAATGTAAGTCAAGAATTGCCTGTATTTGGGAGACAGGCCTGCAAGTGACGTCAGATTCGGGGTCTGACGTTTCCTGGCAGGCATGTAACATCCAACGAGAAACATCTACTATGTAGAAACATAGAAGACTGACGGCAGAAGAAGACCTCATGGTCCATCCAGTCTGCCCTAATAATATTTCTTGTATTTTTTATCTTCGGATGGATATATGTTTATCCCAGGCATATTTAAATTCAGTGACTGTGGATTGACCAACCACGTCTGCTGGAAGTTTATTCCAAGGATCTACTACTCTTTCAGTAAAATAATATTTTATCATGTTGCCTTTGATCTTTCCCCCAACTAACTTCAGATTGTGCCCCCTTGTTCTTGTGTTCACTTTCCTATTAGAAACACTTCCCTCCTGAACCTTATTTAACCCTACTACTTAGAATAAATATGAAAGGATATATTCAGAGAAAATATATCCTGGTTGGAGGAGGAGGAGGAAATCTTTGTGCATGGTTTGGCAAAAATGCAACATCCTTGTTTTGTGCAAGAACATCAAAAGAGCAAAGAACAACGCTGGCTGCCAAGGAGGAGACAGTGCTTAAAGGTGAAGTTTGCAAACAATATAATAAAGCCCCCCCCCCTCAGGGATGAAAAGGAAAGGAGGAGCATTCCATGCTGATAATTTGTGGCATCATTTAGCCTTACACGAGTGTGAGATTTATTTATTTATTTATTTTGTCAAGTACGGATTAAAAATGGCAAGGTTCTTATTTTTATTTTTTTTGTGTCAGTTCAGTGTCAGTTTCACACAGCTCACTTTCAGAACTGCTATCATCTCAGTTGGAGGATTAACTCTGCAAGAGGAATAGAATAGAGTGGAATGGAATGGAATAGAATAGAATATGCAATGGAAATAGAATAGAATAAAGTAGAGTAGAGTAGAACAGAATAGAATATGCAATGGAATTAGAATGGAATGTATAGAATAGAATAGAATATGCAATGGAAATAGAATAAAGTTGAGTAGAATAGAAGTAGAATAGAGTAGAACAGAACAGAATATGAATTAGAATAGAACAGAACAGAATAACAGTTTTGTAAAGTACGTAATGGTGGTATACAAAGATATAATAATATTTATATACAGGATACTATTAAAAGAGAAACAATAGTACAGGGGATGGAAGGCACGCTGGTGCACTTATGTACACCCCTTACTGACCTCTTAGGAATCGGGAGAGGTCAACAGTGGAGAGTCCAAGGGTAAAGTTTTGGGGCTTGGGTGATGATACTACAGAGTCTGGTAGTGAGTTCCATGCATTAACTACTCGGGTACTAAAGGCGTATTTCCTGCAGTCGAGTGTTGTTGCGTTTAAAGGTGAAGTAGTCACTAATAGGAGGGACATTATGGTATATGAACTATAGTTATTAAGTTACTATCGTTATTTATATAGTTAGTTATGCAGTGGTACCTCGTGATACGAACCCCTCACCATACAAACAATCCGAGATACGAACCCGGGGTTTGGAAATTTTTTGCCTCTTCTTCTGAACTTTTTCCATCTTACGAACCCGCCGCCCGAACGCTGAACCCGGAAATTTGGCAAAAGTTGAGGTTTGGCGTTCAGGTTCGGGAGGACGCCGAGAAGACCCCCGGCTGTTTCAAAAGGCGACAGCCGGGCGGCGGGGCTTCTCGGCAGCCTCCCGAACGCCGAACCCAGAAGTTCGGCAAAAGTTCGGGTTTGGCGTTCAGGTTTGGGAGGACACCAAGAAGACCCCCGGCTGTTTCAAAAGGCGACAGCCGGGCGGAAGGGCTTCTCGGCAGCCACCCAAACCCGAACTTTTGCCGAACTTCCGGGTTCGGCATTGGGAGAACGCTGAGAAGCGCCCGGCTGTTTCAAAAGGTGACAGCTGGGCGGCGGTGGTTTTTTGCGTTTTTTCTTACACAGATTAATTGATCTTATATTGTATCCTATGGGAAACAATGTTTCATCTTACGAACTTTTCACCTTACGAACCTCCTCCGGGAACCAATTAAGTTCGTAAGACGAGGTATCACTGTAGTTGTATCCTAACACTTTGGCATCAAAGAAGTCCAATTCTACAAAACTGCCTCCTCCTTCTCCTGGCCTCGAATTCACTCCGATTCTGAGGATGGGGATAGAAAAGATCCCCTTACGCCTACTTCCATCTGGTGAAATATTTTTCCAGTCATGCCACATGCTACCCGCAGCTGTTTCTATGGTAGTGGGATTTGTTTTGGACGAGGCCCCTATGAAAATGTAAGGCTATCTGGCTGAAAACAAGGCTACATCTATTTTTTCCCCCTTAAATTTACAACCAGTGCTATGGTAACCGAACACATCTCGTCTGTTTACAAACACAAGACTCCAGGACTGGGAAAGTTCAGCCGTTGTTCTTTTAAATGCAGGAGCCTCTCGTTTGAATATTTCACGAGCAGCACTGAAAAGTGAATAAATGCTGTTCCTGAAGACAGGGAACAAAGACACGTTTCAAAACGAGAGATAATTCTCCATCCTGCAGAGTGGTATGCACCGTGCACTGTGTTTTATATAGTGTGTATCGGTTATTATTTTAAAAACTTTTTTTTAAAAAAGACATATTGTCTATCTTAAAATGGAAGTTAAGCAAGAGAGCAATATTTCTACAGACCACAATAAGACTGGTGAAAAGATACCACTGTACTTGGGGGAGAGGGAGAGAAACACCCCAATTCTGAAAAGCCAGCAACTTTATTTTATTTTACTTTACTTTGTCTGTCTGTCTGTCTGTCTGTCTGTCTGTCTATCTGATCTATCTACCTACCTACCTATCTGATGTATCTATCTGATCTATCTATCTACCTACCTACCTATCTACCTGATCTATCTATCTATCTATCTATCTATCTGTATCTATCTATCTCTCTGTCTGTCTGTCTATCTATCTATCTATCTATCTGATCTATCTACCTACCTACCTATCTGATCAATCTACCTACCTACCTATCTGATCGATCGATCTAATCTATCTGTATCTATCTCTGTCTATCTATCTATCTATCTGATCTATCTATCTACCTACCTACCTATCTGATCTATCTATCTACCTACCTACCTATCTGATCTATCTATCTACCTACCTACCTATCTGATCTATCTATATCTATCTATCTCTGTCTATCTATCTGATCTATCTACCTACCTATCTGATCTATCTATATCTATCTATCTGTCTGTCTATCTATCTCTCTGATCTATCTACCTACCTACCTATCTGATCTATCTACCTACCTACCTACCTGATCTATCTATCATCTATCTGATCTATCTATCTATCTATCTATCTAATCTATCTATATTTCTCAAAGAAGTACAGTGGTACCTCAAGATACGAACCCCTCGTCTTACGAACAACTCGTGATACGAACCCGGGGTTCAGAAAAATTTTGCCTCTTCTTAACGAACTTTTTTCGAGTTACGAACTGGCGTTCGGAGACTGCTGGGAAGCCACGCGGCTGTTTTAAAAGGTGACAGCCGGGCGGCCGAACGCCGGTTCGTAACTCGAACAAAGTTCGTAATTTTTCTGAACCCCGGGTTCGGTTCGGGAGGTTGCTGGGAAGTCCCCCAGCCCGGCTGTCACCTTTTAAAACAGCCGCGCCGCTTCCCAGCTGTCTCCCGAAGCCGAACGCGGAAGTTCGGTTTTGGCGTTCGGCTTCAGGAGACAGCTGGGAAGCTGTCTCCTGAAGTTCGTAATTTTTCTGAACCCCGAACCCGGGTTCGGGGAGGTGCTGGGAAGCCCCCCAGGCCGGCTGTCACCTTTTAAAACAGCCTCGCGGCTTCCCAGCAGTCGCCGAAAGCTGTTTTTTTGCGGGGGGGGGGGGGTTTGGTTGCACGGATTAATTGACTTTACATTGTTTTCTATGGGAAACAATGTTTCGTCTTACGAACCTTTCGTCATACGAACCTCCTCCTTGCACCAATTAAGTTCGTATCATGAGGTATTACTGTATAGGTTTGTAGTTTGTATAAGCATAACATATGTAGAAAGTAATGATAAACGAAGACAATAGGACAGGGACGGTAGGCACAATGGTGTGCTTATGCACGCCCCTTACAAACCTCTTAGAAAAGGGGAGAGGTGGGCTGTGGACAATTTGAGGTTAAAGATTTGCTGGTTTGGGGAAGAAACCACAGATTCAGGTCGTGAATTCCAGGCGTTGATCACGCTATTGCTGGTCGTATTTAGTTTGAATCTATTACGTGCTTGTGTGTTGCTGCGGTTGACGGTGAAGTACTCACTAACAGGAAGAACGTTTTGGTATATGAGTTAAGAGTGCAAAACTATATGGTGTTTCTGTTTTCAAACCTGTAGCAAACCAGAATCCCCTTTTCAAGAAATTAATAATTTTGACAGTGATCACCATGGGATGCTTTTATTCTCGCAAAACGGAGAGCGCAATTTTGAAAATTCCCAATGGACCTGCTCCAAATTTTTTTCCCCCTTAAAATTTGTATCCTACTTGAATAGGAGAGAAAACCTGGGTATCGGACAAGCCACCCTGTGAAATGTTTATTTTTTTGTATTCTGACATTTTTGTTTCAAGGCCAGAAATGATCACCCAGTTTTGTCGTTGTGTTTGTGGTTCCGTTTGTGCTTTCTTGTGGTTGTGGGTTTGCCCACGTGTGCAGGTGTGCAGCTTCATCTACATATCTTCTTTGTGTATGTCTGTCTGTGCCCTGTGGTAAAATTTACTGTTGGCTCTTTCAACATTACTTACATCCCTCTGTTCATTTTCTTGCCAAATTGTCTTCTTTAGATTGCAGTACTTCCTGTAAAATGAACCCTGAACCAAAATTTAAATAATAATAACAGAGTTGGAAGGGACCTTGGAGGTCTTCTAGTCCAACCCCCTACTTAGGCAGGAAACCCTACATCACTTCAGACAGATGGTTATCCAACATCATCTTAAAAACTTCCTGTTTGGAGCATTCACAACTTCTGGAGGCAAGTTGTTCCACTGATCAACCGTTCGGTCAGGAAATTTCTCCTTAGTTCCAAGTTGCTTCCCTCGTTGTTTAGTTTCCACCCATTGCTTCCTGTTCTACCCTCAGGTGCTTTGGAGAAGAGGTTGACTCCTTCTTTGTGGCAACTCCTGAGATATTGGAAGACTGCTATCATGTCTCCCCTGGTCCTGCTTTTCATTAAACTAGCCATACCAAATTCCTGCAGCCATTCTTCATATGTTTTAGCCTCCAGTCCCCTAATCCTCTTTGTCGCTCTTCTCTGCACTTTCTATAGTCTCAACATCCTTTTTCCATCGTGGTGACCAAAACTAAATGCAGTATTCCACGTATGGCCTTATCGAGGGCTTATAAAGTGGTATTAACACTTCATGTGATCTTGATTCTATCCCTCTATTAATGCAGCCTAGAACTGTGTTGGCTTTTTTGGCAGCTGCTGCACACGGCTGGCTCCTATTTAAATGGTTGTCCACTAGGACTCCAAGATCCCTCTACAGTTACTACTGTTGAGCAAGGTACCACAAAAACCATACCTGTGCATTTTGTTTTTCTTGACTAAATGTTAGATAGGGCCCATTGTTCAAGTTTGTCAAGATCGAAGTATTGAAGAGTGGTTTTACATTTTGGGCAGGGCCCCTTTACCTTGGATTTGGACTCTTACACAAACTGCTTTCCTTCTAGCCTCCTAGCAAACCCTTGTTTAGTTATGGCCCACAGATAACCCCTTGCAGATAGCATCTGGGGCATGTTCAAACTCTCCACGTAGCTGCCAATAGTGAATGCTTGGGAATGTTCTCTAAAACAAACGGTCTAATTTATGGGTTTTGCAATTATGCCACTAAAACATGTCAATTCAAATTTTTCCACGTGATTTGGAGGGTGGGGGCAGAGACATGGCTATTTGGTGACTATTTTTGAGTGACCACATTGAATTAAAGATCTGAGCCAGAAAAAGACAGTGGGTCAATGGCAGAAAGACCGGCTATTTTGGTCACAATGGTTACCATTCCTCCGCAGCTATCGTATTTTTCAGGGTATAAGACACACCTTTTTCTTCCCTAAAAAAGGCCGATAATTTGGGTGGGTCTTATACTCTGAATGTAGCTTTCCCCCCCACCCCCAACTAGCTGCTAACAGTCTTCCCAGCTCTTACAAGCTTGCAAGCTCTTTCATTGTTACTCTCTGCGAAGAATGTTTTCCAAGCCCTAAGTCTTTGCAGGGGTTTTTTCATTCCTCTAACTTGCTCTGAATAAGTTTCTTTCCAGCCTTAACCAGGTGCTAATAATGTCCCCAGCTCTTACCAGCTTGCAAGCTCTTTCATTGTTACTCACTGTGAAGAATGTTTTCCAAGCCCTAAGTCTTTGCAGAGGTTTTTCCATTGCTTTACTTGCTCCAAATGTTTCTTTCCAGCCCTAACCAGAATGCGTTGTTTTACTAACATAATTTGGGTGGGTCTTATACTCTGAATGTAGCTTTTTTCCAGCCCTGATTAGCTGCTAACGATCTTCCCAGCTCTTACCTTGCAAGTTCTTTCATTGTTACTCTCTGCAAAGAATGTTTTCCAAGCCCTAAGTCTTTGCAGGGTTTTTTTCATTGCTTTACTTGCTCCAAATGTTTCTTTCCAGCCCTAACCAGGTGCTAATGATGTTCCCAGCTCTTACCGGTTTGCAAACTCTTTCACTGTTACTCTCTCAGAATAAAATGTTTTAAGCCCTTAACCAGGGGGTAAAATAATGTGCTGAAGCTGACCAGACTAAGGGGGCTAGCCAAAGGAATACCTGGTAAGCAGATTCTTTTCCCTATTTTCCTCCCCAGAAAGTAAGTTGCGTCTTATATTCTGGTGCGTCTTATACTCTGAAAAATACGGTAGTCTGTCGTTTGTTAACTCTAGGGAATTATGACCACTTCCTATAGGTATTTAAGGGTGGAGTATGGGTAATTCAGGGTAGAGTTACAATGTTTTGCAATGGAGTCAGATGACGATTTGAAGTCTCAGCCAGGTTACGCTAACCATCTGTTATTTCCCTTCTAAAAATCCTTGGAGGAAAAGTGCCTTGTTTGCTGAAATGATGAGAAGTTGTAATTAGTAAGTCTGTGAAACCAGAGAATCCTTATCTCATGGAGGAATGCGAGCAGCTTTGATCTTTGGCAACAGCCTAGCAGCGGAACTGTTATATCTTAAATATCCTCACTGAGCAAATGCCATTATCTCACATGCATGACTAGCTTGTAAAAATGAGACTTTATGTATAAAAAGACTGATTTGAAATATCAGTGCGTGGATTGTTTTCAAGCTGCGTAGGCGGGGAATAGAACATGGTCCAAAATGGACAATCCTCAATTGATTTTATTTCAATCATTACAGACTTCTGGCTCAACCCCCAAAGAATTATTAAAACTCAGACATTTACATATTTTTATTATCATTTGAGATGATTGCTTGTTACAGGATACTGACAGCTATCGGACATCTGTGTACACAGATACATTTTTTTCCCTTGTAAACACAAATGCATAATATAATAGTTTACAGAACAGAAATTGTCCTCCTGTTCTTTCATCTGAAAAAGTAGCTTATTTTGAAACCAACTGATCCTAAAGAGGTGTTTTCAGCCCTCTGCTGCGATTGTGTCTTTGGCAATCTGACTCATGATTTCTGGAATAATTGGAGCACGTAAAGGAAACGCACAAACTTACTCCGCTGAAACCTAAGAGGTGGGATGAGCAATGCTTTGGTATATTTTCTGAATATGCAGGAGTATCCCAAAAGGATAAAAATGTTGGAGTAACGTTCCAGCATCCTTTAGAAATCGTGAAAACGACGAACCAAACATAAAATAAAAACAGACAATCATGTAATGCGCTTTCTGTTACACGTTGCAAGGAATTCTCTGTAAAAAGTCAGCTTACTTCCGAAAACACTGCCAAAATTGAAAACATCACATCTGGTTTTAGCTTTAACTTTTTTTTGGAAAAAGACAACAACCTTAGAACATTTTTTTCAACACTGACAGAGGAGGAAGAAACACAAATATAGAGTAAAGATTAAATATGAGACAACGGGTGTGTACCGTATGCACACATTTCACACACAAACAGGAATCATATAAATTAAAACTTCTGTTGGGGCTAATAGCAGAATCAACACACACGTTCTGTTACCTTTGGTTCACAGAGTTGCTCGGAATGCCACCTTCCCCTTTCCAAGTGTGTGTCTCCATCACAACTGAACCGTTTGTGGTTATCAGTTAATAACTGTGGTTAACGTAACCAAGATTTCTGCTTTAACATGGTTCAGACTATAGAATAAGAAGAGGATGGGGTACCATCACGTGTCAATTCTTTACGACCAACAGTTAAGATTGTCTCTCAGAGTTATCTATCCCCGGGGTTTCAGATCTTCCAACAGTGAGATTTTCTGAAAAATCCTTGTTAATATTAACTAAAGACTGCAAACCGTGACGGTTTAAATGGAATTAAATGTGGAAGGCAGAAATTTATTCTAGGGAGTGGTAAGACTTGCAGATATGAATGGAGCATTTTGAAGTTTATTCGCCACGGTTAAGAGGGAATCTGTCCCGGATGGGTGGCAGAAATGAAACTTTTGATGAAAGAATATGGAGTAAAACTAAATTGGTTCTTTTTGTGCCAGTTTCAAAACATCTGGAGCCCACATTAAGATAACACAAAAAATGTGATGGAAAAACAAATTATATTGGGTGAGTATTCTGAGCTCAAGCCTCTATTCTATTTTCTAAGATATCAAAGTTTTCTATTGTGCTAACGGTAAGAACAATTTAACCCTGATTTTTTTTCCTTCTTTTTTTTCTTCAAAAAGAACACTTATTTTCCCCATAACCACAGAACAGTATATTACTACAGTTTTCCCAAATGTTTTTGGTCAGTTATCGCTCTCGATTCCAAACCAATTCCCTACGGCCAATTCAACGCTAACGCTTAACGTGAGATTAAGCTCAGGCATTTTTTGGGGAGGAGGAAAAAAAAGTAGTTCTTTCCCACTTTGTGCTTCTTGCTTTAATTTGCCTTTTTCTTAGCAACCACCACAGGGAACAGAAGTCGCTAGTGAAACCACAGGATTTCGCTCACCGCCCCCATAAAACCAGCCGTTCCAGGAATGCGACGTTATTCAGGACAGGAATTTCACCGGCTGCATCAAATCTAAACGAAATTCTTGGGAGGCAAAAAAGAAAAAAGTCTAAAATAGTTACGGGCATTTGCCAGAGAGGTCAAGGGTACTCAAAACGGCCACCATTGGACCACATCATTGTGACCATCATCTTAAGACTGTTTAAACCTCTTTGGACGCCATTTTTACGAGTTGGGACCAAAGTCTGCGACAGTGTTCATCAATCAGAGAGGGAAATGGGGAGGACGCATTTTAGAAAGATTGAAATGTTAAGTAAATTTCAAAAGTAAAGGGAACGTTTCCCCATCCTTGAAATTCCCATTTGCTTCAACCAGTTGCGGCTACTCAAAAGAACGAGCTGAGGTTACGGTCAACTCTCTGGACACGGGCAGGGTGGGGAGGGGGGCTCCTTCCTGCATTGGTTACCTTCCACCAAGTAACTGTTAACTATCAATCAAACTCTGTCCATAAATTTGGTCGCTGAGGGTGAAACCATCCAGTTAGCATAAACACTATCATTTGCATATCTTGAAAACACAGCCTTAGGCCCGGCGCTTCTGGCAAGTGGAACAGGGCTCTCTTCGGGCCAGTTCGGGTATGACATGCCTAAAAATGAAAACAGATAATTTTTTCTGCACCGAAGAACCAACACTTCATGTGCAGACAGTAAGGCCCTTGGCAAAACTCCCTTTGCAAATTGCAAGCCAAATGATTTTTTAAAAAAACACGACCCCTGCCCTCCCCAAGAAACTCAAATGCGTTTCCCAAGGAACCCAACGCTAAAACTCATCCCCCCCCCCCCAAAAAAAGGTACTACAGTAGTACCTCTAGATACGAGTTTAATTCATTCCAGAAGGGAGCTTGTATGTCGAACAACTCGTATCTGGAACAAATGGCTTTAGACTTTGCTTTTCCCCTCCAAGATAACAAGAAGCAAGGATTTTTGCGCCACCTAGTGGACGCTCGGCTCGTATCCCGAATTTGAGCTCGGGTCTCGAAAAGAAATTTCTCTCCCCTCGTGGCTCGTATCTTGGAATACTCGCATGTGGAGCAGCTCGTATCTAGAGGTACTACTGTATTTCAATGCAGCCTGCTAAAATGTTTGCTCTTTTTAAAAAAATTCGAGAATGTTATATTTTTAGGGGAATGCAAAAAACGCAAGAGCTTCTTGCAACTGAGGATTCCCGTGGCGTAAGCAACAATAAATCTCACAATTTGGAAGGGGGGGGGACTTTGAAAGTCTGTGCATGCATATTTTCGATCAAAGACACTGACGGACAAAGGAAGGAAGGAAGGAAGATTTATTTGTGTGTGTATGTGTTTATAGGCACCACATATAAATGCATATAAGTGTTTGAGAGCCTGGAATATACTCCATAAGGCCACCGAAATGGATATAAAACAAAACAATGGTTCTGGCTTTTTGTAAATGGCTTAATTTGATATTTGTCTTTTTTAAAAAAAGAAAAGAAAACATTTAACTTGTAAGGTGCTCAGTGTGGTTTTGGAATTGGGCAGTGGCAATAATAGTACCCCGCACAATTCCTTGAACCCATCGAAGTCTAAGGCTCTTGCAAATGAAATACCAAATCAAGATTCTGGGATCTAATCGTGCCCGTTGGAAATATTAAATCAAGTTTCTGGGATCTAATCGTGCCCGTTGGAAATATTAAATCAAGTTTCTGGGATCTAATCATGCCCGTTGGAAATATTAAATCAAGATTCTGGAATCTAATCATGTCTGTTGGAAATATTAAATCAAGATTCTGGGGTCTAATCGTGCCCGTTGAAAAGAGCCACCGTTCCCACCCACTTCTATCCCCCCCAAAAATCCTGGATTTCAAAACAGGATCAACTTGGCATGAAAACTACTTTCAGAGCCCGACTTAACGAATTTAAGAATCGGGGCTCGGGGAATGAAGCCCCGTGAACGTGACAAATAAATTGAAAGGCATGGCTTCGATTGAAAGTCATTTCAAGGCCTTGACGGCAAATGCAACGTTTAATTAGGAGACCAAAAATGTAGGAGTTTTGGCAAGATTTGTCTTTACTGTCCATCTCACCACCACAATACCAAAGCACATTCCTTCTAAGACACTTGCAACCACATTCAAAACAGGGTGAAAAAGGTGAACATTTTCATGGGGGGGGAAAAAACACAAAACCCCAAAGCATGTGAAAACAGCAATGGTTGTTTTCGTGGGAACTGAGCCGTTCAGTTCCCCCAGACCCCTTATTCAGTAAGCAGGAATAACTGTACAGGAACATAATATATACAAGGCAACGTTTTTTTGATTGTGGACTCTATCCGAATCCAAAACGGGAGGCGGACTCTAAACGGTGAAGAGGACGAGCCAAACTTTTAAGCCGTAAAAAAAAAATGATTCTGTTTTTGGTAGAAGACACCACCTCCCCTTCAAAAAAAGGTTTCTTTAAAACCCCCCAAAAAGGGGTTTTAAATTCTCCGACCCGAGACATACACAAAAAGGATAATTTTAATTGGATATTTTTTAAATTCCCCTGAGAATGCTTCCCTGATTCTAGGATTTTTGTCTTTCTTAGACTACATATCTATATTCAGATATAGATATATATAAGGATAGGTTGCACGTTTTCACATCCTTTTAATTTTTTTTTTTTTGTTACTGTTGAACACAGCGGTCAAAGACGGCTAAAGGAACAGAGCTTGACAGAAATGAAGGAGGGGGTGGAAAGGAGAAGGGGAGGGGGGTGTTTAAAAACTTGCCAAGCAAAGTTTGATTGGTTTCATACCAACAAATAATACTCGAAAGGCATCACAGAGAGCAGTGAGGACAGTGGAGAAGAGAAAATCAGTTTTGGGAGGCTGTGTGTGGCTAGAATCTAGTAAATGCATGTGAAATTCTACCATAGAGTTTGTTTTCAATCCATGTGGAAGGTAGAGTTCGAGGGAGGGGGACATTATTACAGTCCACAAGAGGCATCTCTTCTTCCGAGAGTCCATCATCGTAAAGCAGAGAGTCTGAAGGAGTGGAAGCGGCCAGATCTAAATAGTCCTAAGCCAATAAAAGAGAAAGAAGGTTAAGGGCAGAGGCCTTCGGGGTCGCCGGTCAAGTCAAGTCGATCATCCCGAAGGACTCAAAGAAATGTCAGGTGCAAAGTAAGCAGATTCCACACAGATAAAAGATCAAGCTAACTACAGTGGTGCCTCTACTTACGAACTTAATTCGTTCCATGACCAGGTTCTTAAGTAGAAAAGTTTGTAAGAAGCAGCAATTTTTCCCATAGGAATCAATGTAAAAGCAAATAATGCGTGCGATTGGGGAAACCACAGGGAGGGTAGAGGCCCTGTTTCCTCCCAGGAGATTCCTAGAGAGGCCCCACGGAGGCTTCTCCCCACCTTTTCCAGCGCTGTTTCCTCCTAGGAGATTCCTAGAGAGGCCCCACGGAGGCTTCTCCCTGCCTTTTCCAGCCGTTTCCTCCCAGAAAATTCCTAGAGAGGCCCCACGGAGGCTTCTCCCCACCTTTTCCAGCGCTGTTTCCTCCCAGGAGATTCCTAGAGAGGCCCCACGGAGGCTTCTCCCTGCCTTTTCCGGTTACAATATCGGAGGCTCAGGTTTTTAAGTGCAAAATGGTTTTTCATAAGAGGCAAAAAAATGTGAACACCCGGTTCTTATCTGTTCACTTAGGAAGCAACACTGATTGACAATCAATTTCACATATTGTCAGCACATTCAACTTTGTACAGAAGAAAGTATTCAATGAGAATATTTCATAGGATGTGTTCTTTGAGTGTTCCCTTTATTTTTTTTTTAGCAGTGCATATTAGAATGAATACGGTCAAAAATAATTGTGTAAGACTAGCACCGTGTAAGTTACATATATGTTGTTTGTCTTACACTTTGGTTGCCATGGCACATGAAATTCCAGAATATTCACACTGTGTTTGATATACTTATATGTAAATAATAAAAACATATATATATATATATATATATATATATATATATATATATATATATATATATATATATATATATATATATATATATTTAAAAAGAATATTCATCATCTAGCAGCCTTGGAGACATATTTCCTTGGAATCAGTCCAATTCATGTTTCCTTAGATATCTGCTGAAGTTCTCCAGTTCCCTTCAACTTTAAGTCGTGTTCTTTGCCAACACGTTAACATCATGGTTCTGGCAATGAATTCCACAATCCAGCGTTAGATCTCTTTCAGGAGACCAGCTCATCAATTTGCTACGGAAGCCTCTCTGAATAATCCTTTGTCTGAAATTATGGAGATTGTTTTCTTCAGAAGCACTGAATTCATGCACATCTGGTTCTGCTGAAAATGGAAGGGGGAGATGAATAACCCATCTCTTCTCCAAGCAATTCATCTGCCTTCATTTGATCTTCATTTATTCCAGCGTTCGTGATGCTTTTCAGAAATGCATCATCCGCTAAAAGAGATGTCTGGAATAAGTTCTCAACTTTAGACGTCACATTACGTTATTCAATGCGTTTCTCCTTCCAAGATTGGAACGAGCCGCATTGGATCTTTAGATACCGGTTGATTTACTTATACAGTGGTACCTCTACCTAAGAACGCCTCTACTTACAAACTTTTCTAGCTAAGAACCGGGTGTTCAAGATTTTTTTTGCCTCTTCCCATTTTCTACTTACAAACCCGAGCCTCCGAAAGTGTAACCAGAAAAGGCAGGGAGAAGCCTCTGTGGGGCCTCTCTAGGAATCTCCTGGGAGGAAACAGGGCCGGAAAAGACAGGGAGAGGCCTCCATGGAGCCTCTCTGGGAATCTCCTGGGAGGAAACACGGCCGGAATAGACAGGGAGAAGCCTCTGTGGAGCCTCTATGGGAATCTCCTGGGAGGAAACAGGGCCAGAAAAGACAGGGAGAAGCCTCCGTGGGGCCTCTCTCGGAATCTCTTGGGAGGAAACAGGGCCAGAAAAGGTAGGGAGAAGCCTCTGTGGGGCCTCTCTAGGAATCTCCTGGCAGGAAACAGGGCCGGAATAGACAGGGAGAAGCCTCTGTGGAGCCTCTATGGGAATCTCCTGGGAGGAAACAGGGCCAGAAAAAACAGGGAGAAGCCTCCGTGGGGCCTCTCTCGGAATCTCCTGGAAGGAAACAGGTGGAAAAGAGGCCTCCGTAGAGCCTCTCTGGGAATCTCCTGGGAGGAAACAGGGGCGGAAAAGACAGGGATAAGCCCCCATGGGGCCTCTCTAGGAATCTCCTGGAAGGAAACAGGGCCTCCACCCTCCCTGTGGTTTCCCCAATCACAGGCATTATTTGCTTTTACATTGGTTCCTATGGGAAAAATTGCTTCTTCTTACAAACCTTTCTACTTAAGAACCTGGTCATGGAACAAATTAAGTAGAGGTATCACTGTATATGTCTACGGGCTACTGATATGGATTCAGTCTTCCATTCTTCTGAGGTCGTTAAAACAAGGAGCCAGATTGTTGGGAGAAATATGCTGGCTCTGTAAACCGCTTACAGAGAGCTGTAAAAGTACAGTGAATATAAGTGATATAGCTACGATACAGCCATTTTCAAACACCTGTTTCATGCTTCCAAAAGAGGCCCAAAGAGACGATACATTGTGCGGAATGGCCTTTATTTTGTGAAGCTGTGTTTATAGCTACGCTGCTTCCTTTAAATTGAACGGCGATATTGGATTGCTATCATCAGAACCGCACTCTACGGTTGTATCTGACCTCAAATGTTGCCTTAATCTAAATAACTGCAGTACGTCTGATCCCGTGTGATTAGCTAGGATTTTCTCCCTTCCTGCCTTTCAAATATCCTTTCTTTAAACCTCTCCTTGAACAGGCTCTCTTCAAAGGTGAGCAAAGGGGCTCCCAGGAGCAATGTAACCAATCACCTCCATCCATACCTACGTAGCTGTAGTAGTGGATTTTTTAAGGTTCTTACCCGGCTCTTGACCATCATTTTTTCTAATTCTTTACTGATCTCAGCAAACGTTGGCCTCTTATCTGGTTCCTGTTTCCAGCAGTGAAGCATCAGGTTATACCTTTAAGAAAACAAGCAAACTTTGAATCTTCAAATAGAAAGGAGGAAGGGCAGGAGGATGGAGGGGAGGGGCGGAGGAGGAGGAGGAGACCAGGAGGAATAATTCCTGGATTCCAACATTTCTACTTTGTTGGATTTGTGAAGATGGTACTGGGATCTGCTGGAATGGGGCACCTTATGAAATAAGCAATCACAAGTCTCCGTCCTATTTTATTTCAATTTTTTTAGGATAAATCCAATAGGTTTCTCCAACCCACGCAGAGAGGGGCGGCATACAAATTTAATAAATAAATAAATATACCAGTGAAGGGCTGCAAAATTTTTTACTACCCCACTGTGAGCATGGCTTATTTTGTAGGTGTGGCTTGCTGGCCATGTGACCAGGTGGGTGTGGCTTGACGATCATGTGACCAGGGGTGGCTTAAATGATGTGACTGGCTTAAAGATGGCCAACTTGACGTCACTCATGTCAAAGGTTAGGGTGCCTGGCCTCTCCTCGCCTCAAAGAGATACAATTTCCCTCTCTATTACTGAACATTCAAAATAGACTATTTAGTTCTATGTATACAGTGATCCCTTGATTTTCGCGGGTTCAAACTTCGCGAAACGGCTATACCACGATTTTTCAAAAAATATTAATTAAAAAATACTCCACGGTTTTTTTTCTATACCACGGTTTTTCCCACCCGATGACGTCATACGTCATCACCAAGACTCACTTCTCTCTCTCCTTTCTTTCCTGTCATTCTCTGCTTCAATCATTTTCTCGTTTCTCTTTTTTTCTCCCCTTTTTTCTATCATTTCTCTCTCTCTCTCTACCTTCCACTCTCCCCCCTCTTGCTCTCTCTCTCTCTCTCTTTCTCCCTCTCTCTCTCCCTCTCTGTGAGAACGCTTGCCCCGTCTTCTCCTGCAGCCCCTTCGCTGATAGCTGGGACGAAAGCGCTCTCAGCTAAGGGAATGTGAGAGGGGCGGAGCGGGGGATTCTCAAAGTGCTCAGAGCGGCTAGCGGCCAAATGAGGAGGATAAGAAACCGTAGCCGCCAGCGCTGCTGCAGGAGGACCTGTGTCCCAAGAAAGCCGGTGAGAGGGGTGGAGTGGGGCGGAGCGGCGAGGGGGCCGGAGGCACTTGGGTGGGGCAACATTCCAAACAATCTTTGCCGGCCTCCGCACTTTCGTCACTCTCCGCCCCCAACTTCAAGCCCGGCTCCTTGCGCGGCCTTGGAAAAGGATGCGTGGGGATAGTTTTTGGCTGTCCGTAGCCAAAAATAGTGTTTTTACTTCCGCATCTATACTTCGCGGAAATTCGACTTTCGTGGGCAGTCTGGGAACGCAACCCCCGCGAAAATCGAGGGATCACTGTATATGCCATATGTGTACATACATATTACACACAGGCACGCAAAAATATACATTACCTACTATATAAACTGTATGTGTATGTTCACACATACACATACACACAGCTCTTCTAAAGTTATACACATTCAACCTCATTTACTGCGATAGGAAAAACATACCCAAGAGCAACAGAAGGGAAAGAAATAAAAAAAATTCAATTTTTTTCTACTGGTTCTGCATTCCTGTCCAAAATTTTTCTACCGGTTCTGTATACTTGACCGAACCTGTAGGAGCCCATCACTGACATATGTGTAGATTGATGATAGGACTTTTGCTTAAATGCATTAATTCAATGAATGCCTACCCAAATCTTAAAATGTTGTGAAGAATATAAAAATAATGAAAATACAATTTTAAAAAAAATAAAATAAAAGGACTTCCTCTCTCGTCAGCCCTGTAGACCTACAATCTGTAGGTCTTCGAGAAAACTCCAAGGGAGATTCAACGCATATTTTTTTTCCTGCAAAAGGGCCACACATCTATTATTCTATTACAACGATTCAACTACTCTCCAAAGCACCTGAGGGTGGAACAAGAAGCAATGGGTGGAAACTAATCAAGGCGAGAAGCAGCTTAGAACTAAGGAGAAATTTCCTGACAGTTAGAACAATTAATCAATGGAACTACCTGCCTCCAGAAGTTGTGAATGCCCCAACACTGGAAGTTTTTAAGCAGATGTTGGATAACCATCTGTCTGAAGTAGTGTAGGGTTTCCAGGCCTAGGCAGGGGGTTGGACTAGAAGACCTCCAAGGTCCCTTCCATCTCCGTTGTTATTATTATTGTTATCTGTGCTACAAAATCCTGGATGGCCATTTCTGCATTCCTTCGTGTCAACCTAGTTCTCTTACATTTTGCAAGCCAAATGTGGCAGACCCTTTAATACAAGCAATAACAAGCCCTGGTTCTTACTGAAGAAGAGGACTGGGTAATATAATTATGGGTCAGGGTCTTAATATTTAAACCAGTGTTTTCCAACCATGAAATGTGCACACCTGTGGACCAGAACCATTTGGAATTCTCAACCACAGCCATCTTCAGCAACAGAATTAAAGTTTATCTTTAAAACTACCAGTAGAAGACAATGTTTGTAGCTGAGGACTGCCCACAAGATCATATGCTGCAACGTCCTGCCTGTGGGCGACTACTTCAGCTTCCACAACAACAACACAAGAGCACACAACAGATTTAAACTTAATATTAACCGCTCCAAACTTGACTGTAAAAAATATGACTTCAGTAACCGAGTTGTCGAAGTGTGGAACTCATTACTGGACTCCATAGTGTCATCCCCAAACCCCCAACACTTTACCCTTAGATCAGTGATTTTCAACCTTTTTTGAGCCACGGCACATTTTTTACATTTACGAAACCCTGGGGCACATTGAGCGGGGCGCGGGGGGGGGGGGGTGTAAAAAAAGTTTGGACAAAAAAATTATCTCTCTCTCCCTTCCTCTTTCTTTCTCTCCATCCCTCTTTCTTTCTCTTCCTTCCTCCCTCTTTTTTGCTCTTTTTCTCTCCCTCACCTCCCTCTATGTCTTTCTCTCTCTCTCCTTCCCTCCCTCTCTTTCTTTCTCTCTTGCTCTCTCTCTTGCTTTCTTTCTCTTGTTCTCTTTCTCTCTCTCTTTCTTTCTTTCTCTCTTGTTTTCTTTCTCTCTCACTCGTTCTTTCTCTTGCTTGCTTTCTCTCTCTCTCTTGCTTTCTTTCTTTCTCTTTTTTTCTCTCTCTGAGCTTCGCGGCACACCTGACCATGTCTCGCGGCACACTAGTGTGCCACGGCACACTGGTTGAAAAACACTGCCTTAGATTATCTACGGTTGACCTCTCCAGAGGTCAGTAAGGGGTGAGTACAAGTGCACTAGAGTGCCTTCCCTCCCCTGTCCTATTGCTCTCCTATATCTCCTACACCTTTCTTCTATTCCTATATCTCTTCTTCTATTCTTTCATTGATATGTTCTATTACTATATCTCTTCTTCTATTCTTTCATTGATATGTTCTATTACTATATCTTCTTTTCTATTCTTTCATTGATATGTTGTATTCCTATACCTTCTTTTCTATTATTTCTTAGATATATTTTACTATGAGTATCTCCTCTATAACCATCATGTATTTTACTATGTGTATATAGATATATACCCACTAAAACCCTCATTGTGTATTGGACAAAATGAATAAATAAATAAATAAACTTCTGGACTTCTGAACCTGTTTGTTTTCCTGAAGACATTTCATTACCAAACCAGGTAACATCTTCGGTGCACATCTTCAACTAGTGCCCTGAAGATATTAATTAGTTGTATAATAAAATGACCGCAAGAGAACAACCAAGTATAGAGAGTACCAAGGACTCCACATCTAGAAGTTGCTAAGATGAGGAAACTGAATTCGATGAACCGGTTAATCATCCTTCCTGTGCTTCACCAGACCTTCATCCCTTTGGGATTGTGGTTAAAATTTTAAAGGCTGTCCATGTTTGAGTGTCTCCTCAATGGGAAGGAAAATAATAACTCCTGCATCAGTGATGGCGAACCTATGGCACGGGTGCCAACAGGTGGCACATGGAGCCATATCTGCTGGTACGTGAGCTGTTGCCCTAGCTCAGCTCCAACGTGCATGTGTGTGCTGGCCAGCTGATTTTTGGCTCACACAGAGGCTCTGGGAGGGCATTTTTTGGCTTCCAGAGAGCGTCCGGGAGGATGGGGGAGGGCGTTTTTACCCTTCCCCAGCTCCACGGAAGCCTTTGGAGCCTGGGGAGGGTGAAACACCAGGCTACTGGGCCCACCAGAAGTTGGGAAAGAGGCAGAGGGCCTCCAGGGGGGCGGGGGAAGCTGCTTTTGCCCTCCCCAGGCATTGAATTATGGGTGTGGGCACTCACGCATGCACACCCATGCTCTTTCGACACCCAAGGGAAAAAAGGTTCACCATCCCTGTCCTAGACAGTTCAGGCATATACATGTTTCGTCCACAAATCAATAGAAGCCAAGAAGCTGTCAGTCATGTCGTGACACCATCACACAAACATAGAAACCATATGATTGGTGTCCTTGGTAGATGAAGTCATGATAAGGAACTGAAGGTCACCTGCTGACCTTTTGACCTCTTACGGACGACCGTGTTCATCCAATTTGCAGAAATCTAAGAGAAAAATAGCTGATTCCTGGGCTGGATATGATCCTTCTGATTAGCCCCCTAGATTGTCTGAGGTTACTTAGGAGCCGGGGTGGCGCAGCAGGTAGAGTGCTGTACTGCAGGCCACTGAAGCTGACTGTAGATCTGTAGGTCAGTGGTTCAAATCTCATCACCGGCTCAAGGTTGACTCAGCCTTCCATCCTTCCGAGGTGGGTAAAATGAGGAGCCGGATTGTGGGGGCAATAGCCTAGCTCTGTTAAAAAGTGCTATTGCTAACATGTTGTAAGCCGCCCTGAATCTAAGGAGAAAGGCGGCATAAAAATCGAATTAATAAAATAAATAAATACTTACATCTCCTCACTGCAGTTTTCGGGTTTCTCCATCCTGTAGCCTGTTTTTAAGAGGTTAAATAGCCTCTCGGGAGCAATTCCTGGATATGGGTTACCGCCAAGGGTCACAATTTCCCACAGCAGCACTCCAAATGACCATCTAAGGGGAAAAGAATAAAAACAAACCCAGAAGCAGTTATTGCTGCATACAAAGAAACTTGCACAATACCCCAAAAGAACTGAGGACTGACATATTTGAAGAGAAATTCTATTTTTCCCGTCAGCTTTCCGAATGTTCTTTCTTACAATCAGATATTGAGCTGCAAAGGACAAGCTGTAGCAAAATTTCATCAGAAACAGGGGCTTTTTGTAAAAGCAAAATACTGCATTTTATTGTACTGGATATAGAAGATATTTGACATTGTACTAAAAAGCGTATGAAGGGGAAAAAATTATACTGTTAAAAACGGGGCTTTTTGTGAGTCTGTTGAGCTTTTATAGAATCACAAATATAAGCAGCTTTTTTTAAAAAAAGTATATAATTTTGGCTCTCAGATAAATTTAGTAATCATCTCCTAAAGGACCCGTTGTACCTACCTGAACGGTCTTCTCGATGCACTGGAAGGAGAGTCCAACATGGGTAATATACCAATCCTATTGGTAGAGACTGAGTTATAATTAGCATAATAATTAGTCACCGCCCCCTTACTGCTCCCATGAGCCCAGTTTTAAAAACGAAAGAAAAATGTAAGAGGATAACCAACTTTTATTAATACAATTAAACCTCAGAACTTCCCATCTCCGACGTCTCTGAACTTCAACTAGTCGGGTGGGTTTGGACTCTCCTTCCAGTGCATCGAGAAGACCGTTCAGGTAGGTACAACGGGTCTTCTCCACTGCATCTGGAAGGAGAGTCCAACATGGGATATACCAAAGATTCTTTAAGGCCCATGGGAGGGAGAATGTCGTGACTGGGACGTTGGAGATGCACACACTTTCTGTAGCACACGTCTCCCAAACGCTGCCTCAGAGGAAGCAAATGAATCCAACTTGTAGTGCTTGATAAATGTTGAAGGTGCTGCCCAGGTGGCCGCTCTGCAAATATCCTCTATCGAGGCCTGCGTTGTCCAAGCCGCCGATGTGGCTGCGCTCCTGGTTGAGTGAACCGTTAGGTCCGTCGAGAGTTCATGTCCCCCCGCTCTGTAGGCTTCCAGAATACAGTCCTTTAGCCAACGACTTATTGATTTTGAAGATAGTCCCAGTCCCATTCTGTGTTGAGAAAATGAAATAAACAAAGTCTCAGACTTCCTAAATGTTTCAGTCCTCCTGATATAAATCTTGAGCGCACGTCTAACATCGACTTTATGCCATCTTAACTCTGACGGATGGTCTCCATGCGTGCAGAAATCAGGTAATATAAGCTCCTGTTTCCTATGAAACAGGGTGTTCACCTTGGGTATGAACGTGGGGTCTAAACGAAGCACCACTCTGTCCGGGTAAAATACACATAAATCCGGTCTTGCAGAGAGGGCCGAGAGTTCTGACACTCTGCGCGCAGAGGTGATTGCTACTAAGAATGCTGTTTTCAGTGAAAGGAGTCTGAGCGGGATAGATCGTAGGGGCTCAAAAGGTGGTTTTGTCAAGGCCGTAAGCACTATCGTGAGATCCCATGATGGAAACCTCCGAACTGGTGGTGCATGTGCGTTTGAAGCTCCCCGTAGAAAGTCTCTTACCCACGAGTGTTGGGCTAGTGAACGAGACTCCGGTGCTTGAATCATGGTGGATAGTGCTGCCACCTGTCTCCTTAGCGTATTAGGAGCTAACCCCCGTTCTATCCCTGCTTGTAGAAACTCCAGCACCGTAATCACCGATGCCTCCCTGGGATCTTTGTCCTCCTTGTCACAGAATGTACAAAAAGCCGCCCACGTGGCTTGATAAATCCTGGAAGTTGAAGGACGTCGAGCAGCTTGCATCGTATCGATGACCTTCTCCGGCAGATCTAGATGCCTTAATCTGTGCCTCTCAAGTGCCAGACGGTCAGTTGTAGCCATTGGGGATCTGGGTGTTGTAGGTTCCCTTGGCTGAGGGAGATGATGTCTTCGGAGAGGGGCGGCATACAAATCTAATAAATACAAATGATGTGGTCTGGCATCCTCCACGGTGGGGTTACTGACAGTGCCATCAGGTCGGCGAACCACGGACGGCGTGGCCAGTGTGGTGCCACCATCAGGACCTCTGCCTTCTCCCGAAGGATCTTCTCTATGACCTGTGGTATCAAGTTTACTGGAGGAAATGCGTACAGCAGTCCAGTCGGCCAAGGTGACAGTAGAGCATTGACCCCTTCTGTCCCTGGTTCCGGAAAGCGGGAATAGAACCTCTGGGTCTGTGTATTCCGGTGAGTGGTGAACAGGTCTACAGATGGAGTCCCAAAACTTGTGCGATATTTGTTGAAATAACGCTGGATCCAGCCTCCACTCTGACGGGTCTAGTGTAGTCCTGCTGAGCCAATCTGCCTGGGTGTTGTTGGTCCCAGCAATGTGCTCCGCGGATAATGACGCTAAATGGAGTTCGGCCCAATCGAATAGATTTGCTGTTTCCTCCATGAGGCGACGGGACTTGGTACCCCCTTGGTGATTCAAGTGGGCTCTGGTCGCCACGTTGTCTGTTAACACCAGGATGTGTTTGTTCTGTACAATTGAGTGGAAAGCCTGAAGAGCTAGGAATACTGCTCTGAGTTTGAGGAAGTTTATATTTATTGGTGTTAGATCTTCTGTAGACCATATGCCCTGTGCCATGTGGGGGCCAATGTGAGCTCCCCAACCATAGAGGCTGGCATCTGTAGTTAGGATCATCTTGTCTTGCATCTGAAAGGGAGAGCCTTTGAGTATTGCAGGAGATGCCCACCATCTCAGGGACACTCTGACGTTTCGTGGTATCCGGATCCGCTGCTGCGAGTGGCTCACCTTGGCTCTTTGTGCCGGTAGTAAGAACCACTGCAAGACCCGGATGTGGTGCCTGGCCCAGGGCACTATCCCTATAGCCGAGACCAGGGTTCCCAACACCTTTGACAACAATGACATTGGTACCTGTCTGTGTTGGTTGAGGCTGGCTATCAAACGTTGAATGTTTCCTATCCTCTCTGGGGAGAGTGAGACCGAGCCTGACAAGGTGTCTATGATCGCTCCCAGGTGTAAAAGTCTGGTTCTGGGGATCAATTGGCTCTTCTCCACGTAGATGGTAAAGCCATGAGTTTCTAATGTCTGTATAGTCCGGTTTAAGTCCTGTCTTGCCTGCGCTGGCGACCTGGACAGTATAATAATGTCGTCCAGGTATGCCATTAGTCTGATGGATTGAGAACGCAGGTGTGCCGTCAGGGCATCCAGGAGCTTGGTAAAAGTCCGTGGAGCTGAGGAAAGGCCGAATGGCATGGCCTTGTATTGGTAGTGTGTTCCCTCGGAACAGAAGCGGAGGTATTTCCGGTGTGATGGATGTATGGGGACGTGTAAGTACGCCTCTTTTAGGTCGATTGAGGTTAACAGATCCTGTGATCTGATTGAGGTCAAGATAGTTTGTAGCGAGTGCATGTGGAATCTTCTGTACTTTATGAAGATGTTTAGTTGTTTCAGGTTGAGGATCAACCTGCAACCTCCTGAGGACTTGGGAACAATGAAAATCATTGAATAAAACCCTTCGCCCTCCTCCTGTGGTGGTACTGGTTCTATGGCCTGGATTTCCAACAAATGCACGATTTCTTGTTGTAGTTGCTGCTTTTTTTGCGGTTCTCGAACTTTTGGGCAGTGTATGAACCGGTTGGGGGGTTGGCCTACAAACTCCAGGTGGAGTCCTCCCGACACTGTAGCCCGGACCCATTGGTCGGAGGATGAAGTGTGCCAGGAGGCGCTGAAGTGCTGAAACTTCCCGCCGATTGGTAGTTGCCTGGCAGAGTCACTTAGAGCGGCGGAAGCCTCTCTGGTTGTTCCCTCGAAAGGGCCGCCTCGTATTCTGGTAACCCCTGGGTCTGTCTTGGAACGACCCCCGGTCGCTCCTGAAGGTTTGGTTGGTGAACTGACCTTGCGTGTACGACCTTTGGCTCTGACCTGCCCCTGTGGAGCTATCCCAACAGGGCGTCTGTCGTCTCGTATATGGCGCCGATCTTCGGTCTTGGCGTCTGCCCGTTCTGGGGAGGACCTTCCTCTTGTCCTTGTCCTCAATGAGGACTTTGTCCAATATATCCCCTAAGAGCCTAGAGCCTTGAAAGGGGGCTAACGCCAGTCGCCACTTGGACTTCAGGTCCACTGGCCAGTGTCGGAGCCATAGGAGTCGTTGTGCTGCAAGTGTTGTCGCCATAGCTCTGCTGGAAAATTTTGCCACATGCAATGTGGCATCTGCGGAAAATTCTGCCGCAGCCCATAGCTTAGTCAGGTCCTGACGTAGTCTGCCATACTCCGGCCCCAGGCGGGATTGCGTCTCTTGCATCCAGCGGAGGGAAGCTCTATTGATGAAGGATGCAGCCGCTGCCGCTCTGAATCCCCAGCTCGCCATCTGGTGTGCCTTTTTCAGGAGTATCTCTGCCTTCCGGTCCTCTGGCTTCAGACTTTCCCCTGTTTCTGAAGGCACCAGGGCGCTGGAGACCAATGTCACGACCGGCTGATCTATGGGTGGGAACTCGAGGAGTTTTTCCACCTCGTCGTCGAACGTGTAGAATCTACGTTCTAGGTTAGATGGACCCAGGGCCACTGCTGGGTATTGCCAGGGGCACTTGGCTCCCTGCAGAAAGATATCAGATGCTGGGAAGTGTTCAGACTCGGGCTGAGGTTCTTGGAGCAAGGCGTCTGGAGTCTGGCTTGCCTCTTCTGCTGTCTTAGTTGCTCCAGGTAGGTTCATCACCTGTTTAGCCTTAAATAATAGAGTCCTGAACAGTGTTGGCTTAAACAGGCCCACTGGTTGTGGTTGCTCAGGAGTTGTTTCATCCTCTGAGAGGTCATACTCCCTATCGCTGTCCTCTCCAGTGAGTGGCTCCTCTGACAAAGACCCCAAGCCCGAGGGGGGCGGTGCTGACCAGACATGTCCTGTTGTTACTTGTGAAGGTTGCTGGCCATGTTGATTGGCCCCAGCCACCATGCCTTGAGAATAAACATTTGCAATAAGGTCTTGCAAGTCGGGTGGCATATCCTGCCAAGTGCTTGCCTGTGCTCTCAGTCCCGCCGCTGTGGGCGTGAACGTGGCAGCCGGGCCCAGAGAACTCCTTCTAGAATAGCTAGCTGACCCAGGTCTGTTCCATGAAGGGCCTGGGGAAGGCACGATGCAGGGCAAAGCAGGAGATTGCCTGTCAGGTGACCAGTCCCCTTCATTCATCACTCCAGGTAACCCAAAGGCCGGCAGTGGGGTGACTGGGTCAGGTGTTGAGACCTGTCTCTGGGTCAGTGGCACTGTTGAGGGAGAGGCTTGTAGAGCCGCCTCCAGCTTTTTCTCTAGGGCCTTAATGCGTTTTTCAGCCTCCTTCAGAGATGAGGCTGAGGCCGGGGACTGTGAAGTCTTAGACTTCTCCTTGGCCTTCCCCTTAGGCTTGTGTTTGGCCAAGGTGGGGGAGGTTGCCCTCTCAGTTCCTGATTGCTCCTCCATAAGTACTCACGCCGTTTGTTCCGAGGAGCCTTCGGTTTTTAGTCCTTTGAGTCTCGTTGCTCAGCAAAAAATGGCCGCCGTCTTTCTGCCCAATCGCGCCTGCGCACTGAGACTTGGTGGCCTCCTCGTGCCTACCAGCTGCAGGAAGGGCTTCCTGTTGGCGCCTTTGGGGTTGCGCACGCAGCAACCCAAAATGGCGGCCCCCATGCCGTTCGCGGCTTTTTTTCCCTTGGGGGGGCGCTGCGGCTTCCAGCCCTTCCGTGGCTGATGGCAGTTCCTGCCGCTTCTCAGGCGGCGCGCCCGCGGCCCCTCTGGCCTCGCCGGGGTTACCGGCAGTCCCAGCAGCTGTGGCTCGCCCAACGGCTTCCTTGCCGGCGGCGGTGGCGGCAGCGGCTTGTTCGGCGGCTGCCGAACAGCTGAGAGGCGCGGCTCCGCTCTTTGCCTGGAGCCCCAGCTATAGCGCCTTCGAGCTTCCCAGTGGAGGGGGCGGACCCCTCCACCTTCAGCTCGCAGCCCTGGTCTGGCCACGGAGGTCAGGGACCCCAGGCTGGTTGCTCCTCTATGGGGTGTTCCCACGGAGGGAATACAAAACCCCTGAGGAGGATCGTTGGGGGTGCTGCCCGCGGAGGGCAGAGACCCCGTTCCTCTGTTCCTCTTTCTTCTGCGATCTTCTCAATCTGAAAGACACAAAGAACAGGATTAAACAGGTCAACAACAATTAAACTATTTTATTTTATAATTTATCTTTATATTTAACTCTTAATTCCAAGAGCACAACTCAGTATGTCTCTACCCTTGGACTGAGTTTTTAAAACTGGGCTCATGGGAGCAGTAAGGGGGCGGTGACTAATTATTATGCTAATTATAACTGAGTCTCTACCAATAGGATTGGTATATTACCCATGTTGGACTCTCCTTCCAGATGCAGTGGAGAACAGGGGTCTCCAACCTTGGCAACTTTAAACCTAGCAGACGTCAACTCCCAGAGTTCAACTTTAAACATAGCAGACGTCAACTCCCAGAGTTCAACTTTAAACCTAGCGGACGTCAATTCCCAGAGTTCAACTTTAAACCTAGCGGACGTCAATTCCCAGAGTTCAACTTTAAGCCTAGCGGATGTCAACTCCCAGAGTTCAACATTAAACCTAGCAGATGTCAATTCCCAGAGTTCAACTATAAACCTAGCGGACGTCAACTCCCAGAGTTCAACTTTAAATCTAGCGGACGTCAACTCCCAGAGTTCAACTTTAAACCTAGCGGACGTCAATTCCCAGAGTTCAACTTTAAGCCTAGCGGATGTCATCTCCCAGAGTTCAACTTTAAACCTAGCGGATGTCAACTCCCAGAGTTCAACATTAAACCTAGCGGACGTCAATTCCCAGAGTTCAATTTTAAACCTAGCGGACGTCAATTCCCAGAGTTCAACTTTAAGCATAGCAGATGTCAACTCCCAGAGTTCAACATTAAACCTAGCGGACGTCAATTCCCAGAGTTCAACATTAAACCTAGTGGACGTCAATTCCCAGAGTTCAACTTTAAGCCTAGAGGACGTCAACTCCCAGAGTTGAACTTAAAACCTAGCGGACGTCAATTCCCAGAGTTCAATTTTAAACCTATCAGACGTCAATTCCCAGAGTTCGACTTGAAACCTAGTGGACGTCAACTCCCAGAGTTCAACTTTAAACCTAGCGGATGTCAATTCCCAGAGTTCAACTTTAAACCTAGCGGACGTCAATTCCCAGAGTTCAACTTTAAACCTAGCGGATGTCAACTCCCAGAGTTCAACTTTAAACCTAGCAGACGTCAATTCCCAGAGTTCAACTTTAAACCTAGCAGACGTCAATTCCCAGAGTTCAACTTTAAACCTAGCAGACGTCAACTCCCAGAGTTCAACTTTAAACCTAGCGGACGTCAATTCCCAGAGTTCAACTTTAAACCTAGCGGACGTCAATTCCCAGAGTTCAACTTTAAGCCTAGCGGATGTCAACTCCCAGAGTTCAACATTAAACTTAGCAGATGTCAATTCCCAGAGTTCAACTATAAACCTAGCGGACGTCAACTCCCAGAGTTCAACTTTAAACCTAGCGGACGTCAACTCCCAGAGTTCAACTTTAAATCTAGTGGACATCAACTCCCAGAGTTCAACTTTAAACCTAGCGGATGTCAACTCCCAGAGTTCAACATTAAACCTAGCGGACGTCAATTCCCAGAGTTCAATTTTAAACCTATCAGACGTCAATTCCCAGAGTTTGACTATAAACCTAGCGGACGTCAATTCCCAGAGTTCAATTTTAAACCTAGCGGACGTCAATTCCCAGAGTTCAACTTTAAGCATAGCAGATGTCAACTCCCAGAGTTCAACATTAAACCTAGCGGACGTCAATTCCCAGAGTTCAACATTAAACCTAGCGGATGTCAATTCCCAGAGTTCAACTTTAAGCCTAGCGGACGTCAACTCCCAGAGTTCAACTTTAAACCTAGCGGACGTCAATTCCCAGAGTTCAATTTTAAACCTAGCAGACGTCAACTCCCAGAGTTCAACTTTAAACCTAGCGGATGTGAATTCCCAGAGTTCAACTTTAAACCTAGCGGACGTCAATTCCCAGAGTTCAACTTTAAACCTAGCAGACGTCAACTCCCAGAGTTCAACTTTAAACCTAGCAGACGTCAATTCCCAGAGTTCAACTTTAAACCTAGCAGACGTCAATTCCCAGAGTTCAACTTTGAACCTAGCAGACGTCAACTCCCAGAGTTCAACTTTAAACCTAGCGGACGTTAACTCCCAGAGTTCAACTTTAAACCTAGCGGACGTCAACTCCCAGAGTTCAACTTTAAACCTAGCGGACGTCAATTCCCAGAGTTCAATTTTAAACCTAGCAGACGTCAACTCCTAGAGTTCAACTTTAAACCTAGCAGACGTCAATTCCCAGAGTTCAACTTTAAACCTAGCAGATGTCAACTCCCAGAGTTCAACTTTAAACCTAGCAGACGTCAACTCCCAGAGTTCAACTTTAAACCTAGCAGACGTCAACTCCCAGAGTTCAACTTTAAACCTAGCAGATGTCAACTCCCAGAGTTCAACTTTAAACCTAGCAGATGTCAACTCCCAGAGTTCAACTTTAAACCTAGCAGACGTCAACTCCCAGAGTTCAACTTTAAACCTAGCGGACGTCAATTCCCAGAGTTCAATTTTAAACCTAGCGGACGTCAATTCCCAGAGTTCAATTTTAAACCTAGCGGATGTCAACTCCCAGAATTCGACTTTAAACCTAGCAGACATCAACTCCCAGAGTTCAACTTTAAACCTAGCGGACGTCAATTCCCAGAGTTCAATTTTAAACCTAGCAGACGTCAACTCCTAGAGTTCAACTTTAAACCTAGCAGACGTCAACTCCTAGAGTTCAACTTTAAACCTAGCAGACGTCAACTCCCAGAGTTCAACTTTAAACCTAGCAGACGTCAATTCCCAGAGTTCAATTTTAAACCTAGCGGACGTCAATTCCCAGAGTTCAATTTTAAACCTAGCGGACGTCAATTCCCAGAGTTCAATTTTAAACCTAGCGGATGTCAACTCCCAGAATTCGACTTTAAACCTAGCAGACGTCAACTCCGAGAGTTCAACTTTAAACCTAGCAGACGTCAATTCCCAGAGTTCAACTTTAAACCTAGCAGACGTCAATTCCCAGAGTTCAACTTTAAACCTAGCAGACGTCAATTCCCAGAGTTCAACTTTGAACCTAGCAGACGTCAACTCCCAGAGTTCAACTTTAAACCTAGCGGACGTTAACTCCCAGAGTTCAACTTTAAACCTAGCGGACGTCAATTCCCAGAGTTCAACTTTAAACCTAGCAGACGTCAATTCCCAGAGTTCAACTTTGAACCTAGCAGACGTCAACTCCCAGAGTTCAACTTTAAACCTAGCGGACGTTAACTCCCAGAGTTCAACTTTAAACCTAGCGGACGTCAACTCCCAGAGTTCAACTTTAAACCTAGCGGACGTCAATTCCCAGAGTTCAATTTTAAACCTAGCAGACGTCAACTCCTAGAGTTCAACTTTAAACCTAGCAGACGTCAATTCCCAGAGTTCAACTTTAAACCTAGCAGATGTCAACTCCCAGAGTTCAACTTTAAACCTAGCAGACGTCAACTCCCAGAGTTCAACTTTAAACCTAGCAGACGTCAACTCCCAGAGTTCAACTTTAAACCTAGCAGATGTCAACTCCCAGAGTTCAACTTTAAACCTAGCAGATGTCAACTCCCAGAGTTCAACTTTAAACCTAGCAGACGTCAACTCCCAGAGTTCAACTTTAAACCTAGCGGACGTCAATTCCCAGAGTTCAATTTTAAACCTAGCGGACGTCAATTCCCAGAGTTCAATTTTAAACCTAGCGGATGTCAACTCCCAGAATTCGACTTTAAACCTAGCAGACATCAACTCCCAGAGTTCAACTTTAAACCTAGCGGACGTCAATTCCCAGAGTTCAATTTTAAACCTAGCAGACGTCAACTCCTAGAGTTCAACTTTAAACCTAGCAGACATCAACTCCTAGAGTTCAACTTTAAACCTAGCAGACGTCAACTCCCAGAGTTCAACTTTAAACCTAGCAGACGTCAATTCCCAGAGTTCAATTTTAAACCTAGCGGACGTCAATTCCCAGAGTTCAATTTTAAACCTAGCGGACGTCAATTCCCAGAGTTCAATTTTAAACCTAGCGGATGTCAACTCCCAGAATTCGACTTTAAACCTAGCAGACATCAACTCCGAGAGTTCAACTTTAAACCTAGCAGACGTCAATTCCCAGAGTTCAACTTTAAACCTAGCAGACGTCAATTCCCAGAGTTCAACTTTAAACCTAGCAGACGTCAATTCCCAGAGTTCAACTTTGAACCTAGCAGACGTCAACTCCCAGAGTTCAACTTTAAACCTAGCGGACGTTAACTCCCAGAGTTCAACTTTAAACCTAGCGGACGTCAACTCCCAGAGTTCAACTTTAAACCTAGCGGACGTCAATTCCCAGAGTTCAATTTTAAACCTAGCAGACGTCAACTCCTAGAGTTCAACTTTAAACCTAGCAGACGTCAATTCCCAGAGTTCAACTTTAAACCTAGCAGATGTCAACTCCCAGAGTTCAACTTTAAACCTAGCAGACGTCAACTCCCAGAGTTCAACTTTAAACCTAGCAGACGTCAACTCCCAGAGTTCAACTTTAAACCTAGCAGATGTCAACTCCCAGAGTTCAACTTTAAACCTAGCAGATGTCAACTCCCAGAGTTCAACTTTAAACCTAGCAGACGTCAACTCCCAGAGTTCAACTTTAAACCTAGCGGACGTCAATTCCCAGAGTTCAATTTTAAACCTAGCGGACGTCAATTCCCAGAGTTCAATTTTAAACCTAGCGGATGTCAACTCCCAGAATTCGACTTTAAACCTAGCAGACATCAACTCCCAGAGTTCAACTTTAAACCTAGCGGACGTCAATTCCCAGAGTTCAATTTTAAACCTAGCAGACGTCAACTCCTAGAGTTCAACTTTAAACCTAGCAGACGTCAACTCCTAGAGTTCAACTTTAAACCTAGCAGACGTCAACTCCCAGAGTTCAACTTTAAACCTAGCAGACGTCAATTCCCAGAGTTCAATTTTAAACCTAGCGGACGTCAATTCCCAGAGTTCAATTTTAAACCTAGCGGACGTCAATTCCCAGAGTTCAATTTTAAACCTAGCGGATGTCAACTCCCAGAATTCGACTTTAAACCTAGCAGACATCAACTCCGAGAGTTCAACTTTAAACCTAGCAGACGTCAATTCCCAGAGTTCAATTTTAAACCTAGCGGACGTCAATTCCCAGAGTTCAATTTTAAACCTAGCGGATGTCAACTCCCAGAATTCGACTTTAAACCTAGCAGACATCAACTCCGAGAGTTCAACTTTAAACCTAGCGGACGTCAATTCCCAGAGTTCAATTTTAAACCTAGCGGACGTCAATTCCCAGAGTTCAATTTTAAACCTAGCGGACGTCAACTCCCAGAATTCGACTTTAAACCTAGCAGACATCAACTCCGAGAGTTCAACTTTAAACCTAGTGGACGTCAACTCCCAGAGTTCAACTTTAAACCTAGCGGACGTCAATTCCCAGAGTTCAATTTTAAACCTAGCAGACGTCAACTCCTAGAGTTCAACTTTAAACCTAGCAGACGTCAACTTCTAGAGTTCAACTTTAAACCTAGCAGATGTCAACTCCCAGAGTTCAACTTTAAACATAGCGGACGTCAATTCCCAGAGTTCAATTTGAAACCTAGCAGACGTCAACTCCTAGAGTTCAACTTTAAACCTAGCAGACGTCAACTCCTAGAGTTCAACTTTAAACCTAGCAGACGTCAACTCCCAGAGTTCAACTTTAAACCTAGCGGACGTCAATGCCCAGAGTTAAATTTTAAACCTAGCGGACGTCAATTCCCAGAGTTAAATTTTAAACCTAGCGGACGTCAACTCCCAGAATTTGACTTTAAACCTAGCAGACGTCAACTCCTAGAGTTCAACTTTAAACCTAGCAGACGTCAACTCCCAGAGTTCAACTTTAAACCTAGCGGACGTCAACGCCCAGAGTTCAACTTTAAACCTAGCGGACGTCAATTCCCAGAGTTCAATTTTAAACCTAGCAGATGTCAACTCCTAGAGTTCAACTTTAAACCTAGCGGACGTCAACTCCCAGAGTTCAACTTTAAACCTAGCGGACGTCAATTCCCAGAGTTCAATTTTAAACCTAGCAGATGTCAACTCCTAGAGTTCAACTTTAAACCTAGCGGACGTCAACTCCCAGAGTTCAACTTTAAACCTAGCGGACGTCAATTCCCAGAGTTCAATTTTAAACCTAGCGGACGTCAACTCCCAGAATTTGACTTTAAAGCTAGTGGACGTCAACTCCCAGATTTCAACTTTAAACCTAGCGGTAACATGCATCAACTTACACGTCACTCTGCGTCGTGTAGATGTGATCGAAGAGGGATTCTATGGCCATCCATTTGACAGGGATTCGCCCCTTTTACAAGAGAAATATACACACATAAATATTACTTGTTGCAAATACATATGAATGTTGTTTCTAAAGCAACAATCCTTCAACAGGTTGTTATTTTTTTACTCCTTTGTTTTCCGTTTCTCCTGTTGCTTTTTCTCAGAGCCAAATTGGTTGACTTTGAGGCAAATTATCCAGTTATCTAGTTACAAGAATTGATAAAAATATTCTATCTAATCTATTCTCTCTCTCTCTCTCTCTCTCTCTATACTTACCGACCTACCTACCTACCTATCCATCTATCATCTATCTTCTACATTGTATATCTATCTATCTATCTATCTATCTATCTATCTATCTATCAACCTACCTACCTACCTATCCATCTATTATCTATCTTCTACATTGTATGTATATCTATCTATCTATCTATCTATCTACCTACCTACCTACCTACCTACCTACCTACCTATCCATCTATCATCTGTCTTCTTCATTGTATATCTATCTATCTATTTATCTATCTATCTATCTATCTATCTATCTATCTATCTATCTATCTATCTATCTATCAGAGGCGGATGAGCCTCTGAATCCATTTGGATGATATTTATCCAAATTGCACCAATGTGATTTTTTTTCTTTAATTTTATTTCCTTTGGTTTGAAAGAAGAAAGAAAAAGGCTAAGGGAGGGAGAGAAAGAGAGAAAGGGAGGGAGGAAGAGAGAGAAAAAGAGAGAGCGAGAGGGAAAGAGGGAGAGAAAAATAAAGAAGAAAAAAGAGAGGAAGGAAGGGAGAGAAAGAGTGAGGAAGAGAGAGAAAAAGAAATAATTTTTTCCCTCCACATAGACCAAATTTTTAATCAAGAAGTGCCCCCCCATCATCTATCTATCCCATTTCTTAACTGCAGCTGAGCAACTTATTTTATTGACTTTTCTTGAGTTAGCATCATTTTGAAGCACCTTGTGTTTCCCACGCTGACACTAGTTACAGTATGAAGAGTCTGATCCTTTCCAAAAGCTACCCAAATAGTTGGTCCTAATGACATCCGAGGGCGGAAAATCCCATTTTAACATATGCGTTCTGTAAATTACTTATTTTTATTGGCTCTGAATCTTCCAGGATTCGGGTTTTGATGGATAACCTCAACTTCTTAACATTGTAAGAGGTGGCATTCCAAAAAAAAATTATCATGCTACATTATCTTACACGTCTCTTATTTTTCCACCCAGGTTAAAAACAAAACAAAACCCCAAAGTCTATCTATTGCTTTCCATAAGAACAGTTCTAGCCTTTCCTCCCCTTCCAGTGAAGGGCTGCAAAATTTTTTACTACCATTGGGGGCGTGGCTTATTGTGTGGGTGTGGCTTGATGGTCATGTGACCAGGTGGGAGTGGCTTGACAATCATGTGATCGGGGGGCGGCTTAAAAGTCATGTGACTGGGTGGGAGTGGCATACAGACCAAGATAAATTTTCAAATACAGTGATCCCTCGTTTTTCGCTGGGAATGTGTTCCAAGACCACCCGTGAAAAACGAATTTCCTTGAAGTAGAGGAAAGCTATTTTTCAATGTATGTAACAAGTATTTGGACTTTTAAAACCCACCCTTTGCATTAAACAGTCATTCTATAATGTTTCTCAGCTGGAACTACATGTGATATCCTACCAGTTTCCTTCATAGAGTACAGTAGCACTGCAGAAGAATTTTATGAATTTTTAATGGATTTAAAAATTTTAATGGATTTAAGCCCCCTTTGAAAACCCATGAAAATAGCGAATCTGTGAAAGATGAACCATGAAGTAGCGAGGGATTACAGTAGGTGCTTGGACTTTTTTTCAGTGGATTAAGTCACATTATTTGAATAGCCACAAAAAGGACAAATGATAGACAGCATTATTTGTTGAGGAGCACAATAACGTTTTAAGTTTTCGTGCTGAACCCATAAGGTTCTGTAGGATAACAGATTAGGCAAGTAGCTCAATTTTCTTTCATTGCTATAAAAGTCCAGTTCTACATAAAATGACTAAAGCGTTGATGGGTAAAAACATACTATTTAATTATTTCATATTTTAAAAGTATTTAAGGGTCATATTAAGGTACTAGAGAAGGAAGGACAATTTTTAAAAAAAGTATTCAATAAATAGTGCATAAAATTACTATCCCCACTGCGGCCCCCTCCAACTTTTCCAAATGTGCAATATTTCTTTGTGGGCTAGAGCGACGCACTGCCCCTTTAAACGTCAATGCTGTAAGTCCCTCGCAGCTGTTAACGGATCCTTCAAATAAAAAGATCACTGCAGCAAATAAACAATTGTCTTCCTCACCTTGCTCCTCTTGACATAAGAGTCCTCTTCATAAACGTCGCGAGACAAACCAAAGTCAGAAATCTTCATTTTACGCCCTTCGGCTACTAAGACATTCCTGGCTGCTAAATCACGATGAACAAGCTTGGGAGAAAGACACAGGCACACACACACACGAGAAATTAACAAGGTGAAATGTTGGCGTATGAGACGTTTTTCTTTATCTGAGACATATTTAGAGTCTCCAACAGTTATAAGTTGTGTATACATCCTAGTCTCCCTTAATTTTAAAATTTCAGCTAAAAACATTTGATACATACAGAATATAGTTGTCGGCTATGAATAAATTAACTGCCTTGAAATGGCCCTGGGTTGGGCCTAGAGGCAAAAAGGAGCTGTGACGTTCCTTCAATATACCAGGGTGATCCGACATAACAAAACATATAGCCCCTCCCTGGTACAGAGCTGAAGGGATCAAGGTCTGGTGACTCAACTGCTAACTCTCTGCCTTACAAGGCAGAGGCTGCCAGATCGAATCCCAGTAAGGAAGGGTGTGGCTAGCTGATGAGGCCAGAACAAGGCCGAAATGATTCCATCCTAGTCTCCCTTAATTTTAAAATTTCAGCTAAAAACATTTGATATCTGTCTGTCTGTCTGTCTGTCTGTCTGTCTGTCTGTCTGTCTGTCTGTCTGTCTGTCTGTCTATCTATCTATCTATCTATTGGATTTGTATGCCGCCCCTCTCCGGAGACTCGGGGCGGCTAACAGCAACAATAAAACAGTGTACAATAGTAATCCAATACTAAAACGCTTAAAAACCCATTAATATAAAAAACAAACATACATACATACATACATACATACATACATACCATGCATAGAATTGTAAAGGCCTGGGGGGAAAGAGGATCTCAATTCCCCCATGCCTGACGGCAGAGGTGGATTTTAAGAAGTTTACGAAAGGCAAGGAGGGTGGGGGCAATCCTAATCTCCGGGGGGAGCTGCTTCCAGAGGGTCGGGGCCGCCACAGAGAAGGCTCTTCCCCTGGGTCCTGCCAGACAACATTGTTTAGTCGACGGGACCCGGAGAAGGCCAACTCTGTGGGATCTGACTGGTCGCTGGGATTCGTGCGACAGAAGGCGGTCCCGGAGATATTCTGGTCCAATGCCATGAAGGGCTTTATAGGTCATAACCAACACTTTGAATTGTGACCGGAAACTGATCGGCAACCAATGCAGACTGCGGAGTGTTGGTGAAACATGGGCATACCTGGGGAAGCCCATGATTGCTCTCGCAGCTGCATTCTGCACGATCTGAAGTTTCAAAGGTCGACCCATGTAGAGAGCATTACAGTAGTCGAGCCTCGAGGTGATGAGGGCATGAGTGACTGTGAGCAGTGACTCCCGGTCCAGATAGGGCCGCAACTGGTGCACCACGCGAACCTGGGCAAACGCCCCCCTCGCCACAGCTGAAAGATGGTTTTCTAATGTGAGCTGTGGATCGAGGAGGACGCCCAAGTTGCGCACCCTCTCTGAGGGGGTCAATAATTCCCCCCCCCCAGGGTAATGGACAGATATTTCTCAAACCGCCAATTTCCCTGATAATTCCCCGATTTCCCGGTTTGCTGCACACCCTGTTCTATGCATTGTTTTATTTTAAGGTGGAGAAAAATAAAAATTGATACCACCACCACCACCCCCTCAAAAAAAGAAATCAACAGATGTGCCCCATCTATGGAAATCGTTTGGCGTGTAGGGGAAGTCCATACCTTCATCTCCGCAAGGTACTGCATGCCACGAGAGATCTGCCACGCGAAGGAGATCAGGTCCCCCATGGTGAGAGCCCGCTCATCTGGATTGTCCAAGTAGCTGGAGTTCCGGTTGGTGTCGCTCCCCATGTAGCTGCTTCCCACTTTCCGGCTTTCCCTTAGGAAACTCCGCAAAGAGCCGTATTTTGCATACTCCACTATTAAGTATAGAGGCCCTGGGGTCAAACAAAGGGATGGGGGAGGTGGGGGTGGTGGAGGAAATTCAGAAGTTCAATCTACTTGCCCTCAACAGATACACGCCTGCAAAAAATAAAATTAAACTTAAAAATGGCAAGGTTCTTATTTCTATTTTATTTTTTAGTGTCCGTTCCATGTCAGTTTTACACAGCTCACTTTCAGAACTTTTATCATACCAGTTGGGGGATTAACTCTGCAAGAGGAATAGAGTAGAGTGGAGTGGAATGGAATATGCAATGGAATTAGAATAGAATAGAATAGAATAGAATAGAAAGAATAGAATAGAATAGAATATGCAATGGAAATAGAATAGTATAGAATAAAGTAGAGTACAGTGTTCCCTCGATTTTCACGGGTTCGAACTTCGTGAAAAGTCTATACCACGTTTTTTCAAAAATATTAATTAAAAAATACTTAGCGGGTTTTCCCCCTATACCACGGTTTTTCCCGCCCGATGATGTCATATGTCAAAGCCAAACTGTCGTCCACCTTTAATAAATATTTTGTTAATAAACTTTAATAAATAAACATGGTGAGTAATAATCTAAATGGTTGCTAAAGGAGTGGGAAATTGTAATTTAGGGGTTTAAAGTGTGAAGGGAAGGCTTGGGATACTGTTCATAGCCAAAAATAGTGTATTTACTTCCGCATCTCTACTTCGCGGAAATTCGACTTTCGCAGGTGGCCTCGGAACGCATCCCCCGCGAAAATCGAGGGAACACTGTAGAGTAGAAAAGAATAGAATAGAATAGAAGTAGAATAGAACAGAATAGAACAAAATAGAACAAAATAGAACAGAATTGAACAAAACAGAACAGAATAGAATATGAATTAGAATAGAACTGAACAGAATAACAGAGTTTTGTAAAGTACGTAATGGTAGTACACAAAGATATAATAATATTTATATACATGATATTAATAAAATAGAAACATTAGGACAGGGGATGGAAGGCACGCTGGTGCACTTATGCACGCCCCTTACTGACCTCTTAGGAATCAGGGGAGGTCAAAAGTGGAGAGTCTAAGGGTAATGTTTTCGGACTTTGGTGATGAGACTACAGAGTCGGATAGTGAGTTCCATGCATTAACTACTCGGTTACTAAAGGCGTATTTCCTGCAATCGAGTTTGGAGCAGTTTACTTTAAGTTTGTATCTGTTGTGTACTGGTGTGTTGTAGTTGAAGCTGTACTAGTCGTTGACAGGAAGGACATTGTAGCTGATGATTTCATGGGCTATGCTTAGGTCGTGTTTAAGGCGATGTAGTTCTAAGCTTTCTAAACCTAGGATTGTAAGTCTAGTTGCATAGGGTATTCTGTTGCAAGTGGAAGAGTGGAGGGCTCTTCTCGTAAAGTATCTCTGGACATTTTCTAGAGTGTTTATGTCCGAAATGCGTTCCAGACAGATGAGCTGTATTGAAGGATTGGTCTGGCGAAAGTTTTGTATGCTCTGGTTAGTAGTGTGAGATTAGAAGCTACATAGGATTAGGTTAACAACACTTGAAGCCTTTTCATCAAATACATCAAATCAAATTCATTCATTTATCCAATTCATTAAATCAAATCAAATACTCACCGTCCTGGCTACAAGCACCATACAGCCTGATGACGTGAGGGTGGTTCACCTGTTTTAAAAGGTTGAACTCAGAATGCAAATCTCGGAGCTCACTTGAAGAGGCATTTTCTGTGGAACAGAGCAGGAAGAGAGACCTTTTAGTAAGGTTAGGTTAGGTTAGAATTAGAATTCTGTATTGGCCAAGTGTGATTAGAGACACAAGGAATTTGTCTTTGGTGCAGATGCTCTCAGTGTACATAAAAGAAAAGAGACATTCATCAAAAATCATAAGGGATAGATAGATAGATAGATAGATAGATAGATAGATAGATAGATAGATAGATAGATAGATAGATAGATAGAGAGATAGATAGAGAGATGGATGGATGGATGGATGGATGGATGGATGGATAGATAGTTGAGATAGATAGATAGATAGATAGATAGATAGATAGATAGATAGATAGATAGATAGATAGATAGATAGATAGATAGATAGATAGATAGAGAGAGAGGATAGATGGATGGATGGATGGATAGATAGTTGAGATAGATAGATAGATAGATAGAGAGAGAGAGAGAGAGAGAGAGAGAGAGAGATACAGATATAGAGATAGATATACAGATATAGAGATGGATGGATGGATAGATAGTTGAGATAGATAGATAGATAGATAGATAGAGAGAGAGAGAGAGAGAGAGAGAGAGATGTAGATAGATAGATAGATAGATAGATAGATAGATAGATAGATAGATAGATAGATAGATAGATATTATTATTTATTGAATTTGTATGCCACCCCTCTCCATAGACTCGGGGCAGCTAACAACAGTGACAAAAAACAGCATGTAACAATCCAATACTAAAATAACTTTAAAAAAAACTTTATTATAAAACCAAACATACCGGTACATACAAACATACCATGCATAAATTTTAAAGGCCTAGGGGGAAAGAATATCGCATTTCCCCCATGCCTGGCGGCAGAGGTCGGTTTTAAGAAGCTTACGAAAGGCAAGGAGGGTGGGGGCCATTCTAATCTCCGGGGGGAGTCGGTTCCAAAGGGCCGGGGCCACCACAGAGAAGGCTCTTCCCCTGGGTCCCACCAAACGACATTGTTTAGTTGACGGGACCCGGAGAAGACCCACTCTGTGGGACCTAACTGGTCGCTGGGATTCGTGCAGCAGAAGGCGGTCCCTGAGATAATCTGGTCCGGTGCCATGAAGGGCTTTATAGGTCATAACCAACACTTTGAATTGTGACCGGATAGATAGGTAGGTAGATAGGTAGGTAGGTGGGTAGGTTGGTAGATAGGTAGATAGGTAGATAGGTAGATAGGTAGATAGGTAGATAGGTAGATAGGTAGATAGGTAGATAGGTAGATAGGTAGATAGATAGATAGAGATAGATAGAGATAGATAGATAGAGATAGATAGATAGATAGATAGATAGATAGAAAGAGATAGATAGATAGAGATAGATAGAAAGAGATAGAAAGAGATAGATAGATAGATAGATAGATAGATAGATAGATAGATAGATAGATAGATAGATAGATAGATAGATAGATACTGTAGATAGATAAATGATAGATAACGACAGACACTGTATAATAAGTAGACACTACGGAACAGAAATAAGACAGCTGTTTCCCCTATCAAATTATTCTCAGAATTTCACAGGAGAACCTACCTTTCAACATTTTTACTGCCACCGTGGTGTAGCCAGCTTTGCCCTTGAGTCGGAAGGCTGTCGCTTTGACAACTTTTCCAAATTCTCCCTCGCCGAGAGTCTTGCCGAGCACCAGATTCTTCCGAGGAAATTCCCACTTAGGATCTTCCTATAAGGAAAAGGAAGAGGAGGAAGATGAAGAAAACTCCCCACAACTGAGCAACCTTTGGTAGGAGCATCTGATAGGTGTTATCTTTCTCTCTTTCAGTCCACAAGATTAATATTGTTGAAGGGTCCTTGTTGCACTGATGATATTACCTAGTTGGATAATAAAACGTCAATCAGAAGAACAGAGCTGGAAAGGACCTTGGAGGTCTTCTAGTCCAACCCCCTGCTAAAGATAAAAAATTCGAGCCAATGCCTTTGGATCACAAGATTCTGCTTAGAAACTGGACGGCATCATCCCCCTGGTGGCCCACCATAACTACAACATATTGTGACCTGTAGTATTCCTGCTGCACCAATCCCAGCGACCGATTAGGTCCCACAGAGTGGACCTTCTCCGGGTCCCGTCAACTAAACAATGTCGGTTGGCGGGCCCCAGGGGAAGAGCCTTCTCTGTGGCGGCCCCGACTCTCTGGAACCAGCTCCCCCATGAGATTAGAACTGCCCCTACCCTCCTTGCCTTTCGTAAACTTCTCAAAACCCACCTTTGTTGTCAAGCATGGGGGGACTGAGATATTTCCCCCAGGCCTATATAATTTATGTATGGTATGTTTGTATGTATGTCTTTTTAATAATGGGTTTTTTTCAATATTTTAAATTGTAAATTATTAGATTTGTCATGAACTGTTTTTATTGTATTGTGAGCCGCCCCGAGTCTACAGAGAGGGGCGGCATACAAATCTAATAAATAAAATAAATAAATAAAGGTTATATGGTTGGGCAAGCCCAGATATGACACAAAGCCACATATGGATGATCAGTTCACACCATGCTGTTAGCATAAGTTAGCATGGGTTTTTCAGGCCTTCCAAACACGGAGCTTCTGGGTAGGCCTCGGGAAGTTGAAGCCTAGGGCAAGACAACAGGAGGGATGTGCCGGCTGGCACCATCAAAACCCATTCTTTGCCTAGTGCCAAGAAACTCCCTGAAGTTCAGTCCTTGCACCTGCAACCTTATCAATGATTCATTGTATACAAGTTACCGTATCATGTAAAACTGTGCATGTACATAGCTGAAGTAGAGATAACATTGATTATAAGAGAGCTGGGTGAAAAATAAAGTTGGCTTTATTCACTGCTACATGGCTCTATCTTTGAACCCATCTCCGCTCTTCAGTGACTTACAACCATAGGTCCCCAGAGCAAAACATGGTAGGCCTAGATTTACCTGAAGGTTGAGATGAAGATAGGAGGAAAAGATAAAATAAAAAACAGGACATAACCACAAGGCATTGACCCTGTCTGTGGGATAAAGAGGTGTGGATCTACTATCTGTTGTGTATTCTCCTGTTCAGTTTGGGGATTTTGCAGATTCTGATTCGGAAAATGTTTTATGAATTAGTGGCAGGTCCTGATTTACAGGCAGAAGAAGAAGGAGGAGACCAACCATAGGACATTTCTATGAGTTCAGATTCAAGTGAAGGAGAAACGCATATTCAATGGGTAAATCCTTCTTTCAGACGCTTGCAGAGGCCAAGAGAGCAAGTGTCAGGGAAGAAATATTAAGGAGAGGAACGGGTTAATTAATTAAGTAATTAATTCATCACGTCTGGATGTCAGCGGAAGAGAAGGGTGGAGTTTTAAACCTGCTATTAAGAAATATGGAGGTGTCTTTCAGCGGCTTTGCTTTATGTGCTTTTAATTACACTTTTTTTTACCCTGGGCTAATGCTGCCTAGCCATAAATCTTAGAATGACTTGTGGAATGCTTTGATGATGTTGATGTTGCCTTGACTACTAAAGACTGAGATAAGAGAGTGCCGCGTGCCGAGATGACGCAGTGTGGAACAGAAGAAAAATAAAGATGATCTTTAAATAAAAAATAAATAAAAGCAAGCCTTTATTTCAATTAACAGTGGCCTTGGCCAGAGTTTGGAACACTATCTATACCAGATTTGGCCAAATAAAGAGCGTTGGTTGTTATTGTTGTTATTTTTAAGCAGCGTGCCAAGTGTAGCCCATGCGGAGATCTTAAAACACACAGTCCACAGTGGTTGATTGGAAGAGTTCCCAGGTCTACATTTTGCAACTGCAGAAGGCTTGACAGGGGCTTACTATAAATAGTAAGTGACAATTAGGTTGGAATCAGTCTAAATCCTCTCAGTATTCTTGGTGCCAACAGGATGTTTGTAAACACAGTTTGTGCTGACTTATGGAACTCAGAGGGGAAGGACGGTACTTTTGGGAAGCTACCTTACTCATCCTAGACAATTGCTCTTCTGTTCTGAGAAGCTACTAATAAATACAAACAAATAACATACAAGGCTTCCATGGAAAACATCTGCTCTTAATACCTAAATTCTCATGGTTTGCACTTGAAGATGTTTATATTTTACTTTTTCACTTTTCCAGTTCTTCACTGAATTGAGTACAGTTCTAATTATTGCTCCTAAAACCTTTAGTAAGTCCTGGACTTACGACTATGCATGCATGGAAGCAAAAAACCCTTGCCGAAACACGTGCGCCAGTGCAAGATTTTGCTTCTCACGGAGATGCGAGAAGCAAAATTGCACTCGATCCCGCATTCGCGTGTGTTAGTACAGGGTACACGTTTGTTAGGGTTTGCCATTGTAAATTGCATATTATAAACTGTACCAAACTTGTACTGTCACTTTAAATGTTACAGTTGCTACTGTAAAACTGTACTGTCACTGAAAGGGTTAATGTGCACGCAAAGAGTTAACATTTAATTGCAGAGTAAATGTTCAAGATTATGTCCTCATTGAAGCTATAAAAGCTCATGATCGTGCTCGGTCACTTCCTTGTTACTTGATATTTGCCTGAGATGGGGGAGTTGTTTTTTCTAAGCTCCGTGCTTGTATTAGCTTTGTGCTTTTATCTATCTTACTGTATTTTAGCTTCGTGCTTTATCTATTATATTTAGCTTTGTGCTTGTTATCTATATTCTGTTTTGTTCTGTATTTGCTACGTGCATATTCTGGATTGTTTATATTTTGTTTATATTTATCTATCTATCTATCTATCTATCTATCTATCTATCTATCTATCTATCTATCTATCTATTCATTCATTCATTTGTCCAATACATAAATACATAGGAAGAAAATATACATGTGATAATATAAAAGACGGTGAAGGTGAACTTAGAGGAGAGGATATATGAAAGGAAGAGAATATATAAGATAGGTGAAAGAAAGGAAAGACAATTGGACAGGGGACGAAAGGCACACCAGTGCACTTATGTACGCCCCTTACTGGCCTCTTAGGAACCTGGAGAGGTCAATCGTGGAGAGTCTAAGGGAGAAGTGTTGGGGGTTAGGGGTTGACACAATTGAGTCCGGTAATGAGTTCCAAGCTTCAATAACTCGATTGTTGAAATCATATTTTTTACAGTCAAGTTTGGCGCGGTTCGTATTAAGTTTGAATCTGTTGCGTGCTATTGTGTTATTGCGGTTGAAGCTGAAGTAGTCATTGACTGGTAAGACATTGCAGCATATGATCTTGTGGGCAATGCTCAGATCGTGTTTTAGGCATCGTAGTTCTAGGCTTTCTAGGCCCAGGATTGTTAGTCTATTTTCGTAGCATATTCTGTTTCGAGTGGAGGAGTGAAGAGCTCTTCTGGTGAAATATCTTCGGACATTTTCAAGGGTGTTGATGTCTGAGATGTGGTATGGGTTCCAGACAGATGAGCAGTAGTCTAGGATGGGTCTGGCAAAAGTTTTGTAGGCTCTTGTAAGCAGAGTGAGATTGCCTGAGCAGAAGCTGCGTAGGATCAGGTTAACAACTCTAGAGGCTTTTTTGGCGATATTGTTGCAGTGGGCTTTAGCACTTAGGTCATTCGATATTAGTATTCCAAGGTCTTTTACTGAGTGTGGGTTGGCAGTGAGAGATTGTTTATTCAGTTCGTATGTGCGGTTAGGATTCTTTTTGCCAATGTGGAGGGTAGAGCATTTGTTGGTTGATATTTGAAGTTGTAAATAATATGTAAATAATACTTATTTAATTAAATCTGTGTCTTGGCTATCACACATCCACGCTCTGTTAAAATTCTCTGCTCGTGCGAGAGCTGTGGAGCTGCGTGCAATTGGCCATACCGGCAGGAGCCCACTAGTGTTCTCCAGACTTCTCCAGACTTCAGGACTCGCTGTCGGACTCTGCTGCAAGCTACGTAGGCCACTGACGGACCATAACAGACCTCTCATTTGAACTCCGACTCCAAATATTCTTTTTTTTTAAATTAGAAAAAGGAGTTTTATTTACAGATATATATTACACTCAAGAATATATAAATACACAAGATTAAAAGACCTTGCTCTCTCTTTACTAAGTTGTTTTTACCTAAACGGTGGTACCTCTACTTATGAACTTAATTCATTCCATGACCAGGTTCTTAAGTAGAAAAATTTGTAAGAAGAAGCAATTTATCCCACAGGAATCAGTGTAAAAGCAAATAATGTGTGTGATTAGGGAAACCACAGGGAGGGTGGAGGCCCTGTTTCCTCCCAGGAGATTCCTAGAGAGGCCCCACGGAGGCTTCTCCCCGCCTTTTCCGGCCCCGTTTCCTCCCAGGAGATTCCTAGAGAGGCCCCACAGAGGCTTCTCCCTGCCTTTTCCAGCTCTGTTTTCTCCCTGGAGATTCCTAGAGAGGCCCCACGGAGGCTTCTCCCTGCCTTTTCCAGCTCTGTTTTCTCCCAGGAGATTCCTAGAGAGGCCCCATGGAGGCTTCTCCCCGCCTTTTCCGGCCCCGTTTCCTCCCAGGAGATTCCTAGAGAGGCCCCACAGAGGCTTCTCCCCGCCTTTTCCGGCCCCGTTTCCTCCCAGGAGATTCCTAGAGAGGCCCCACGGAGGCTTCTCCCTGCCTTTTCCAGCTCTGTTTTCTCCCTGGAGATTCCTAGAGAGGCCCCACGGAGGCTTCTCCCCGCCTGAGAAGTAACAAGTGGGCAAGCTTAATACACCTTGGAAATGAAGTTGGAGCCAACTCCTTGTGCCTTCACCACCTGTTATTTATAGAGTATTGCGACTATCGTAAAGCCAATAGGTGTGTGTGATTCAAGGCACAAATGGGTGACTATGACAACCGGATCCCAATTTGCTTCTTAAAAACCAAATCAAATCTTGCTTTGATTTAAACAATGGCATTTATTCTCCCACGAAGAACTAAATTTGATATATTGCACTGGCACAGTTGTTAGCAGCTGCAAGGGGAAATTGCGGGTTGTGGTTGCTAGGAAACATTAAAATAATTGATTGCAGGCTTCAGGGGAAAAAAAAATCACCCTAGTTAACTGTAATCCAATTGCTCCTTCCTGCAGAACAAACAATCATGTGTTGTGCCCTCTATCAAAAAAGCATACAAGTAACAAATAAACTATTGTGAATGAACAGAAATTTGCTGTATGTTTGGTGCTTGACCTACAGGCTGCTTCGTATGGTCACTTTGTGCGAAACACACATGGGAACTCGTGATTGGCAAACCATCGCACCCAACTTTACTCTAGAGCAGGGGTGTCAAACTCAATTTCATGGAGGACTGCATCAATTAAATGTGTTTTCATTCCCAAATAGTAAGCTGAGTTTTACTAGTGGTCTTTCTGAAACTTGGTTAGTGCATTTTATCTATCTATCTATCTATTTATTTATTTTATTTTATTTATTAGATTTGTATCCTGCCCCTCTCCGTAGACTCGGAGCAGCTAACAACAATAATAAAACAGCGTATGACAAATCTAATATTTAAAATAGCTATCTATCTATCTATCTATCTATCTATCTATCTATCTATCTATCATCTATCCATCCATCCATCTCTCTACCTATCTACCTATGTATTGAATTTGCTATTATGTATTGTTTTTACTTTGTTGTGAGCCGCCCCGAGTTTGCGGAGAGGGGCGGCATATAAATCCAATAAATCTAATCTAATCTAATCTAATCTATGTACCTACCTACCTACGTACGTACGTACGTACCTACTTACCTACCTACCTATCCATCCATCCATCCATCCATCTCTCTACTAGTTTAGTTTAGTTTAGTTTAGTTTAGTTTAGTTTAGTTTAGTTTAGTTTAGTTTAGTTTTATTGGATTTGTATGCCGCCCCTCTCCGTAGACTCGGGGCGGCTAACAACAGTGGTAAAAACAACATACGACAATCCAATACTAAAACAGCTAAACGCCCTTATTTTAAAAACCAATCATACATACAAACATACCATACATAAATTGTAGAAGCCTAGGGGAAAATAATATCTCAGTTCCCCATACCTGACGACAGAGGTGGGTTTTAAGAAGCTTATGAAAGGCAGGGTGGGGGCTATTCTAATCTCTGGGGGGAGTTGGTTCCAGAGGGCCAGGGCCGCCACAGACAAGGCTCTTCCCCTGGGTCCCGCCATGGTTTGTCTGGATTGTATGATTGTTTTTTATCAGGTTTTTTTTAAATTGTTTTTAATATTGGATTTGTATAGGTATTGCTTGTTGTGAGCTGCTCCGAGTCCTCGGAGAGGGGGGCATATAAATCTAATAAATTATCATTATTATTATTTTTCATACAATTTGACCATGTCAGTTGTTAGCTCATGGCCTCCAGGCCTGCCGGCAAAGCCAGGTCTTTATAAATAGTCTGGCCCTGAGCCATATAGGGCTTTATAGGTGATAACCTACACTTTGAATTGTGCCCAGAGACTAATAGGGGGCAAAGCCTCAGATAAAACCCCAGTCAAGAGACCGTCCTCATTAAACAGCTGAAAACGAGAAGAACTTACAGGTATTTTAAATGCATCTACTGACATTTGGTTCTCGGAGTCCATCGATGGCCGACGGACATTATTGGAGGAGTAATTGATGGGGTAGGCCTGAGCTGGCCGCCGGAAGGTCATCTCTGCTGAGGCGATGGGTGTTTTGGGCGCATTCTTGTGGTACCGGTGAATGAAGTAGGAAGAGAGGACCACCGAGATGATGAAGGAGAGCAAGACCCCACCCGCAATCACCATTTTACACATGTCGTCACAAAACGGTTCTGCAAAGAAAGAAGAAAAATCTGAGGCTCTTCTCTTCGCTCCTGACCTTGCACTCCCTTCTTGCGACCCTGTAAATCCCTTAATTCGCGATAGAGTGGGAGCTGAGCATTTACTCTGAGCATTTACATTGTAGGTGTCAAGGAGGATGCCCTTCCCGACACCTACATTGATATTCCTGTAATATGGCAAATGATTTAGCTTTATTAGATAAGTGGTCAAAGCAATGGAAACTGCAGTTTAATGTTTCCAAATGTAAAATAATGCACTTGGGGCAAAATGAATCCTTAATCTGAGTATTGTATTGGCAGTTCTGTGTTAGCAAAAACTTCAGAAGAGAAGGATTTAGGGGTGATGATTTCTGACAGTCTCCAAATGGGTGAACAGTGCAGCCAGGCAGTTGGGAAAGCAAGTAGAATGCTTGGCTGCATAGTTAGAGGTATAACAAGCAGGAAGAGGGTGACCAATTTGTTTTTTCTGAGGGTTTTTTTTCCCTAGCGTGGGTTTCTTTAACACAATGTAATGTGTTGAAGAGATCCACATTACGGGGGGGAAAAGCTTTTGGGTTTCCTAACACCGACACCCTCATTTCATTTCATTTCACATTTTGAGCAATACAGTGTTCCCTCGCTTTTCGCGGGGGATGCGTTCCGAGACCGCCCGCGAAAGTTGAATTTCCGCGAAGTAGAGATGCGGAAGTAAATACAGTGATCCCCCGGGTATCGCGATCCCGATCATTGCGAACGGCTATATGGCGATTTTTCAACCCGGAAGTAAAAACACCATCTGCGCATGCGCGCCCTTTTTTCTATGGCCACGCATGCGTAGATGACGCCGGGCAGATCAGCTGCTGGGCGGCTTCCCTGGGTCTTCCCCCTCTTGCTGGCGGGAGGGCGAGCGGCGGGCATCAGCGAGGAGTTTGCGTGGGCGGCAGGGAAACCCCAGCGCCGCGTCCCAGCTGACTCCTGAAGCCAAACACGGAAGTTCGCGTCAGGACTCAGCTGGGAAGCAGCGCGAGCGAACGGCGTGGGCGGGCGAAGGGCGGGCGCGCGGGCAGGCAGGCGGCGGACAAGCGGCGGGCGGACAAGCGATGGGCGCGGCAGCAGCGAGGAGTTTGCGTGGGCGGCAGGGAAACCCCAGCGCCGCTTCCCAGCTGAGTCCTGAAGCCAAATGCGGAAGTTCGCTTCAGGACTCAGCTGGGAAGCGGCGCGAGCGAACGGCGTGGGCGGGCGAAGGGCGGGCGCGCGGGCAGGCAGGCGGCGGACAAGTGGCGGGCAGACAAGCGACAGGTGGACAAGCGACGGGCGCGGCAGCAGCGAGGACTTTGCGTGGGCGGCGGGGAAACCCCAATCTTCGGCTCCTCGCTGCTGCGGCGGAAGTAAAAACACCATCTGCGCATGCGCAGATGGTGTTTTTACTTCCGCACCGCTACTTCGCGAAAAACCGATCATTGCGAGGGGTCCTGGAACGGAACCCTCGCTATAATCGGGGGACCACTGTACACTATTTTTGGCTATGAACAGTATCCCAAGCCTTCCCTTAACACTTTAAACCCTAAATTGCAATTTCCCATTCCCTTAGCAACCATTCAGATTATTACTCACCATGTTTATTTATTAAAGTTTATTAAAAAAAAATATTTATTAAAGGCAGACGAAAGTTTGGCGATGACGTATGATGTCATCGGGTGGGAAAAACCGTGGTATAGGGGGAAAAACCCGCAAAGTATTTTTTAATTAATGTTTTTGAAAAACCGTGGTATAGACTTTCCACGAAGTTCGAACCCGCGAAAATCGAGGGAACACTGTACATTTGCAGTGGAGAAAAATCTGTTTAAGAAGACATTGCCGCCTACGAAAGGCTACAGCATCCAGCGATACGACGAGTGACTCGCAACTTCGGACTTACCCCTGATATCATCTTTTGCACAGTAACAGCTTATTCCTGGGAAGCAGTGACAAACTCCGTGTCCTGCCCTGATGCCGGTTCCAAGGCTTCCTTTCTGATGACCTCCAATAATGTTGGTTCCTAAATCAAAGACAGATCGAAATAAGTTTAGCCGAGGCACAGCGCTCGGCAGCAAATGGCGTTTGCCTAAATGAACATTTTGAAACTTTGGCTTATCAAAACAGCTGGAGCAAGTCTAAGTGAGAAAACTAGCTCTGTAGCCAGAGTGGCACAGTGGTTAGAGTGCAGCACTGCGGGCTACTTCAGCTAATTGCTAGCTGTAGTTCAACAGTTCAAATCTCACTACCGGCTCAAGGTTGACTCAGCCTTCCATCCTTCCTAGGTGGGTAAAATGAGCCGGATTGTTGGGGGAAAGTGGCTGATTCTTTAAACTGCTTAGAGAGGGCTGTAAAAGCACTATGAAGCGGTATATATTGTTCAGTTCTGGAGACCTCACCTACAAAAAGATATTGACAAAATTGAACGGGTCCAAAGACGGGCTACAAGAATGGTGGAAGGTCTTAAGCATAAAACGTATCAGGAAAGACTTCATGAACTCCATCTGTATAGTCTGGAGGACAGAAGGAAAAGAGGGGACGTGATCGAAACATTTAAATATATTAAAAGGTTAAATAAGGTCCAGGAGGGAAGTGTTTTTAATAGGAAAGTAAACACAAGAACAAGGGGGCACAATCTGAAGTTTGTTGGGGGAAAGATCAAAAGCAACGTGAGAAAATATTATTTTACTGAAAGAGTAGTAGATCCTTGGAACAAACTTCCAGCAGACGTGGTAGATAAATCCACAGTAACTGAATTTAAACATGCCTGGGATAAACATAAATCCATACAGAAAATAGTATAAGGACAGACTAGATGGACCAGGAGGTCTTTTTCTGCCGTCAGACTTCTATGTTTCTGTTTCTATGTATATACCATACTGTACACTTTTTTCCTCCCTAAAAGAGGCTGATAATTTGGGTGCGTCTTATACTCTGAATATAGCTTTTTTTTCAGCCCTAATTAGGTGCTAATGATCTTCCAAGCACTTACCTTGCAGGCTCTTTCATTGTTACTCTCTGCAAAGAATGTTTTCCAAGCCCTAAGTCTTTGCAAGGTTTTTGTTCATTGCTCTAACTTGCTCCAAATAAGTTTCTTTCCAGCCCTAACCAGGTGCTAATAATGTTCCCAGCTCTTACCAGCTTGCAAGCTCTTTCATTGTTACTCTCTGTGAAGAATGTTTTCCAAGCCCTAAGTCTTTGCAGGTTTTTTCCTTCATTGCTCTAACTTGCTGCAAATGCTTCTTTCCAGGTGCTAATGATGTTCCCAGCTCTTACTGGCTTGCAAGCTCTTTCATTCTTACTCTCTCCGAATAAAGTTTTTTTAAAGGCCGAACCAGGGGATAAAATAATGTGCTGAAGCTGACCAGACTAAGGACCATCTGGCTAGGCCAGATGAATATCTGATAAGCAAATTCTTTTCCCTGTTATACTATTTGGAGTATAAATTGTGTCTTATACTCCGAAAAATAGGGGAAGTCTAAATGCTATTGCTATATAGTCCAACTGCCCCACCAGAGCAAGAGATTCTACACCAGAGATAGCAAACCTTTTTTGTTTTCCATGCCAAAAAAGGGGGCATGTGTGAATGCATGCTCACGCCCACAATTTCATGCGCCCTCACGCGCATATGTCTGTGCCCCTCTCTTTCCGGCACGCAATGGGATGCCCATTTTTCGGTCTCCCCGGGCTACAGAGCCTTTCTAGGAACCTGGGGAGAGCAAAAACGATCTCCCCTTTCCCCGGAGGCCCTCTGGAGGCAGAAAATGGCCCATTTGCCAAGTTCCAGTTGAACTGGTAGCCATGGGGGGGGGGGTTTGCTCTCCCCAAGCTACAGAGCCTTTCTAGCAGCCTGGGGAGGGTCAAAACAGCCTGTCCTGCCCCCTTTGGAGGCTGAAAATAGGCTGTTTCCCGACTCCCAGTGGGTCCCAAAAATCAGCTAGCCACCAAAATGGCTCCATGTGACCCTGGTGGCATGCGTGCCATGGTTTCGCCATCACAGCCCTACACCGTTTCTGATGGAGGGCTGTCCAGTCTCTTGAAAGCCTCCAGCTTTCAGCAGCATATAAGGAAAATTATTATAAACATTTTTACAGATGGTATATTCCCCCAGCTAGGTTAGCAAAGATTTACCCAACATTATCAGACACATGTTGGAAGTGTAAAAACGAAAGAGGTACTTTTTTCCATATGTGGTGGTCATGTCCTATGATACCAAAAATTTGGAAAATAACTCATACTTGGCTTTCAGAGATTCCGAATGAGGAAATGGAATTCACTCCGGAAGCTATGCTATTAGGAGTTTGGAGAAAACACTACTCAAAAGAAACAATGCTTCTTACAACACACACAAACACCGCAACGAGAATTGCGATAGCACAACTCTGGAAAAATGACCAGACCCCAACGGAAGAATTAATTATAGACAAGATATATACATGCGTGGAGATGGACGAACTCACTAACTCAATCGAGGGAAACAAAATCACGGAATCAAAACGAACATGGCGAAAATGGCATGAGTGGGTTCAAAAGAGAATATAGAAACAATATACCGTATATACTCGAGTATAAGCCGACCCGAGTATAAGCCGAGGCACCAATTTTTGCCACAAAAACTGGGAAAACGTATTGACCCGAGTATAAGCCGAGGTTAGAAAATGCAGTGGCTACTGGTAACTTATAAAAATGGAAGACAATAAAATTACATTAATTGAGACATGTTTTAGAATATTTATTTTAAAGAAAACCAGTAAACTAGCTCTGTAAATTTAAAAGAGGGTAAACAAATTAACAATATTAACAATAAATTAAAAAGTAAAAAAAGTAGCTCGATCAGGAACAAAGCTAAAACCTAAGAGTTAAAATCCTTCAAAACTGGATTCCTTCTCATCATTAATTGGATTTACATTATTGTTCTGTTTTTATATATGCTGTGAGCCACCCTGAGTCCTTGGAGAGGGATTGCATACAAATCCAATTAAATAAATAAACAAACAAACAAACAAATAAATAAGTGTATCCAAAGAAGAGCTTCAGCATTAGCTGCTGTGAGGTTATCAGCATAGAAAACCAAATAGATAGATAGATAGATAGATAGATAGATAGATAGATAGATAGATAGATAGATAGAAATAGATACAGATAGATAGATAGATAGATAGATAGATAGATAGATAGATAGATAGATAGATAGATAGATAGAAAAATAGATAGATAGAAAGATAGACAGATAGAAAAAGAATTCCTGTCTAGCTCTGCCTCATAACACATTATTAGATCCTATCCAAGCAAGGACAGCAACTACCACAAAATACCATTTTTTAAACAGTTTAAACAGCAACCCTACATCGTGAAAAATCGATTATCGCAAGGGGTCTTGGAACAGAACCCTCGCGATACTCGAGGGATCACTGTAATGTGTGATTTGAACTATATGTCAAAACTCAATAAAGAAATTTATTTTAAAAAAAGAAAAAGAAAGCCTCCAGCGAGGAAGCTTCCAAAACCTCTGAAGGTGACTTCTGTTCTGGGCCAATCCATGAGTTGACTCACCGTCAGAAAATTTCTAGATTGAATCTCTACTTGCTCCCTCCTTACATTCTCCCCCCACCCCCCACCCCAAGAGGCAACTGAACTTCCTGGTTTTTCTCTGAAGACATTTTTTGCTTCAACCGTTGTCCATCAAAGCATCCCTCTGGCCTGACCCATCTTATCTCCCGGAGCTCAGCCAAAGTCATCCAACAGATGCTATCACTTGTTGACTCAGGGATAGGAAGCAACCAAACAGGTATCAAAGCCAATAGTAATTTTTTAAAAAAAGAAAAAAAGAAAAAAAGTCCAGGTTTCATACTTGTGCAATCTTGCGGGCAGACTCTTTTATCTTTGCTTTCTACAGCATCGCAGAGGCCGTCCGGACACGTCTTGATGCTTGGAGTGCAGGTAGAGTAGTTGGTGGTTATTCCTAAAGACAGAATATGGTCTCTGAATGCCTGGAGAATTTAATTTAATTTAATTTATTGTATTTCTATGCAGAAATGGATGGGTGGATGGATGGATGGATGGATGGATGGATGGATGGATGGATGGATGGATGGATGGATGGATGGATGGATGGATGGATAGGCAGGCAGGCAGGCAGGCAAATTCTTGTCACAACCAACAGATCATCATTCGGTTGATCTCAAAATAAATAAAGAGAGAGAGAAGAGAGAGAGAAAGAGAGAGGTGTAGGTAGAAGATAGGTAGGTAGGTAGGTAGGTAGGTAGGCAGGCAGAAAGACAGGCAGACAGACAGATACATGACAGAGAGAAAAAGAAAGAGAGAGGGAGCAATAATAGATAGATAGATAGATAGATAGATGGATGGATGGATGGATGGATGGATGGATGGATGGATGGATGGATGGATAGATAAGATAGATGGATGGATGGATGGATGGATGGATGGATGGATGGATAGATAGATAGATATAGATGGATAGATGGATAGATGGATGGATAGATAGATAGATAGATAGATAGATAGATAGATAGATAGATAGATAGATAGATAGATAAAAAGATAGATAGAGAGAGAGAGAGAGAGAGAGAGAGACAGACAGACAGACAGACAGACACAGACAGACAGATAGATAGATGAGGGAGAGAGAGAGGTAGATAGAAGGTAGATAGACAGACAGACAGACAGAGGTGGATCCCAGACATTCCACAGAGCTGTGCCTGCTGCACATGTGGTTTAGGCCCCACGCCCGATTTTCCAATATGCCAACCTACCTTTCCCGCTGCCCTGCCTCCACTGGCATTTCCCCATCAATACTCCAACACCTCCACATTCTTCGCACTCCGATCGCCTTTTGCTGGTCGCACAGGAGTCTGGACAGTTGTTATCATTATGTATCACTGAGAAGAGAAGAGAACACCGGCGGTATCAGTGTCACCCCCACGTTGCAGAAATCCTTCTCATAACCCACTAACGTCCAGCATGAAAAAATAAGGGTTGCGTGGTGAAGTTTTCGTGACTTCCCAGTCTAGTCTTCAGCTCTGGGTGAAGTACCAAAACATTTCAAACCAAAATAGAAAATAAGTCAACTTCTGGACAATTCTACCTGGGTGACTGAGAGTCTTCGGAGAGGGGCGGCATACAAATCCAAATAATAAATAATAAATAAATAAATCTTCACCGACACCCAAGAAGGAAATGCTAAAGGGAGCTTAGTTTCCTCCTGACGGGCTCAAGGTTTACTCAACCTTCCATCCTTCAAAGGTCAGAAAAATGGGGACCCAGAATTGCTGGAGGCGATATGATGAGTCTATTGCTATACAGTGGTACCTCATGATATGAACCCCTCGTCTTACGAACAACCCGAGATACGAACCCAGGCTTCAGAAATTTTTTGCCTCTTCTTATGAACTTTTTCCTTCTTATGAACCCGCCGCCGCCGAGAAGCCCCGCCGCCCGGCTGTCGCTTTTTGAAACAGCCGGGGGGCTTCCCAGCGTCCTCCTGAACCTGAACGCCAAACCCGAACTTCCGGGTTCGGCGTTTGGGAGGCCGCCGAGAAGCCCCTCAGCTGTTTTAAAAGGTGACACCCGGGCGACGGGGCTTCTCAGTGACCTCCTGAACCCAAACTTTTGCTGAACTTCCGGGTTCAGCGTTTGGGAGGCTGGCGAGAAGCCCCGCCGCCTGGCTGTCACCTTTTAAAACAGCCGGGGGGCTTCTCGGCGGCCTCCCGAACGCTGAACCTGGAAGTTTGGGTTTGGCGTTCGGGTTCAGGAGGACGCTGAGAAGCGCCCCCCCCCCCCCCGGCTGTTTTAAAAGGTGACAGCCGGGTGGCGGCGTTTTTTTTGCGGGGGGGGGTGTTGTTGCACGGATTAATTGATTTTACGTTGTTTCCTATGGGAAACAATGTTTCGTCTTACGAACTTTTCATCTTACGAACCTCCCCCGGGAACCAATTAGGTTCGTAAGACGAGGTATTACTGTATATGTATTTCCTGTTGTGTAAAAGCCTTAAAAAAGTTGACTTATTTAACTCTAAAATAAGTCTAAAACAATGGCTGCAGGAACTGGGCATGGCTAGTTGAATGAAAAGAAGGACCAGGGGACACAGGATAGCAGTCATCCAATATCTCAGGGATGGCCACAAAGAAGAAGGAGTCAACCTATTCTCCAAAGCACCTGAGGGTAGAACAAGAAGCAATGGGTGGAAACTAAACAAGGAGAGAAGCAACTTAGAACTAAGGAGAAATTTCCTGACAGTCAGAACAATTGATCAGTGGAACAGAAGTTGCCTCCAGAAGTTGTGAATGCTCCAACACTGGAAGTTTTTAAGCAGATGTTGGATAACCCTCTGTCTGAATTAGTGTAGGGTTTCCTGCCTAAGCAGGGGGTTGGACTAGAAGACCTCCAAGGTCCCTTCCAACTCTTGTTGTTGTTGCCGTTGTTGCTGCTGCTGCTGCTACTACTACTACTACTACTACTACTACCCTGTTTCCCCGATAGTAAGACACCCCCGATTGTAAGACGTATCGGGGGTTTCAGGGGGGTCAGCTAATATAAGCCGTACCCCGAAAGTAAGACATATGTCCTACTTTCGGGGAAACACGGGGGTATTGCCGGGGGGGGGGGGAGCCCGATGACGTCGCTTCCAAGCTCCCCGCGCGCCCCTCGCCTTCGCCTCGCCGCGGCGCCACCACCTCTTCCCCGGCTTGGCAAAGCGAAGGACGGCGCTGGTCCGAAGCAAGCCGAGCGGGTGGCGGCTTGCAGCGAAGGCGCTCGTCCCAGCAACCGAGTCCTGCCGAGGCTCGGCTGCAAGCGGCCAGCGAGGCCGACCAGCTCCGAGGCGAGCGGCCGGAGCTGCGCCCTCCTTCGCCCGCCTCCTTTCCGGCAGGCAGGTGGGGCTGCCCAACTGCACAGAGCGGCTCCTCCCCTCCAGACACACGCTTCCCCGACACGCGTCTGTGGCTCCACGCGTGCACGCCACTTGGAGCCCTGAGGTTGAACTTGGATAAGGGCTCACGAGGCTCCTGTCCCGCGGCTGCCCTTCTGGACTCTGGGGAGATACCTTCGGGAACGCGACCCTTTCAATGTTTTTCCAATGTAAGACATACCCCGAAAGTAAGACGTAGTGGGGCTTTTGGGGGTAAAAAGAAAGTAAGACACTGTCTTACTTTCGGGGAAACACGGTACTATTATTACTACTCACTGAACAATAAAAGAAGCTGTACCAGGCTCTTGCCTTTAGGAACTTCAATTTCACAAGTGAAAGGGAACAAGTGGTTTAGAGCAGGGGGAAATGTCTTCATGAAAACCTCTGTTGCAGGGGATGGGACTTTTTGCCTCCGCCAGTTGGACGAAGCTCTTTCTTCCGCTGCCTTCTCTTCCTCGCCCAAATGCCCCTAGCTCTTGGCCCCAGCTCTTTCGCTACAAAAATCCAAATTCAGCCACAGCCTTTTGGCCACTTGGGACACTTCGCCACCATCCAATCAGAACAGTTGTTACAAAATGCTACTTTTGGAAGGAAAGAATGGGACAGTTTGCTCTTTCATACACAAACGCACACGTTGAATGATAGAGATGGAAGGGACCTCGGTGGCCATCTAGTCTGAACCCCCTTCTCATTCAGGAGACTTGCAGAATGATAGAGAGGGAAGGGACCTCGGTGGCCATCTAGTCTGAACCCCCTTCTCATTCAGGAGACTTACAGAATGATAGAGAGGGAAGGGACCTCGGTGGCCATCTAGTCTGAACCCCCTTCTCATTCAGGAGACTTGCAGAATGATAGAGAGGGAAGGGACCTCGGTGGCCATCTAGTCTGAACCCCCTTCTCATTCAGGAGACTTGCAGAATGATAGAGAGGGAAGGGACCTCGGTGGCCATCTAGTCTGAACCCCCTTCTCATTCAGGAGACTTGCAGAATGATAGAGAGGGAAGGGACCTCGGTGGCCATCTAGTCTGAACCCCCTTCTCATTCAGGAGACTTGCAGAATGATAGAGAGGGAAGGAACCTCGGTGGCCATCTAGTCTGAACCCCCTTCTCATTCAGGAGACTTGCAGAATGATAGAGAGGGAAGGGACCTCGGTGGCCATCTAGTCTGACCCCCTTCTCATTCAGGAGACTTACAGAATGATAGAGAGGGAAGGGACCTCGGTGGCCATCTAGTCTGACCCCCCTTCTCATTCAGGAGACTTACAGAATGATAGAGAGGAAAGGAACCTCGGTGGCCATCTAGTCTGAACCCCCTTCTCATTCAGGAGACTTGCAGAATGATAGAGAGGGAAGGGACCTCGGTGGCCATCTAGTCTGACCCCCTTCTCATTCAGGAGACTTACAGAATGATAGAGAGGGAAGGGACCTCGGTGGCCATCTAGTCTGACCCCCCTTCTCATTCAGGAGACTTACAGAATGATAGAGAGGGAAGGGACCTCGGTGGCCATCTAGTCTGACCCCCCTTCTCATTCAGGAGACTTACAGAATGATAGAGAGGGAAGGGACCTCGGTGGCCATCTAGTCTGAACCCCCTTCTCATTCAGGAGACTTACAGAATGATAGAGAGGGAAGGGACCTCGGTGGCCATCTAGTCTGAACCCCCTTCTCATTCAGGAGACTTACCAGCAAGAACTGGACAAGAAATAAACACCCCTTTGTTCTTTACTCGCAGGGTTTGTTGCATATCCCCCTCCTATTCAAGGGTAAACAAACTTCAGATTTCTAGAAGCAGCCAAAGTCTTACGTGATCCTTCAAGCAGGACAGTAAGGTGAGCGTAAGCTTCCTTCCGGCTCCACTCCTCTTTAGCCAGCACGGGGTAGTGGATTTCTCGGCACTCGGGGCTCTGCAGCACGGCCGAATTGTTCACGTAGAGGATGCCGTACTTGTCATTGTGGCTTGGGGCCACCTCCACCGCGTAGCAGCTGACGTTGGGGCTCTCTAAGCTGTAGGTGATGCTGACGCCGTAAAACTTCATGCAGTTGTCAATACAGAGTTTTCCTATCTAGGCTCCAAAAAAAAAAGAGGGTGGGGGAGAAAGAATGGGTACAAGAAAAGAGAAGCCATTGAAATGTCCACAAGAGTTCCTGAAGGACAGCAGAGGAGGGGAGGGGAGAGGGAGGGGAGAGGAGGAGGAGGAGGGGAAGAAAGGAGAGGGGGAGGAGAAAGGGAGGAGAGAGAAGAGAGGGGAAGAGAGGAGAGGGAAGGGAGGAGAAAGGAGAGGAGAGGAGAAGAGAGGAGAAGGAGAGAGGAGGGGAGGGGAGGAAAGGAGAGGAGAGGCGAGAAGAGAGGAGAGGTGGAGAAGAGAGAGGAGGGGAAGAAAGGAGAGTGGCAGGGAGGAGAGGAGAGAGGAGGGGAGGGGAGGAGAGAGGAGAAGAGGAGAGAGGAGGAGAGGAGAGGAGAGAAGAGAGGAGTGAGGAGAGGTGGAAAGGAGAGGAGGAGGGGAGGAAAGGAGAGTGGCAGAGACGAGAGAAAGGAAGAGAGGGGAGGGGAGGAGAGAGGAGAAGAGAAGAGAGGAGAGAGAAGGAGAGGAGAGAGGAGAAGAGAGGAGAGGAAGGGAGGGGAGAGAGGAGAAGAGAGGAGAGAAGAAGTGGAGAGAGGAGAAGAGAGGAGAGGAAGGGAGGGGAGAGAGGGGAAGAGAGAAGAGAAGAGAGGAGAGAGAAGGAGAGGAGAGAGGGGAAGAGAAGAGAGGAAGGGAGGGGAGAGAGGGGAGGAGAGAGGAGAAGAGAGGAGAGGAAGGGATGAGAGAGAGGAGAGGAGAGAGGAGAAGAAAGAAGAGGAGAGGAGAGAAGAGAGAAGGGGAGGAGAGGGAAAGAGAGAGGGAGGAGGGTCTCATCTCTACTAAAAAGGACACTAAAATGCAGATTAATTTTCACTGAATTAAAGACTGGTAACAAATCCTTCCTAAACCAAAATTTCATTTGTGATCATCTTTACCATAGGTTGGGAACCACTGTTTTCCCTTGATTTAAAGATTTCTGGAGAGTTTCCGAATTTTTGTCAATAATCTTTCAAAATCCTACTTTACTCATGAATTAAAGGCATCTTAAGTGTGACTTTTGGAATGGGTAATCTTTTATTTAGAACTCCAGGACACCAAGTAGGAAGATAATGGCCTTTTAATGTGTTGCTATTTTTATTTCAATAAACCGAGGAGAAATATTGCCCTTACCGCCTGGAATTAAAGCAGATGAGTTTAAGACAATTAACATTTTGTAGTAATTTTTCTTCATTGCCAGGTTAATAACAAAACCACTTATTTTTTCCCCTCTCCAGAAGTAAGACAAATCTCCATGCTTTAATTTTATTATCTTCCTGGAATCTGATTTTGTTGTTGTTGTTGTTGTTGTGGAAATGCAGTTAACACAACCTGCAACATTGGCTGAGAATAGTTGGAACTTTGTGCTCGTTAGAGCTGCATACATGTACAGTGGTACCTCTACCTACGAATGCCTCTACTTACGAACTTTTCTTGATAAGAAATGGGTGTTCAAGATTTTTTTGCCTCTTCTCAAGAACCATTTTCCACCTACAAACCCAAGCCTCTGAAACTGTAACCGGAAAAAGCAGGGAGAAGCCTCCATGGGGCCTCTAGGAATCTCTTGGGAGGAAACAAGGCCAGAAAAGACAGGGAGAAGCCTCCGTGGGGCCTCTAGGAATCTCCTGGGAGGAAACAGGGCCGGAAAAGGCAGGGAGAAACCTCCGTAGGGTCTCTCTAGGAATCTCCTGGGAGGAAACAGGGCCGGAAAAGGCAGGGAGAAGCCTCCGTGGGGCCTCTCTAGGAATCTCCTGGGAGGAAACAGGGCCGGAAAAGGTGGGGAGAAGCCTCCGTGGGGCCTCTCTAGGAATCTCCTGGGAGGAAACAGGGCCGGAAAAGGCAGGGAGAAGCCTCCGTGGGGCCTCTCTAGGAATCTCCTGGGAGGAAACAGGGCCTGAAAAGGCAGGGAGAAGCCTCTGTGTGGCCTCCCTAGAAATCTCCTCAGAGGAAACAGGGCTGGAAAAAGCGGAGAGAAGCCTCCGTGGGGCCTCTCTAGGAATCTCCTGGGAGGAAACAGGGCCTCCACCTGCCCTGTGGTTTCCCCAATTGCACGCATTATTTGCTTTTACATTGATTCCTATGAGAAAAATTGCTTCTTCTTATTCTACTTAAGAACCTGGTCACGGAACAAATTAAGTTCGTAAGTAGAGGTACCACTGTATTTACTAAGTCTGCACTACTATTACTACTAATTTTTTCTCATCATTCCTATCACCCATTTCCTCCCACTTAGGACTATATGACTGTCACTTGTTGCTTGTATGCTAAGATTTTTATTAATATTGTTTCCTGATTCCTAATTTGACCCCCCATGACAATCATTATGTGTTGTACCACATGATTCTTGACAAATGTATATTTTATTTTATGTACGCTGAGAGCATCTGCACCAAGACAAATTCCTTGTGTGTCCAATCACACTTGGCCAATAAAGAATTCTATTCTATTCTATTCATTCTTAATCTCTGCTCGGTGTATGTCGAAGGTCTCATAGCCTAGCTATACCGAGACATACCAACAGTACATATAATAATAATAATAATAATAATAATAATAATAATAATAATAATAATAATAATAATAATAATAAAAAAAAAAAATAATAATGTGCCCTAGGTTTGACATCACAGCTCTACATCCTAACCATCTTTTTCATTGGTACATGTTAGTACATAGTACATGGTTGTTTGGGATTGCCATGTTAAACTGCCTATCGTAGTTTCTTATATTTAAGTAGTAATATCACTATAAGAGTTTTGCCTGGTTCGCCATAAGAGGGTGCCAGTACTCTCTCCTACAATGATGCTGTATTGTTCATTCACTTTTGTCTTTACCTTGAGGGGGGAGTGTGTATTGCTTAGTGCTTGTTATATGCAGTTTATATTGTATTGCTTAGTGCTTGCTATGTGCAGTTTGTGGATTGTTTCTGTTTTATGTATACAGTGATACCTTGTCTTACAAACTTAATTGGTTCTGGGACGAGGTTCTTAAGGTGAAAAGTTTGTAAGACGAAACAATGTTTCCCATAGGAATCAATGGAAAAGCGATTAATGCGTGCAAGCCCAAAATTCACCCCTTTTGCCAGCCGAAGCACCTGTTTTTGCGCTGCTGGGATTCCCCTGAGGCTCCCCTCCATGGGAAACCCCACTTCTGGACTTCCGTATTTTTAAGATGCTGCAGGGGAATTCCAGCAGGGGGATCCCAGCATCGCAAAAACGAGCGCTTCGCTGGCAACGGAAGTCCGGAGGTGGGGTTTCCCAGCGAAGGGAGCATCAGTGAAATCGCAGCATCGCAAAAACACCAAAGTCCTCTAAACCCCACCTCCGGACCTCTGTGTTTTTGTGATGCTGCAATTTCACTGAGGCTCCCTTCGCTGGGAAATCCCACCTCCGGACTTCCGTTGCCAGTGAAGTGCCCGTTTTTGCGCTGCTGGGATTCCCCTGCTGGGATTTCCCTGAAGCATCACAAAAACACGGAAATCCGGAGGTGGGGTTTCCCATGGAGGGGAGCCTCAGGGGAATCCCAGCAGCACAAAAACGGGCGCTTCGCTGGCAACGGAAGTCTGGAGGCGGGGCATCCCAGCGACGGTGGTGGGTTTTTAAGGTGAAAATAGTTTGTAAGAAGAGACCAAAAAATCTTAAACCCCGGGTTTGTATCTCGAAAAGTTTGTATGACGAGGCGTTTGTAAGACGAGGTATCACTGTATATGTAAATAGCACTTAATCAGCATAACTAAGTCTGTGTCATTATTGGCTATAACACACACACACATCCACACTCTTCTTCATCTCTGCGCGGTGTATGTCGAAGGTCTCATAGCCTAGCTATACCGAGACATACCAACAGTACATAAAATAATAATAATAAAAATAAAAATAATAATGTGCCATAGGTTTGACATCACAGCTCTATATCCTAACCATCTTTTTCATTGGTCCATACTGTATGTTTCCTTTCCTGGTGATTTAATTCTAAGACACTAATGTGTTAAAAAAAAGCGGCCCCTTCCTCACTTGTGAAAAGTTGGCCGCGTTTCTGTTCACTGTGAACCGATACGTCGGATTGGAGAACTGGATGGAGACCGGAAGGATGGAGACGTTGAAGTGGAGGGTCAAGGATTTCTCGGGCCCCCGGTAGGTGGTGTCATTCACAATGACATCCAGCAGGATGGAACGGCCTTCCGTAATGGAAACGGTCCTGTTTAGTATCAACTCTGCAAAAAATATATAAGGAAAAAAGGGGTTTCGCTTCCCTATACTTTAGCACTGGCAAAAAGGAAGTACACAACAAAGAGTGGCACCTAGTGGTTGAGGAATGGACAGCCGCTGGACCCTAAGAAGAACAGTAGCTTATGGGGAAATCTGGTCCCAGACGTATTGTAATGCAGAGTTGTGTTCCATAACACAACCCCAAAATCTTTTGAAGGAAACACTTCGGGTAGAAGCAAAGCAGGAGTAAAAGGCATGCATGCGAAACCATCCCTTCCCCTTCTGCTATTGCAGAGCTAGAAATGGTGTACGCCACCGTTAATATTATTTCCCACTTATTTAATAATTTCTATCGCATCTAATTTATTAAAGCCCAATAAAGGTTTCACCTCCCATATTTTTCAGAGTATAAGACGCATCTTCCCAGCTCTTATCAGCTTGCAAGCTCTTTCCTTGTTACTCTCTGCAAATAATGTTTTCCAAGCCCTAAGTCTTCGCAGGATTTATTCCATTGTTCTACTTGCTCCAAATGATTCTTTCCAGGTGCTAATGATGGTCCCAGTTCTTACCACCTTGCAAGCTCTTTCATTGTTACTCTCCGCAAAGACTTTTTCCAAGCGCTAAGTCTTTGCAGGGTTTTTTTCATTGCTCTAACTTGCTGTGAATAAGTTTCTTTCCAGCCCTAACCAGGTGCTAATGCTCTTCCCAGCTCTTCCCAGCTTGCAAGCTCTTTTATTCTTACTCTCTGCAAAGAATGTTTTCCAAGCCTTAAGTCTTTGTAGTTTTCCCCCCCATAATTCTATTTGCTCCAAATGATTCTTTCCAGGTGCTAAAGATGTTCCCAGCTCTTACCAGCTTGCAAGCTCTTTCATTGTTACTCTCTGCAAACAATGTTTTCCAAACCCTATGTCTTTGCAGGATTTTTTTCATTGCTCTAACTTGCTCTGAATAAGTTTCTTTCCAGCCCTAACCAGGTGCTAATGATCTTCCCAGCTCTTAACAGGTGGCAAGCTCTTTCATTGTTACTCTCTGCGAAGAATGTTTTCCAAGGCCAAAGTCTCTGCAGAGTTTTTTCCATTATTCTACTTGCTCCGAATGTTCCTTTCCAGGTGCTAATGATGTTCCCAGCTATTCCTGGCTTGCAAGCTCTTTCATGGTTACTCTCTCCGAATAAAGTTTTTTTAAAGCCTTAACCAGGGGATAAAATAATGTGCTGAAGCTGACCAGACTAAGGATGCTACCAGATGAATACCTGGCAAGCAGATTCTTTTCCCTATTTCCCTCCCCAAAAACTAAGGTGCGTCTTACACTCCAGTGTTTCTTATACTCCGAAAAATACAGTTGTTGTTGTTGTTGTTGTTGTTGTTGTTGTTGTTGTTATTATTATTGTATTATTATTATTATTATTATTATTATTATTATTATTATTATTATTATTATTATTATTATTATTATTTTTGTATGCCGCCTCTCTCCGAAGACTCGGAGTAATGCTTTAGAAGCAGAGGCTAATGGATATACAGAAAAAATGGGTGTGTGTTTGGCATGTGTGTATATGTAATGACCTTTAAAGCCCTACATGGCATTGGGCCAGAATACATCCCAAACCGCCTTCTACCGCACGAATCCCAGCGGCCAATAAGGTCCCACAGAGTCGGCCTTCTCCGGGTTCCGTCGACCAAACAATGTCGTTTGGCGGGCCCCAGGGGAAGAGCCTTCTCTGTGGCGGCCCCGGCCCTCTGGAATCAACTCCCCCCGGAGATTAGAACTGCCCCCACCCTCCTTGTCTTTCGCAAATTACTCAAGACCCACCTTTATCGCCAGACATGGGGGAGTTAAGATATTCCTTCCCCCTCGGCCATTACAAGTTATGCATGGTATGTTTGTGTGTATGTTTGGTTTTATAATGAGGGTTTTTAGTTGTTTTATTAATTGAATTGTTACATGCTGGTTTTTTTAATCATTGTTGTTAGCCACCCCGAGTCTGCGGAGAGGGGCGGCATACAAATCCAATTAATAATAATAATAATTATAATTATAATTATAATTATAATTATAATTATAATTATAATTATAATTATAATTATAATTATAATTATAATTATAATTATAATTATAATTATAATTATAATTATAATTATAATTATAATTATAATTATAATTATAATTATAATTATAATTATAATTATAATAATAGTACAGCAGGGCAGAAGTGCAAGGTTCTTGTCTAACAACAGTGCAGTTCTGGCCTAATAATAATGATGTCCAATAATAATTTTTTTTTTTTAAAAACCCTTTCCAAATCATCGTGAGTTGCAATAATAAAGAGCTGCAATAAAATTACTATATTCGTGTTGTGTGCCCCGCACTCGGCTGCCATTTGGGTGGAAATAGATCTCGTGGAAGAGATGGTCCACACGAAACGTTTCCTGTATCCACGGGTCTGATGAATTTATGGTGCCCGTGTACTTCTTCCTGCTGGTGTCTACAGGGTAGATAGGAGTGGTGTCTGCATCCAGGACTGATAATGCTGCCAAGACGGTACCCTGGAAAAGAAAAGAGGTAGGTTAATGCCCTTCTCCACCAGCCATCAGCATAGACCAGGTGTAGGCAAAGTTGGCTCTTCTATGACCTGTGGACTTCAACTTCCAGAATAAGTGCACCACAGTGCCTACCGTCCCGTCCTATTGTCTCTCCTATATCTCCTATATCTTCTCTTCTATACCTATATCTTTTCCTGCTATTCTCTCAGAGTTATATTTCACTCCTTTACTTTCCCCTTTATTCCCCCTTTAATACATCCCAGGGGAAGAGCCTTCTCTGTGGCGGCCCCAGCCCTCTGGAACCAACTCCCCCCAGAAATTAGAATTGCCACCACCCTCCTTGCCTTTCGTAAGCTACTTAAAACCCATCTCTGCCGCCAGGCATGGGGGAATTGAGATGCTCTTTCCCCCTAGGCCTTTACAATTTCATGTATGGCAGGTCTCTATGTTTGGTTTTTATATTAATGGATTTTTAATCATTTTTAGTATTGAATTATTATTGTACGCTGTCTTATTATTGATGTTAGCCGCCCCGAGTCTCCGGAGCGGGGCGGCATACAAATCCAATCAATCAATCAATCAATCAATCAATCAATCAATCAATCAATCAATGAATAAATTCTACCTGATTATATCCTCTATAATCCTCATTGTGTATTATTGTGTATTGGACAAAACAAATAAATAAATAAATGAAATAAATTCCTGAGCTAGTATGAGTGGCTCAGGAATTCTGGGAGTTGAAGTCCACAAGTCATAGAAGAGCCGACTTTGCCTACCCCTGGTTAAAGCTTAGAACTAAGACGCCTTAAATATGATCTACGTATTGCCCACAAGATCATATGCTGCCTGTTGGCGACTACTTCAGCTTCAACCACAACAACACAAGAGCACACAACAGATTTAAACTTAATATTAACCGCTCCAAACTTGACTGTAAAAAATATGACTTCAGTAACCGAGTTATCGAAGCGTGAAACTCATTATGAGACTCCATAGTGTCATCCCCAAACCCACAACTCTTTACCCTTAGATTATCCACGGTTGACCTCTCCAGATTCCTAAGAGGTCAGTAAGGGGCGAGTACAAGTGGACTAGAGTGCCTTCCGTCCCCTGTCCTATTGCTCTCCTATATCTCCTATACCTTCCTTCTATTCCTATATCTCTTCTTCTATTCCTTCGTTGATATGTTTTATTCTTATATCTTCTAGGATTGTTGTTGTTGTTATTGTTGTTGTTGTTGTTGTTGTTGTTATTATTATTATTATTATTATTATTATTATTATTATTATTATTATTTGTATGGCGCCCCTCTCCGGAGACGCGGAGCGGCTCACAACAATCATAACAATATACAAATCCAATATTTAAAAAGAGACAAAACATTTTTTAAAAAACCCATAATTAAGAACCATTCAATACATCATACCATTCATAAAACTATATGTGCTCAGGGGTATCTCAGTTACAATGAGATACATACATTTCTATGTTTCTATGATACCATTGTCATCATTATCAGCAATGATAATTCTGGACTGAGGATGGCAGCAAACACCCAAAAATGAGACTTTTTTCCCCCTTTGCTATATCCTCCAGCCCAAGAAAACCCATTGGATGAAGAAAGATAACTTCATATAAGGCAGGGGTGTCAAACTCGCAGCCTGTACTGGTCCTGCCACCGCCTGGTTTAACGAAAGGAGGAAGAAGCCCCAAATGTATTGATTGATTGATTGATTGATTGATTGATTGATTTGTATGCCACCCTTCTCCGGAGACTCGGAGCGGCTCACAACCAAAAACACAGTACAAATCCAATAGATAAAAAGCAATTTAAAACCCTTAATATAAAAACAGTCATACATCCCAGACAAAAAACATACAGGAAATGGAAACGGCCGGGGGGAATCTATCTATCTATCTATCTATCTATCTATCTATCTATCTATCTATCTATCTATCTATCTATCTATCTATCTATCTATCTAATCTATCTATCTATCTATCTATCTATCTATCTATCTATCTATCTATCTATCTATCTATCTATCTATCTATCTATCTATCTATCTATCTATCTATCTATCTAATCTATCTATCTATCTATCTTATCTATCTATCTATCTATCTATCAGATTTTTATGCCGCCCCTCTCCAAAGACTCGGGGCGGCTTACAACAATAAAAAAGACAATGTAAACAAATCTAATATTAAAAATAATCTAAAAAACCCCAATTTAAAGAACCACCCATACATACAAGCATACCATGTATAAATTCTATAAGCCTAGGGGGAAGGGAAAATTTCAATTTCCCCATGCCTGTCGACAGAGGTGGATTTTAAGGAGTTAGTGAAAGGCAAGGAGGGAGTTGATTCCAGAGTGTTGGGGCCACCACAGAGAAGGCTCTTCTCCTGGGTCCTGCCAGATGACATTGTTTCAACGACGAGACCCGGAGAAGGCCCACTCTCAATACATCACGTGATGCCAAAAGTGAGTTGAAAACAAGTCACAGATTTAAGACAACGGAATTGCTGTTCCCCAGTGAATATTACAACCCACCTATCTCGACACGAGGGGGCTAAGGACCAAATGCCCCTTGTGCCAGCTTACCTCTTCTCTCCTGAACTCCACTATGGCGTCTGTCGTGCTGGTCCCGTTGGGCAAAAAAGGAGGCATGTCGTCTTCATCCAAAATATGGATGAGCAGAGGGATCTCCCTGAAGGTCTCCTGGGAGCCTTCCTTCAAGGTGCACTGAGCCAACATCTCGTACTTTTCTCGTTCTTCTCGGTCGAGGGGTTTGGTCACGCCTACGGTGGTGGTCTCCTCGTCATAATAAAAGGGCAGGTTCTCATCTGGAAGAGGGTAGAAAGGAAACCTGGAGCGATTCGTGACATCTTTGGAATCCGAAAGTCTGTCACGTACACCTCGCGACTCACATTCAGACAAGTTGCGTATCCTGTTGGAGTAACGTTTTGCAGAAGCTAGCCCAGCAGCTAACCAGCCTGCCTCAGACCAGGATATCAGGAACTGTCGTCTTGAAGATAATTGAAGACACGTCCTGCAGAGTTTCTTAGGAAAATATTTACTTCTTTCATAGCAAACCTACACTAACTATTTACACTGTAGGTCTCCAGTAGTTGATACAGTGATACCTTGTCTTACGAACTTAATTGGTTCCGGGACAAGGTTCGTAAGGTGAAAAGTTCATAAGATGAAACAATGTTTCCCATAGATTAGATTAATTAGATTTATTGGATTTATATGCCGCCCCTCTCCGCAGACTCGGGGCGGCTCACAAAAATGGCAAAAACAGTACATATTAACAAATCTAATATTTAGCAATCTAAATTACAGTTTTGGGTTAAAAAATTCATAAAAGCAACCCCAATATATATAAAAAACAAGCACACAATCAATCATACACCAAAACAACATGGGCAAGGGGGAGATGTTTCAATTCCCCCATGCCTGACGGCAGAGGTGGGTTTTAAGGAGTTTATGAAAGGCAAGGAGGGTGAGGGCAATCCTAATCTCTGGGGGGAGCTGGTTCCAGAGGGTTGGAGCCGCACAGAGAAGGCTCTTCCCCTGGGTCCCGCCAGACGACATTGTTTAGTCAACGGGACCCGGAGAAGGCCAATAGGAATCAAAGGAAAAGCGATTAATGCGTACAAGCCCAAAACTCACCCCTTTTGCCAGCCGAAGCGCTCGTTTTTGCACTGCTGGGATTCCCCTCCATTGGAAACCCCACCTTCAGACTTCCGTGTTTTTGCGATGCTGCGATTTCGCTGAGGCTCCCCTCTCTGGGAAGCCCCACCTCCAAAACTTCCGTTGCCAGCGAAGCACCCATTTTTGCACTGCTGGGATTCCGCTGCAGCATCGCAAAAACACAGAAGTCCGGAGGTGGGGTTTCGCATGGAGGGGAGCCCCAGGGGAATCCCATCAGCACAAAAACGGGCATTTCGCTGGCAACGGAAGTCCGGAGGTGGGGCATCCCAGCGGCGGTGGCTTGGGTTCGTAAGGTGAAAATAGTTTGGAAGAAGAGGCAAAAAAATCTTAAACCCCGGGTTCGCATCTCGAAAAGTTCGTATGACAAGGGGATCGTAAGATGAGGTATCACTGTATTCACAATTCTCTACCTGCTAATCTCGGCTACAATATTCAACTACAATTCTTCATCCACCACTAGCCACCTAATTTACAAGCCACTCTAAACCATACTAAGCCACAATACCTTCAAGCCAAGCCACAAGCCACACCTATGCAAAGGGGCATTATGTATTTTTGTCAGCCAATCAGGTTGCATTACAATTTGCATATTCACCATGACTGGGCAGTTTTACATTGTTAAAGTTATACAATTCTTCTCCCTGAAATTTGGAATATTCTCTCAGGTAGGTTCGGAGACTGGGAAAGAGAATATGGGTCACTGGGACTTAGAACCATAGAAACATAGAAGTCTGATGGTAGAAAAAGACCTCCTGGTCCATCTAGTCTGCCCTTATACTATTTCCTGTATTTTATCTTACAATGGATATATGTTTATCCCAGGCATGTTTAAATTCAGTTACTGTGGATTTATCTACCACGTCTGCTGGAAGTTTGTTCCAAGGATCTACTACTCTTTCAGTAAAATAATATTTTCTCATGTTGCTTTTGATCTTTCCCCCAACTAACTTCAGATTGTGTCCCCTTGTTCTTGTGTTCACTTTCCTATTAAAAACACTTCCCTCCTGAACCTTATTTAACCCTTTGACGTATTTAAATGTTTCGATCATGTCCCCCCTTTTCCTTCTGTCCTCCAGACTATACAGATTGAGTTCATGAAGTCTTTCCTGATACGTTTTAGGCTTAAGACCTTCCACCATTTTTGTCGCCCGTCTTTGGACCCCTTCAATTTTGTCAATATCTTTTTGTAGGTGAGGTCTCCAGAACTGACTTCTGATTTAACAGTATGACGAGACTGTAATAGTAATCGGAACAGATCTCGAAGTACCCATCACCAGCACCACTGGAACAGGAGACCCTGTAACATTTCTTCTTAAAACCTCTAGTGATGTTCTGACCACCCTATCAGGAATTAAAAAGCCCACATTAATGCAAAATGTAGGCCTCTGTTAGGAATGCTGACTCATTCTGAGGCAGTTGAGAGTGCAGCAACCTAGCAATTATTTGAAAAGTATTGAACTAGGCAAGAACTCTTTGCTCTTTCTCTCTGTCTGTTCGCTGTTAGCTGTGTGCTGTTGCTGTTCGTGAGACGTGTGCTCTGAAGAAGCTGTATTGCTGTATAAGTTGGTTCCTGTGAGTTATTGAACTAAGATAGTTGTAGCACGGTACTAGTAAGATACTAGCTTATTGTATGTATAGAATAGATAGTAGTAGTAGCAGTATAAAGAAGTAAATATATTTTTCCACAACTTCCTGCTGCTGCTGTGTTACATTGAAGACTTCAACTCCATCTCTACTGGTCTGTGGCTGGCTGGTTGGGTTGGTGGGCTGGCTGGACTGGTTTGCTGCTTGGGCAGAAACAGGCTAGTTTCCGCAAATGCAGCTCGGATACACCCGCCACGGTGGGAGCCTGTCATATTTATCTCTCTCTGGCTTTGTTCCCTGCCTGCGTGGCCCAGCTGATTGGTGCCCCTCACCTGGTTTACTCACCAGAGCTCCCTGAGATGATGATGATTATTATTATTATTATTGTTGTTGTTGTTGTTATTATTATTAATTAGATTTGTATGCCGCCCTTCTCCGAAAACTCGGGGTGGCTTGCAAGATGCAGTAAAAAACAAAACATGTAAACAAATCTAATACAGTGTTCCCTCGATTTTCGCAGGTTCGAACTTCGCGGAACGTCTATACCACGGTTTTTCAACAATATTAATTAAAAAATACTTCGTGGTTTTTTCCCCTATACCACGGTTTTTCCCGCCCGATGACATCATATGTCATTGCCAAACTTTCGTCTGCGGTTAAAAAACATTTTTTTTTTAATAAACTTTAATAAACCTGGTGAGTAATAATCTAAAGGGTTGCTAAGGGAATGGGAAATTGTAATTTAGGGGATTAAAAGTGTTACGGGAAGGCTTGTGATACTGTTCATAGCCAAAAATAGTGTATTTACTTCCGCATCTGTACTTCGCGGAAATTTGACTTTCGCGGGCGGTCTCGGAACACATCCCCGGCGAAAATCGAGGGAACACTGTACATTAAAAACTACAGTTAAAAACCCAGTCTATTTATCATTTAACCAATTCAATCATAAAATGCATCACATTTATTGGTCATATTACTCGGAAGCCCCGTGAAAGCAAAGGCGCACCTGCGACCATGCACATGTGCTCACATTTCCGGCAAACCAGTTATTAACGTACGTGCCTCTGGTTTTAAGCCAGCAGTGTACCTGTGCTGTGAGACTTGGCAACTGGACCCAAAACCTTTAAAACAACAACAAGAAACCCCCCCAACAACAACCTTAAAGGCAATTGAGTAAATGGAGAGTTTACCTGTGATAAGCTTGTAGGCAATGCTGACGTTGTGACACTGGCCTTGTAGGGCAAAGGACTGGAGCTGGTGGACAACCCCCGCAGGTTTGTTCTCCATGATGTGAAAAGAGAGGTCCATGGCAGGAAAGCAAAGCTGGCTTGAGGCTGCAGAACTGCACGCCGGGATGGTGCCGTTGATGACTGAGAGTTTGACCAAAGTCATCGCCGACGAGCCAAGGCAATTTTTGGCTTGGAAAGGTTTGGAAGAGAGGAAAACGCGGAGGACGACTTTGGCCACGGCACTCCCTGAAGCTAAAAGGAAGAAGGAGAAAAGTTGACCAGGGGACCCCAACGGAGCGCTTGGTTGAGAAATTCCCCAAATGGAACATCGATAGGATCGATATTAATGATCACTTAAGTCAATTTAAGGGAATTCTGAAGCCGACCTGGACAAAACCACAAAGATTTCAATGGATTCTGAATTTTTGTTTTTTAATACCAGGACAAAATAGGGTGAAAAGCCTAAAACAATGATGGCAAACCTATGGCGTGGGTACCACAGGTGGCACGTGGAGCCATATCTGCTGGCACATGAGCTGTTGCCCTAGACCAGAGATTTTCAACCAGTGTGCTGCGGTCAGGTGTACCGCAAAGAAGGAAGCTCAGCTTCCGGTCTCACAACTTTTTGCTGAAAGAAAGCAAGAGAGAGAGAAAGAGAGAGAAAGAAAGAAAGAAAGAAAGAAAGAGAGAGAAAGAGAGAGAGAAAGCAAGAGGGAGAGAAAGAGAGAGAAAGAAAGAAAGAGAGAGAGAAAGAGAAAGAAAGCAAGAGAGAAAGAGAGAGAAAGAAAGCAAGAGAGAGAGAAAGAAAGCAAGAGAGAGAAAGAGAGAGAAAGAGAGAAAAAGAGAAAGAAACCGAGAGAGAAAGCAAGAGAAAGAAAGCAAGAGAGAAAGAAAGCAAGAGAGAAAGAAAGAAAGTGAGAGAAAGAAAGCAAGAGAAAGAAAGCAAGAGAGAGAGAAAGTGAGAGAGAAAGCAAGAGAGAGAGAGAAAGAAAGCAAGAGAGAGAAAGAGAAAGAAAGCAAGAGAAAGAAAGCAAGAGAGAGAGAAAGCCAGAGAGAGAGAGAAAGCAAGGAGAGAGAAAGAAAGCAAGAGAGAAAGAAAGCAAGAGAGAAAGAAAGCAAGAGAGAGAAAGAAAGCAAGAGAGAGAAAGAAAGCAAGAGAGAGAGAGAAAGAGAGAAAGAAAGCAAGAGAAAGAGAAAGAAAGCAAGAGAGAAAGAAAGCAAGAGAGAGAAAGAGAAAGAAAGCAAGAGAGAAAGCGAGAGAAAGAGAAAAAGCAAGAGAGAAAGCAAGAGAGAGAAAGAAAGAAAGAGAGAAAGAAAGCAAGAGAGAAAGAAAGCAAGAGAAAGAGAAAGAGAGAGAGAAAGAGAGAGAAAGAAAGCAAGAGAGAGAGAAAGAGAGAGAAAGAAAGCAAGAGAGAAAGAGAAAGAAAGCAAGAGAAAGAGAAAGAAAGCAAGAGAGAGAGAAAGAAAGCAAGAGAGAGAGAAAGAAAGAGAAAGAAAGTGAGAGAAAGAAAGCAAGAGAAAGAGAAAGAGAGAGAAAGCAAGAGAGAGAGAAAGAGAAAGAAAGCAAGAGAAAGAAAGCAAGAGAAAGAGAAAAAGCAAGACATAAAAAGAGAGAAAGAATATCACTCAGAATATCTATCAAACCAAATTAAGCAACTTGTTTCTAAAGAGCGTTGACACTTTATAGTGTGTTTCTTGTCCAGCTGGGCTCACCTTATCGTTTTCTAACTATTTGCAATATGCAGGATGTCTTCATTTATCCATTGCCTTGCCTCCATGCAATGGGCTTTCCATTGTGTCCAATACTCCCATAGGATTGCTCACCTTAACCCTTTTTCTTTCAAATAAAAAACAAGTGCCTGAAAGATAGGGGCTCGATCATTTAATCCCAATAGCCCCCTTTGAAAATGGGATTCTAGTTTTGGAAGTAAATATATAGAGCTATAATTTCCCTTCAGAATAGCACTAGCAATCGCACTTAGACTTGCTGTATTTTTCGGAGTATAAAACACACCTTTTTCCTCCCTAAAAGAGGCTGATAATTTGAGTCCATCTTATACTGTACTTTGAATGTAGCTTTCCAAATCCACCCACCCACCCACCAGGCCCTAACTAACTGCTAACAATTTTCCCAGCTCTTATCTTGCAGGATCTGTCATTGTTTCTCTCTGCAAAGTATGTTTTCCAAGCCCTAAGTCTTTGCAGGTTATTTTTTCATTGCTTTAACTTGCTCCAAATAGGTTTCTTTCCATCCCTAACCAAGTGCTAACGATGTTCCCAGCTCTTACTAGCTTGCAAGCTGTTTCATTGTTACTCTCTGCAAAGAATGTTTTCCAAGCCTTAAGTCTTTGCAGGGTTTTTCCCCCCATTGTTCTATCTTGCTCCAAATGTTTCTTTCCAGCCCTAACCAGGTGATAAAGATGTCCTCAGCTCTTACTCAATTACAAATTCTTTCATTGTTACTCTCTGCGAAGAATGTTTTCCAAGCCTTAAGTCTTTGCAGGGTTTTTTTCATTGTTCTAACTTGCTCCAAATGTTTCTTTCCAGCCCTAACCAGGTGATAAAGATGTTCCCAGCTCTTACTCAATTACAAGTTCTTTCATTGTTACTCTCTGCAAAGAATGTTTTCCAAGCCTTAAGTCTTTGCAGGGTTTTTTTTCATTGTTCTAACTTGCTCCAAATGTGTCTTTCCAGCCCTAACCAGGTGATAAAGATGTTCCCAGCTCTTGCCCACTTGCAAGCTGTTTCATTGTTACTCTCTGTGAAGAATGTTTTCCAAGCCTTAAGTCTTTGCAAGATTTTTTTCATTGTTCTAACTTGCTCCAAATGTTTCTTTCCAGCCTTAATCAGATGCTACCGATGTTCCCAGCTCTTACCCACTTGCAAGTTCTTTCATTGTTACTCTCTGCAAAAAATGTTTTCCAAGCCTTAAGTCTTTGCAAGGGTTTTTTCATTGTTCTAACTTGCTCCAAATGTTTCTTTCCAGCCCTAACCAGGTGCTAAGGATGTTCCCAGCTATTACTAGCTTGCAAGCTCTTTCATTGTTATTTTCTGCAAAGAATGTTTTCCAAGCCTTAAGTCTTTGCAGGGGTTTTTTTCATTGCTTTAACTTGCTCCAAATAGGTTTCTTTCCATCCCTAACCAAGTGCTAACGATGTTCCCAGCTCTTACTAGCTTGCAAGCTGTTTCATTGTTACTCTCTGCAAAGAATGTTTTCCAAGCCTTAAGTCTTTGCAGGGTTTTTCCCCCCATTGTTCTATCTTGCTCCAAATGTTTCTTTCCAGCCCTAACCAGGTGATAAAGATGTCCTCAGCTCTTACTCAATTACAAATTCTTTCATTGTTACTCTCTGCGAAGAATGTTTTCCAAGCCTTAAGTCTTTGCAGGGTTTTTTTCATTGTTCTAACTTGCTCCAAATGTTTCTTTCCAGCCCTAACCAGGTGATAAAGATGTTCCCAGCTCTTACTCAATTACAAGTTCTTTCATTGTTACTCTCTGCGAAGAATGTTTTCCAAGCCTTAAGTCTTTGCAGGGTTTTTTTCATTGTTCTAACTTGCTCCAAATGTGTCTTTCCAGCCCTAACCAGGTGATAAAGATGTTCCCAGCTCTTGCCCACTTGCAAGCTGTTTCATTGTTACTCTCTGTGAAGAATGTTTTCCAAGCCTTAAGTCTTTGCAAGATTTTTTTCATTGTTCTAACTTGCTCCAAATGTTTCTTTCCAGCCTTAATCAGATGCTACCGATGTTCCCAGCTCTTACCCACTTGCAAGTTCTTTCATTGTTACTCTCTGCAAAAAATGTTTTCCAAGCCTTAAGTCTTTGCAAGGGTTTTTTTCATTGTTCTAACTTGCTCCAAATGTTTCTTTCCAGCCCTAACCAGGTGCTAAGGATGTTCCCAGCTCTTACCCAATTACAAGTTCTTTCATTGTTACTCTCTGCGAAGAATATTTTCCAAGCCTTAAGTCTTTGTAGGTTTTTTTTTCATTGTTCTAACTTGTTCCAAATGTTTCTTTCCAGCCTTAATCAGATGCTACCGATGTTCCCAGCTCTTACCCACTTGCAAGCTCTTTCATTGTTACTCTCTGCAAAAAATGTTTTCCAAGCCTTAAGTCTTTGCAAGGGTTTTTTCATTGTTCTAACTTGCTCCAAATGTTTCTTTCCAGTCCTAACCAGGTGCTAAAGATGTTCCCAGCTCTTACCCAATTACAAGTTCTTTCATTGTTACTCTCTGTGAAGAATGTTTTCCAAACCTTAAGTCTTTGCAGGTTTTTTTCATTGCTATAACTTGCTCCAAATAGGTTTCTTTCCAGCCCTAACTAGGTGCTAAGGATGTTCCCAGCTCTTACCCAATTACAAGTTCTTTGTTACTCTCTGCGAAGAATGTTTTCCAAGCCTTAAGTCTTTGCAGGGTTTTTTTCATTGTTCTAACTTGCTCCAAATGTTTCTTTCCAGCCTTAAACAGATGCTACCAATGTTCCCAGCTCTTACCCACTTGCAAGCTCTTTCATTGTTACTCTCTGTGAAGAATGTTTTCCAAACCTTAAAATCTTTGCAGGGTTTTTTCATTGTTCAAACTTGCTCCAAATGTTTCTTTCCAGCCCTAACCAGGTGCTAAAGATGTTCCCAGCTCTTACTTAATTACAAGCTCTTTCATTGTTACTCTCTGTGAAGAATGTTTTCCAAGCCTTAAGTCTCCAAATGTTTCTTTCCAGCCTTAATCAGATGCTACCAATATTCCCAGCTCTTACCTACTTGCAAGCTTTTTCATTGTTACTCTCTCTGAATAAGGTTTTTTTAAAGGCCTTAACCAGGGGATAAAATCATGTGCTGAAACTGACCAGACTAAGGATGCTAGCCAGATGAATATCTTTAAAGCAAATTCTTTTCCCTATTTTCCTCCCCTAAAACTATGGTGCGTCTTATACTCTGAAAAATGCAGCATTTTGAAGCTCCAATGGGACATTTAATCTAGTGTCAGTTTTCGGCTGGGTTTCAAACTTAAATGTCTCATGCAGATCAGAATTATTCAGTTACTAAAAGGTCCTTCATGGCCAAGGGCAGATTGACAATGTCCGTCAATGTTACAAATGGATACTGTAAAGAATGTTCAGAAAATATTGGACACCTCTCAACAGAAACATTTAAAATTTTTGCAATGAAAGATAGCAATAGCACCTAGACTTACGCAGTGCTTTTACCGCCCTCTCTAAGCGGGTTATAGAGTCAGCTTTTGCCCCAGAGACAATCTGGGTGACCGTTTTACCGGACACAGAAGGACGGAAGGCTGAGTCAACTTTGAGCCTGATGAGATTCGAACTGCCAAATTGCTGGCAGCCGGCAGTCAGCAAAAATAGCCTGCAGTACTGCACTCTAACCCCTGCGCCACCGCGGCTCATTTTGAAATCCATTTTCTTTCCGGAAAACACCCCACTTAGTAACTGAATAAGTCGCTCTAGACAGAAATTCGGAGTCACTGTCACCTTTTCGCCAACGGGAAGCACTCAAGACCGCTAACGAATTAAAATGATAGGATGAAACACAATTAGAACCACAACACATAAAACAACACTCAACACGTCCCCAATGTTCAGCCATGAACCGCATAGCTCCCAGCGACCCATAAGGCCCCCAGATTTGGCCTTCTCCAGGTCCCGTCAGTTGAACAATGTCGACTAATGGGGCCACAGAGAAGAGCCTTCTCTGTAGTGGCCCCGGGTCTCCGAAACCAACTACCTTCTGAGATCCTTACTGCCCCCACTCTATGGTCTTCCGGAAAGCTGTAAAGACCTGGCTTTTCTGACAGGCCAGGGGCCGTTGATCAAGCGAGATATCATCCAGATTTGGCCACAAGAGATGCACATGGTTTTAATATGGATCTTCAATTATCTTTTTAAAAGTTGTTCTCTTTTTATTGTAAGCCTCCCAGAGTCCTTAGGGAGTTGGGTGGCATATAGTTTAAACTAATAAATTTATATTGTCGCCTCTGATCTGATCTAGCTGTAGTTCATAAAATCATATACCAAATTCTCCTTCCTGTTAGTGACTACTTCAACCGCAACAACATACGAGCACGTAATAGATACAAACTAAATGTCAACCACTCCGAACTAGACTGGAGAAAATAGAGTGATCAATGCCTGGAATGCATTCGCTGACTCTGTGCTTTCTTCCCCAAACCCCAAAATCTTCAACCTTAGATTGTCTAAAGTTGACCTCTCCCCTTTTCTTTTCTTTTCTTTAATAAATTTTATTGACAAAGGCACAATACAAATCAAAAAAGGTATAAACACACTTGAAGAAAAGAGAAAAAGAAAAGAAAATACAAAAAGTGAAAAATAAGAAGTTTAAAATGACAAAAGTAAAATAAAGTAACAAATGGAGAGATATTTTTGCTCTCTCCTTTCCTTATTATATTTTGTAAATTTGCAATATAATATTTAGCTTGCGGATTGCCATATCTATATTTTTCACACTTTCCTAAATTAACTATACAGTGGTACCTCAAGATACGAACCCCTCGTCTTACGAACAACTCGTGATACGAACCCGGGGGTTCAGAAAATTTTTGCCTCTTCTTACGAACTTTTTTCGAGTTATGAACCGGCGTTCGGAGACTGCTGGGAAGCCGCGCGGGCTGTTTTAAAAGGTGACAGCCGGGCGGCGGGGCTTCCCAGAAGCCTCCCGAACGCCGGTTCATAACTCGAACAAAGTTGGTAAGAAGAGGCAAAATTTTTCTGAACCCCGGGTTCGGTTCGGGAGGTTGCTGGGAAGCCCCCCCAGCCCGGTTGTCACCTTTTAAAACAGCCGCGCGGCTTCCCAGCTGTCTCCCGAAGCCGAACGCAGAAGTTCGGCTTTGGCATTCGGCTTTGGGAGACAGCTGGGAAGCCGCGCGGCCTGGGGGGCTTCCCAGCACCCCCCGAATCCCGGGTTCGAGGGGGTGCTGGGAAGCCCCCCTGGCCGCCTGTCACCTTTTAAAACAGCCGTGAGGCTTCCCAGCAGTCGCCGAAAGCCGTTTTTTTTTGCAGGGGGTTTTTTGGTTGCATGGATTAATTGACTTTACATTGTTTTCTATGGGAAACAATGTTTCGTCTTACGAACCTTTCGTCTTACGAACCTCCTCCTTGCACCAATTAAGTTCGTATCATGAGGTATTACTGTACTTCTTAATAACAAACAGAATTGTTTAATATCTCTTTCCATTTTGTAGTTATAATAAAAAGATATCATAAAACTTTGAAAGTTTTCTAAGAGGTTTGTAAGGGGCGTGCATAAGCACACCAAAGCGCCTACAGTCCCTGTCGTATTGCCTTCTTCTTTTATTCCCCACCTCCTTGTTTATTTTTACGGAAACTCACCCAAACTTCACGGCAAAGTTCGGCCAAACTCGCCAAACCCGAACTTTGTTGGGTTCGCCCAACACTACTCACTAGCTTTTTCCACCTCTCTTAAATCAGAGTAATTAACAGCTTCTACTTCAACTCCATCTTCTGAATCCGATAGTTGTAAAGGCTGACGAGGAACATTCACAACACCCATTGGCAAAGAATTTCAGAGACTTACAAAGGACAATGAAGTCTTCTCTGTCCAGGCTCTTGTTGAGGTAGAGAAGTCCCGTTCTCTCGCCGATCTGAAACCAGAGATTTTTGGGGCCCGTTCCAATCTGGGAATCTGGGAGTAGACAATAGAAGGCTTCCTCCTCTTCCGAATCTTTTAAAGCATGGAGTTGTAATAAAGGGGTCCCTTCCGGCTGATCTAGGTAAACGTTTTCTTCGTACGTCTTCCGGGGAAAGTAGAGGCCGAAGGCCACTGGGAAAAAAAATGGGGGGTGAATAAGAAAGAAACAAAAAGTATTATTTGGGAAAATATATACAATGATAAAATATGTGTTAAGATAAAGAAAGGTATAGATAGTTTAATTTTGCTTTACAGTTGTTTCAATAATATCAATTTGTTTATTATTTTTACTTTTTAAAATATTTTGAAATATGTAATAAATAAAATCTAGACTTTACAATATAGCCTGCATGATAAATCATTGAAGTATACATGAAATTAATTTGTTAATGGAAAATAGTGTGTACTAATTTATATACTTCAGACAAATTATAGTCTGGTGTATAATTCATATAATATAAATATAGTGACTTTAATGCTAATATAATGCAAATATTTGTATATACTACTATTAATTTAATGTTCTTTGATTTTTTTCTGTACTTACTATTGTGTTTTCTTTTTAAAAAGTGGATAATTAATAAAAATATTTAAAAGACCAGAAAAAAAACATTGTCTATTTAAGATTCCTGGCATGAGAGCATTCTTTCAAAAAAAAAAAAAACCCTGCTTACAATTGTTTGTTAGTTTTTATTTTTAGTACAATTGAAAACAAACATGCAGAAAAGACAAAAACCAAACATGGACATGACGTAACATTCCAGTTTGTTGGAAGCTGGCTGTGAAATCTTCAATTGGTGCGATCATGTGCCTTTGCGAGACTTCGACTGTCATAATTGCACAACGCTTGGGGAGCGTGAATCCCAGTCACATAAAACCAACCAAGTTACTGCTGAAATTGCAGACAGTGGCTCATTTTTTTAAACCATTATTAGAAACATGTCTTGAATATAGAAACAAAGAAACATAGAAGACTGACGGCAGAAAAAGACCTCACGATCCATCTAGTCTGCCCTTATACTGTATTTTATCTTAGGATGGATATATGTTTATCCCAGGCATGTTTAAATTCAGTGACTGTGGATTTTCCAACCACGTCTGCTGGAAGTTTGTTCCAAGGATCTACTACTCTTTCAGTAAAATAATATTTTCTTACGTTGCTTTTGATCTTGCCCCCAACGAACTTCAGATTGTGCCCCCTTGTTCTTGTGTTCACTTTCCTGTTGAAAACACTTCCCTCCTGGACCTTATTTAACCCTTTGACATATTTAAATGTTTCGATCATGTCCCCCCTTTTCCTTCTGTCCTCCAGACTATACAGGTTGAGTATTTTAACCAAGATCTAATTTGAACCCAGATCCCACTCATTTCTTAAGTCCTCTTTTATAGAAAACCGTTGCCACTTGGCTAACTCTTTCGAGCCCCTACTTATTTTTTATTTTACTCCCTTGTGGGGTGCCTCAGGGCTCAGTCCTCTCCCCCCTACTATTTAATATCTACATGAAACCGCTGGGTGAGATCATCCAAGGGCATGGGGTGATGTATCATCAATATGCAGATGATACCAAGCTTTACATCTCCACCCCTTGTCCAGTCAGCGAAGCAGTGGAAGTGATGTGCCAGTGCCTGGAGGCTGTTGGGGTCTGGATGGGTGTCAACAGACTCAAACTCAACCCTGACAAGACGGAGTGGCTGTGGGTTTTGCCTCCCAAGGACAATTCCATCTGTCCGTTCATCACCCTGGGGGGAGAATCATTGACCCCCTCAGAGAGGGTTCACAACTTGGGCGTCCTCCTCGATCCACAGCTCACATTAGAGAAACATATTTCAGCTGTGGCGAGGGGCGTTTGCCCAGGTTCGCCTGGTGCACCAGTTGCGGCCCTATTTGGACCGGGACTCACTGCTCACAGTCACTCATCCCCTCATCACCTTGAGGTTCGACTACTGTAACACTCTCTACATGGGGCTACCTTTGAAGAGTGTTCGGAAACTTCAGATCATGCAGAATGCAGCTGCGAGAGCAATCATGGGCTTTCCCAAATACGCCCATGTCACACCAACACTCGTCTGCCTTGGTTGCCGATCAGTTTCCAGTCACAAATCAAAGTCTTAGTTATGACATATAAAGCCCTTCATGGCACCGGACCAGAATATCTCCGGGACCGCCTTCTGCCGCATGAATCCCAGCGACCAGTTAGGTCCCACAGAGTTGGCCTTCTCCGGGTCCCGTCAACTAAACAATGTCGTTTGGCGGGATCCAGGGGAAGAGCCTTCTCTGTGGTGGCCCCGACCCTTTGGAACCAACTCCCCCCAGATATCAGAGTTGCCCCCACCCTCCTAGCCTTTTGTAAGCTCCTTAAAACCCACCTCTGTCGTCAGGCATGGGGGAATTGATACTTTCTCTCCACCTAGGTTTATAAAATTTATGCATGGTATGATAGTGTGTATGATTGGTTTCTAAATTGGGGTTTTTTAAATTAACTTAAATATTAGATTTGTTTACATTGTATTATTATTGCTGTGAGCCGCCCCGAGTCTGTGGAGAGGGGCGGCATACAAATCTGATAGATAGATAGATAGATAGATAGATAGATAGATAGATAGATAGATAGATAGATAGATAGATAGATAGATAGATAGATAAATAAATAAATAAATAAATAAATTTTTACTTTTTTTAAGCTCCTGCACGGATATCTCCCAATGTTTCCTTTCTAAGAAACTCAGGGTGGGCCTGAGTTGTAATTCATAGTTGATTTACAAACATGAGCTGGAGTTATGGAGTTAAAACGGCTGCATCCCTTCCTGGGAATATTTCTTATCCGTTTATCCAGTGCTAACTAAGTATGACGTCAAATAGCTTCATTGCAGGATCTCTTTCTTCATCCTGGCAGCTCATGGAAGGCGGTATAACTTCTATTTAAGCAAACTCTCCCCTTCCTCCCAGAAGAGGCAGCCGGCAGGCAGCACAATGTTGTTGTGTTGCCTAACTGCCCCAGAGGGGCGAACTCAAGCAAGAGATAATTGATTGACGGTGCTCCAACAACCTCCATCCCGTCCCACAGAGTTTGGGCTTTAGATTTGAGACAGCCAAGAGCCCTCCCCTCTTACCAGCCATCTGTTAAATATACTGTGTATATATTACACAAGGGGGGCACAGCGCCAACCAGCACTGATCAAAAAGGAAATGAAATAATCTCCCCATAAAAGAAGAATTGTTCCGTACAGAGATGCTGGAAAACCAAGGCTTTCATTCAGCAAACAGCACAGGAAAGAATGAGGAGATGGGGTTTCCAACTCGCTTTTTTCAGCGCTATTGTAACTTTGAATGTTCACTAAACCAACTGCTGAAAATCAAGTCAAAGCCCACTGCAACAACGTCGCCAAAAAGAGTTGTTAACCTAATCCTACGTAGCTTCCGCTCCGGTAATCTCACACTACTAACCAGAGCATCCAAAACTTTCGCCAGACCAATCCTTGAATACAGCTCATCTGTCTGGAACCCACACTGCATTTCGGACATAAAACATTCTAGAAAATGTCCAGAGATACTTTACCAGAAGAGCCCTCCATTCCTCCACTCACAACAGAATACCCTACACAACTAGACTCACAATCCTAGGTTTAGAAAGCTTAGAACTACGTCGCCTTAAACACAACCTAAGCATAGCCCATAAAATCATCTGCTACAACATCCTTCCTGTCAACGACTACTTCAGCTTCAACCACAACAACACACGAGCACACAACAGATACAAACTTAAAGTAAACCACTCTAAACTCGACTGTGGGAAATACAACTTTAGTAACCAAGTAGTTGATGCACAGAACTCACTACCAGACTCTGTAGTATCATCACCTAACCCCCAAAACTTGACCCTTAGACTCTCCACTGTTGACCTCTCCCGATTCCTAAGAGGTCAGTAAGGGGTGTGCATAAGTACACCAGTGTGCCTTCTGTCTCCTGTCTTAATGCTCCTTTTTTACTGGTATCATGTATATAAATATTGTTATATCTTTGTATACCACCAATACTTACTTGACAAAGTAAATAAATATAATCAAAATAAAAACTTTTCCTTGACATGAGAATATGATGGTCGTGGTACTTTTTCTGAGGCAATGAAAACACAACGCTCAGAACTTCCCCGCCAGCGACACAACACTCCTGCCAGGATGAAGTTGTGAAGGAGAAACTAAAAATATATGAACATTTAGGGAAACTGTACAACAAACCCCTCTGAAGGACCCCAGCTTAGGGGGAAATGGTCCGTTTTTACCAATGGTGAAATCTACTTCCCTTCCCTACTGTTTTGGAAGTGCACCCTTCGCTTGCCCTTTTTACCCTGCGCTACACTCACATGTTTTTTCACGAGGGACAGAGAGAGAGAGATTGACACAGAGACAGGAAGGGAGAGGAGAGACACAGAGACAGAAAGAGACAAAGAGAGAAGGGGAAAGAGAGAGAGAGAGACAGAGAGAGAGACAGAGAGAGATAGAAAGAGACAGACAGAAAGATAGAGAGACAGAGAGACAGAAAGATAAAGAGACACAGAGAGACTGAAAGAGAGAAGGGGAAAGAGAGAGAGAGACAAAGAGAGAGACAGAGAGAGAGAAAGATAGATAGAAAGAGATAGAAAGAGATAGAAAGATAAAGAGATACAAAGAGAGACAGAAGGAGAGAAGGGGAAAGAGAGAGACAGAGAGAGATAGAAAGAGACAGAGAGAAAGATAGAGAGACAGAGACAGAAAGAGACAGAAAGATAAAGAGAGAGAGAGAGACAGAAAGAGAGAAGGGGAAAGAGAGAGAGAGACAAAGAGAGAGAGAGAGAGAAAGAGATAGAAAGAGATAGAAAGATAAAGAGATACAAAGAGAGACAGAAGGAGAGAAGGGGAAAGAGAGAGACAGAGAGAGATAGAAAGAGACAGACAGAAAGATAGAGAGACAGAGACAGAAAGAGACAGAAAGATAAAGAGAGAGAGAGAGACAAAGAGAGAAGGGGAAAGAGAGAGAGAGACAAAGAGAGAGAGAGAGAGAGAGAGAAAGAGAGAGAAAGAGATAGAAAGATAAAGAGATACAAAGAGAGACAGAAGGAGAGAAGGGGAAAGAGAGAGACAGAGAGAGATAGAAAGAGACAGACAGAAAGATAGAGAGACAGAGAGATAGAAAGATACAGAAAGATAAAGAGAGACACAGAGAGACAGAAAGAGAGAAGGGGAAAGAGAGAGAGAGACAGAGACAGAGAGAGAAAGATAGAGAGAAAGAGATAGAAAGATAAAGAGATACAAAGAGAGACAGAAGGAGAGAAGGGGAAAGAGAGAGAGACAAAGAGAGAGACAGAGAGAGAAAGATAGAGAAAGAGATAGAAAGATAAAGAGATACAAAGAGAGACAGAAGGAGAGAAGGGGAAAGAGAGAGAGACAAAGAGAGAGACAGAGAGAGATAGAAAGAGACAGACAGAAAGATAGAGAGACAGAGAGATAGAAAGATACAGAAAGATAAAGAGAGACACAGAGAGACAGAAAGAGAGAAGGGGAAAGAGAGAGAGAGACAAAGAGAGAGACAGAGAGAAAGATAGAGAGAAAGAGATAGAAAGATAAAGAGATTCAAAGAGAGACAGAAGGAGAGAAGGGGAAAGAGAGAGACAGAGAGAGATAGAAAGAGACAGAGAGAAAGAAAGATAGAGAGACAGAGACAGAAAGAGACAGAAAGATAAAGAGACACAGAGAGACAGAAAGAGAGAAGGGGAAAGAGAGAGAGACAGAGAGAGAGAGAGAGAAAGAGAGAGAGATGATAGATAGATAGATAGATAGATAGATAGATAGAGACAGAAAGAGACAAAAAAGAAAGATAGTGAGATACAGAGAAAGAAAGACAGAAAGGGAGAGACAGACAGAAGCAGAGACAGAGACCCTATCCTAGATCATTGGAAAAATACTTTTGAAAAAATAGCAACAATATTTTAATAGGGAAGTTTAGCTCCAAAATTAGTTAGCCTAAGCTATCAACAGAAATGACAACCACCAGAAAAACGACAGTTTTGGCAAAAAAAAACTTGATGAAAGTTGAGAGAAATTCTCTTTTGTAGTTTGTTTTCAGGTTTAACTTTAGATGGTACCGTAACCCATTAAATCAAAGCAGAACTGTTCTTACACGCACAGACCAGCTTAGGTACCATAGCATATAATATGCGATTCTGAGCACCATTGTTTCCATAATAAGGAACATTTCCCTGGTGGAATAAATCCCATTTTCCATCCTTAGCAACATGCTACATCTTCCTGTTAAAAAGCAGTCGTGTTATTAAGACAATTACACTTCCCAACAACAATGCCAAAGGCTTCGCCGCTTCTAACAAACTTAGCACGCACCCTTGATGATTGCTATTAATAACTCACTAATTTCTGGCAGGGCCTTGGTTTCAGCAATCAATCAAAGTAGCTACATGCAGACCTTTATATAGACTGACTGTTATTAACCCTAATTGACAGCTGTGCTCAACTGCAGATATTCCACTGTTTGGTATTTTATTTATTTATTTATTTATTTTATTTATTTATTCATTTGTCCAATACACAAATACATAGGAAGAAAAATAGACATGTGGTAATATAAAAGAAGGTGAAAGTGAACTTGGAGGAGAGGATATATGAAAGAAAGAGCATATATATGATAGGTGAAAGAGAGGAAAGACAATTGGACAGGGGACGGAAGGCACACCGGTGCCCTTATGTACGCCCCTTACTGGCCCTTACTGGTCAATCGTGGAGAGTCTAAGGGAGAAATGTTGGGGGTTAGGGGTTGACACAATTTAGTCCAGTAATGAGTTCCACGCTTCGATAACTCGATTCTTGAAATCATATTTTTTACAGTCAAGTTTGGAGTGGTTCGTATTAAGTTTGAATCTGTTGCGTGCTCTTGTGTTGTTGCGGTTGAAGCTGAAGTAGTCATTGACCGGTAGGACATTGCAGCATATGATCTTATGGGCAATACTCAAATCGTGTTTTAGGCACCGTAGTTCTAGGCTTTCTAGGCCTAGGATTGTTAGTCTATTTTCGAGTGGAGGAGTGAAGGGTTCTTCTGGTGAAATATCTTTGGACATTTTCAAGGCTGTTGATGTCTGAGATGTGGTATGGGTTCCAGACAGATGAGCAGTAGTCTAGGACGGGTCTGGAAAAAGTTTTGTAGGCTCTTGTGAGTAGTGTGAGATTGCCTGAGCAGAAGCTGCGTAGGATCAGGTTAACAATTCTAGAGGCTTTTTTGGCGATATTGTTGCAGTGGGCTTTAGCACTTAGGTCATTCGATATTAGTATTCCAAGGTCTTTTACAGAATGTGGGTTGGCAGTGAGAGATTGTTTATTCAGTTCGTATGTGCGATTAGGATTCTTTTTGCCGACGTGGAGGGTAGAGCATTTGTTGGTTGATATTTGAAGTTGCCAGGTGTTAGACCAGTCTGAGACAAAGTCCAGGTCTTTTTAGAGGGAGAGTGTGTTATCAGTGGTGTTGAAAAGTTTCACATCGTTTAACAGTTTAGCTAGAAATTGGAAAGGCTGGGCACAGATTCAAATTCTAGGTGGCTTCTCTCTTCGGTTAGTTTCCATCGATTCTTTCTTGTCCTACTTTCTGGTACTTTGGAGAATAAGTTGACCCCGTCTTCTTTGTGGCAGTCCCTCAAATACTAGAAGACTGCTATCATGTCCCCCCTGGTTCTTCTCTTCACTAGGCTCATCATACCCAAATCCTGTAATGGTTCTTCATATTTTTAATCCCCAAGCCTTTAGTTATCTTAGTTGGTCAAAAAAAGACTCAACCTCTTTTTTGTAATGTGGTGACCAAAAGTAGAGGCAGTCTACCAGGTGTGTCCTTACTAAGATTTATAAAGTGAAACTAGTACTTATTAGTTATAATTATACTTATACTTATACTTATTATTATTATTATATTATATTATTATTATTATTATTATTATTATTATTATTATTATTATTATTATTATTATTATTATTATTATTATTATTATTGCCTAATAGTAATAACAACAAGGGACCTTGGAGGTCTTCTAGTCCAACCCCCTGCTTAGGCAGGAAACCCCACACTACTTCAGACAGATGATTTAGGGGTTGTGATTTCTGACAGTCTCGAAATGGGTGAACAGTGCAGTCAGGTGGTAGGGAAAGCAAGTAGGATGCTTGACTGCATAGCTAGAGGTATAACAAGCAGGAAGAAGGAGATTATGATTCCGCTATATAGAGTGCTGGTGAGACCACACTTGGAATACTGTGTCCAGTTCTGGAAACCTCACCTACAAAAAGATATTGACAAAATTGAACGGGCTACAAGAATGGTGGAAGGTCTTAAGCATAAAACGTATCAGGAAAGACTCAATGAACTCAATCTGTCTAGTCTGGAGGACAGAAGGAAAAGGGGGGACATGATCGAAACATTTAAATATGTTAAAGGGTTAAATAAGGTCCAGGAGGGAAGTGTTTTTAATAGGAAAGTGAACACAAGAACAAGGGGACACAATCTGAAGATAGTTGGGGGAAAGATCAAAAGCAACATGAGAAAATATTATTTTACTGAAAGAGTAGTAGATCCTTGGAATAAACTTCAAGCAGACATGGTAGATAAATCCACAGTAACTGAATTTAAATATGCCTGGGATAAACATAAATCCATCCTAAGATAAAATAGAAATAGTATAAGGGCAAACTAGATGGACCATGAGATCTTTTCCTGCCGCCAGACTTCTATGTTTCTATCTTCTTTAAAACTTCCAATGTTGGAGCATTCACAACTTCTGGTGGCAGGCTGTTCCACTGATTAACTGTTCTGACTGTCAGGAAATTTCTCCTTGGTTCTAAGTTGCTTCTCTCCTTGTTTAGTTTCCACCCATTGCTTCTTGTTCTACCCTCAGGTGCTTTGGACAATAGGTTGACTCCTTCTTCTTTGTGGTAGCCCCTGAGATATTGGAATTCTGCTATCATGTCTCCCCTGGTCCTTCTTTTCATTCAACTAGCCATGCCCAGTTCCTGCAACCATTCTTCGTATGTTTTATCCTCCGGTCCCCTAATCATCTTTGTTGCTCTTCTCTGCACTTTTTCTAGAGTCTCAACATCCTTTTTGCATCATGGTGACCAAAACTGAATGTAGTATTCCAAGGGTGGCCTTACCAAGACCTTATAAAGTGAATCAAGTGATCTTGATTCTCTCCCTCTGTTGATGCAGCCTAGAACTGTGTTGGCTTTTTTGGCAGCTGCTGCACACAGCTGGCTCCTATTTAAATGGTTGTCCACCAGGACTCCAAGATCTCTCTCACTTTTACTACTGTTGAGTAATGTACCACATATATTGTACCTGGGTGTTTGGTTTTTCTTGCCTAAATGTAGAACCTGACTTTTTTCACCACTGAATTTCATTTTGTTTGAATTTCATTTCGCCTCTGTTTATACAAGCAAGGATGTATATTTAGGCAAGAAAAACCAAAAGTATACAAACAGATTGGCTGAAACCAGGCTTAATAGCAGTAACCGTGAGAGGGATCTTGGAGTCATAGTAAACCAATTAAATATGAGCCAGCAGTGCGCAGTGGAAGCTAAAAAATTCAAAGCAACAGAGAGATTCCATGAAGATCAAGTGGGGATACGAATATCACACTATAAAAAGCTTTAATAAGGCCACATTTAAGAGCATCCACTTTTGGTCACTAGACTATAAAAAAGGTGTTGAGACTCTAGAAAAAGTGTAGAGAAGAATAGCAAAGATGATTAGGGGACTGAAGGTTAAAACATCGCTAAGAAGGCTTCAAGAGTTGTAAACCTAATCCTACGTAGCTTCTGCTCCGGCAATCTCACACTACTTACCAGAGTATACAAAACTTTCGCCAGACCCATCCTCGAATACAGCTCATCTGTTTGGAACCCATATCGCATCTCAGACATTAACACCCTTGAAAATGTCCAAAGATACTTCACCGGAAGAGCCCTTCACTCCTCCACTCCGAACAGAAGAACCCGAGTCTTCAGACAGGGGCGGCATACAAATCTAATAAACTATAAACTATAACTATAACTACAAAACTAGACTTACAATCCTGGGCCTTGAAAGCTCAGAACTACGGCGCCTTAAACATGATCTAAGTATTGCCCACAAGATCATATGCTGCAATGTCCTGCCTGTCAAAGACTACTTCAGCTTCAACCACAACAACACAAGAGCACACAAAAGATTCAAGCTTAATATTAACTGCTCCAAACTTGACTGTAAAAAATTATGACTTTAGTAATCAGGTTGTCGAAGCGTGGAACTCATTACCGGACTCCGTAGTATCATCCCCTAACCCCCAACACTTTACCCTGAGACTATCCACGGTTGACCTCTCCAGATTCCTAAGAGGTCAGTAAGGGGCGTACATAAGCACACTAGAGTGCCTTCCGTCCCCTGTCCTATAGTCTCTCCCGTATCTCGTATTTCTTCTCTACTATATTCTCTATAACCTTCATTGTGTATTATTGTGTATTGGACAAAATAAATAAATAAAAATTTAAAAAAACATACGATGAACAGTTGCAGGGACTGGGCATGGCTAGTCTAATGAAGAGAAGGACCAGGGAAGACTGTTGTGGTTAGCTCTGGCCCACCTCCTGCCCCAAGGACTGTGGATGTGGGGGAGATATCCACATGCTGCAGGCCTATTTTGCCCCCAGTGGAATCTGCTGATGAAGGCTCCTCTGACCAAGAAGATATGAGTGACAGGGAGGAGCAGAGTGGGGCAGACAGCTCAGAAGGAGATCAATTCTCGAGCTCCTCCTTGGATTCAGAACAAGAGTTAATGATACAGCCACACATGCGGAGAGCGATGCATAGGCAACAACAACTGAGATATTATTATCAAAGAAAATGAGGCCACCTGTGGTTGGGTGGGGCTGTGGTCATTAGTGAGGCTGCTATAAAGAGCAGCCTGTGGGTTTGGCCATTGTGGAGGATTATCTGATTCTTGTGTTTCGTGACTGCTTTACTGACTTTGACCTTTTGTGTGCTGATTTTTCCCCGCTTTGAAATTAAACCAGAGCAAAGTGTGTTTCACTTTGTGAAAGAAGAAGGACTGTGAATTGCCTCACAGCTGCAAGATAAGTATCACAGAACGGATTAGGGACTTGTACAAATTACCAGTTTGTTTGGAGACCAGTGCTCTTTGCTATACAAAAAGAGGGTTTGGTTTAAGTGAATTTTCATTATAAAGAACATTGTTTTGAATTTTCAAATGTGTGTGTCTGAAATTGTATCTGTGCATTTTTGGGAGGATTCTATCAGAGAGCTCGACAGAACAGAAGACATGATACAGTCTTCCAATATTTAAGAGGTTGTCATGAAGAGGAAGGGGGTCAACCTATTTTCCAAAGCACCTGATGGCCAGACAAGGAATAATGGATGGAAACTGAACAAGGAGAGATTCAACCTAGAAATAAGGAGAACTTTTCTGATTGAGAACAATCAACCAATGGAACAACTTACCTTCAGAAGTTGTGAGAACTTCATTACTTGAAGCATTCAGGAAATGATTGGACTACCTTTTGTTGGAAATGAAATGATTGGACTGCCTTTTGTTGGAAAAGGTGTAGGGCATCGGTAGGCAAAGTTGGCTCTTCTATGACATGTGGGCTTCAACTCCCAGAATTCCTGAGCTAGCGTGACTGGCTCAGGAATTCTGGGAGTTAAAGTCCACAAGTTTATAAAGGTGCCAACTTTGCCTATCTCTGGTGTAAGGTCTCCTGCTTTGGCAGGAGGTCAGACGAGATGATCTACAAGGTCCCTTCCAACTGTCCCTCTAAACCTTTGTCTGTTTTCTAATGACAGCTGTCTTTCCTAAAGAGATTCCCCACAAACATTATCAGTAAATAAAAGTCTTTGTCAGTAAATAAAGCAGTAGTTTATCCATCTGAGATTTCACAGGGAATATCTAAAGTGTAAAAATGATGAGCTACTTATATGGCATGGCAATTAGCTTAAAAGGATAAAGGAAACGTCTTCCGGTATGATCAGAGACCCTCTTTAATATTAATGGCAATGCTATTAGTTGTCTGCGTTAGCTTAAATAACAATATTTCACTGAAAAGTCACATGTTGAACAAAGGCATCCAAAGAGCTCAGATCAACTTGGTAGTCGGACTGTATTTCCTTGTCTGCCAAACTAGCTACAAGTAATCCTTGAGTTGCAACCATGGGCCTAATGACAATTTGCCACAGCCAACTTGCCACACAAACGATTAGCCACAGCCAACTCATTGCATTTATTCATTCATTCATTTAGTCCAATACATAATGAAGGTTAATGAGATTAACCATGTAGAATATATATCAAGGAAAGGAAAGGAGAGGAAAGGAAAGGAAAGGAAAGGAGAGGAAAGGAAGAGAGAGAGAGAAAGGAAGGAAGGAAGGAAGGAAGGAAGGAAGGAAGGATAGGAGTGAAGATCTAATAATAAAATGCAATACATCAATGGAGGATAGAGGAAGAGATATATGAATGGAAGGAAAGAAATATGAGATGGATGGATAGATAAATAGATCTGCTAAATGTTTATTTGTTCGTTCATTCATTCATTCATTCATTCATTCATTCATTCATTCATTTAGTCCAATACATAATGAAGGTTAATGAGATTAACCATGTAGAATATATATCAAGGAAAGGAAAGGAAAGGAGAGGAAAGGAAAGGAAAGGAAGAGAGAGAAAGGAAGGAAGGAAGGAAAGAAGGAAGGAAGGAAGGATAGGAGTGAAGATCTAATAATAAAATGCAATACATCAATGGAGGATAGAGGAAGAGATATATGAATGGAAGAAAAGAAATATGAGATGGATGGATAGATAAATAGATCTGCTAAATGTTTATTCGTTCATTCATTCGTTCGTTCATTCATTCATTCATACGTCTATGCCACCCAATCCCGAAGGACTCAGCATTGAATTAATAGTCTAAAAAAAACCCCCAAACCATACAAAGACAGTCATTACTGTTCAATGAACTTACTCACAACATATTCGTCGGCCAGGGGGGTACAATCTAATGATCTTAAGCCAAGCGGCACAAATGAGTTTTAAGACTCTTGCGGAAGGCGAGGAGGGTGGGGGCAGTGTGAATCTCCGGTGGGAGCTGATTCCAGAGGGCTGGGCCCCCCACAGAGAAGGCTCTTCCCCTAGGCTCTGCCAAGCGACATTGTCTAGTTGACGGGAGCTGGAGAAGGCCGACTCTGTGGGACCTGACTGGTCGCTAGGACTCCGGTAGAAGGCAGTCCCACAAGTAATCTGGCATGATTTTTTATTTTTTATTTTATTTATTTATTTTGTCCAATACACAATGAGGGTTTTACTGGATATATATCTACATACACATAGTAAAATACATGATGAAGGTTATAGAGGAGATACTCATAGTAAAATATATCTAAGAAATAATAGAAAAGAAGATATAGTAATAGAACATATCAATGAAAGAATAGGAGATATATTTATTTATTTATTCATTCATTCATTCATTCATTCATTTGTCAAATACATAAATACATAGGAAGAAAAATAGGGTGAAAGTGAACTTAGAGGAGAGGATATATGAAAGGAAGAGAATATATAAGATAGGTGAAAGAAAGGAAAGACAATTGGACAGGGGACGAAAGGCACACCAGTGCACTTATGTACGTCCCTTACTGGCCTCTTAGGAACCTGGAGAGGTCAATCGTGGAGAGTCTAAGGGAGAAGTGTTGGGGGTTAGGGGTTGACACAATTGAGTCTGGTAATGAGTTCCATGCTTCGATAACTCGATTGTTGAAATCATATTTTTTACAGTCAAGTTTGGCGCGGTTCGTATTAAGTTTGAATCTGTTGCGTGCTCTTGCGTTGTTGCGGTTGAAGCTGAAGTAGTCATTGACTGATGCCATGTAGGGCTTTATAGGTCATAACCAACACTTTGAATTGGGACAGTTCTGGGGTTCTGGTGAAGGGAGTTGAGAGGAAATAACAATAAATTCACCAAACCACAATTGTGTGTGTGTGTGTGTGTATGTGTGTGTGTGTGTGTGTGAGAGAGAGAGAGAGACATAGCAAGAGAGAGAGAAAGAGACATAGCAAGAGGCAGAGAGAGAGTGAGAGAGACATAGCAAGAGGCAGAGAGAGAGAGAGAGACATAGCAAGAGGCAGAGAGAGAGACATAGCAAGAGAGGGAGGGGGAGAGAGAGAGACATAGCAAGAGAGGGAGAGGGAGAGAGAGAGAGAGACATAGCAAGAGAGGGAGAGAGAGAGAGAGACATAGCAAGAGAGGGAGAGGGAGAGAGAGAGACATAGCAAGAGAGGGAGGGAGAGAGACATAGCAAGAGGCAGAAAGAGAGAGAGAGACATAGCAAGAGGCAGAGAGAGACATAGCAAGAGGCAGAGAGATATAGCAAGAGAGGGAGAGAGAGAGAGAGACATAGCAAGAGAGGGAGGGAGAGAGAGAGATAGCAAGAGGCAGAGAGAGAAACATAGCAAGAGAGGGGGAGAGAGAGAGAGACATAGCAAGAGAGAGAGAGAAAGAGAGACATAGCAAGAGAGGCAGAAAGAGAGAGAGAGAAAGAGAGACATAGCAAGAGAGGCAGAAAGAGAGAGAAAGAAAGAGAGACATAGCAAGAGAGGCAGAGAGAGAGACATAGCAAGAGAGGGAGAGAGAGAGAGAGACATAGCAAGAGAGGGAGAGAGAGAGACATAGCAAGAGGGAGAGAGAGAGAGACATAGCAAGAGAGGGAGAGAGAGAGAGAGACATAGCAAGAGAGGGAGAGAGAGAGAGAGACATAGCAAGAGAGGGAGAGGGAGAGAGAGAGAGAGAGACATAGCAAGAGAGGGAGGGAGAGAGACATAGCAAGAGGCAGAAAGAGAGAGAGAGACATAGCAAGAGGCAGAGAGAGAGAGACATAGCAAGAGCCAGAGAAATATAGCAAGAGAGGGAGAGAGAGAGAGACATAGCAAGAGAGGGAGGGAGAGAGAGAGACATAGCAAGAGGCAGAGAGAGAAACATAGCAAGAGAGGGAGAGAGAGAGAGAGACATAGCAAGAGAGAGAGAGAAAGAGAGACATAGCAAGAGAGGCAGAAAGAGAGAGAAAGAAAGAGACATAGCAAGAGAGGCAGAGAGAGAAACATAGCAAGAGAGGGAGAGAGAGAGAGAGACATAGCAAGAGAGAGAGAGAAAGAGAGACATAGCAAGAGAGGCAGAGAGAGAGAGAAAGAAAGAGAGACATAGCAAGAGAGGGAGAGAGAGACATAGCAAGAGGCAGAGAGAGAAACATAGCAAGAGAGGGAGAGAGAGAGAGAAACATAGCAAGAGAGGGAGGGAGAGAGAGACATAGCAAGAGGCAGAGAGAGAAACATAGCAAGAGAGGGAGAGAGAGAGAGACATAGCAAGAGAGAGAGAGAAAGAGAGACATAGCAAGAGAGGCAGAAAGAGAGAGAAAGAAAGAGAGACATAGCAAGAGAGGCAGAGAGAGAGACATAGCAAGAGAGGGAGAGAGAGAGAGACATAGCAAGAGAGGGAGAGAGAGAGAGACATAGCAAGAGAGGGAGAGAGAGAGAGAGACATAGCAAGAGAGGGAGGGAGAGAGACATAGCAAGAGGCAGAGAGAGAAACATAGCAAGAGAGGGAGAGTGAGAGAGACATAGCAAGAGAGGGAGAGAGAGAGAGACATAGCAAGAGGGAGAGAGAGAGAGACATAGCAAGAGAGGTAGAGAGAGAGAGAGACATAGCAAGAGAGAGAGAGAAAGAGAGACATAGCAAGAGAGGCAGAAAGAGAGAGAAAGAAAGAGAGACATAGCAAGAGAGGCAGAGAGAGAGACATAGCAAGAGAGGGAGAGAGAGAGAGAGAGACATAGCAAGAGAGGGAGAGAGAGAGACATAGCAAGAGAGGGAGAGAGAGAGAGAGACATAGCAAGAGAGGGAGAGAGAGAGAGACATAGCAAGAGAGGGAGAGAGAGAGAGAGACATAGCAAGAGAGAGAGAGAAAGAAAGAGAGACATAGCAAGAGAGGCAGAGAGAGAGAGAAAGAAAGAGAGACATAGCAAGAGAGAGAGAGAGAAAGAGAGACATAGCAAGAGAGGCAGAAAGAGAGAGAGAGAAAGAGAGACATAGCAAGAGAGGCAGAAAGAGAGAAAGAAAGAGACATAGCAAGAGGCAGAGAGAGAAACATAGCAAGAGAGGGAGAGAGAGAGAGAAACATAGCAAGAGAGAGAGAGAGACATAGCAAGAGAGAGAGAGAGAGAGACATAGCAAGAGAGGGAGAGAGAGAGAGAGACATAGCAAGAGAGGGAGAGAGAGAGAGAGACATAGCAAGAGAGGGAGAGGGAGAGAGAGAGAGAGAGACATAGCAAGAGAGGGAGGGAGAGAGACATAGCAAGAGGCAGAAAGAGAGAGAGAGACATAGCAAGAGGCAGAGAGAGAGAGACATAGCAAGAGCCAGAGAAATATAGCAAGAGAGGGAGAGAGAGAGAGACATAGCAAGAGAGGGAGGGAGAGAGAGAGACATAGCAAGAGGCAGAGAGAGAAACATAGCAAGAGAGGGAGAGAGAGAGAGAGACATAGCAAGAGAGAGAGAGAAAGAGAGACATAGCAAGAGAGGCAGAAAGAGAGAGAAAGAAAGAGACATAGCAAGAGAGGCAGAGAGAGAAACATAGCAAGAGAGGGAGAGAGAGAGAGAGACATAGCAAGAGAGAGAGAGAAAGAGAGACATAGCAAGAGAGGCAGAGAGAGAGAGAAAGAAAGAGAGACATAGCAAGAGAGGGAGAGAGAGACATAGCAAGAGGCAGAGAGAGAAACATAGCAAGAGAGGGAGAGAGAGAGAGAAACATAGCAAGAGAGGGAGGGAGAGAGAGACATAGCAAGAGGCAGAGAGAGAAACATAGCAAGAGAGGGAGAGAGAGAGAGACATAGCAAGAGAGAGAGAGAAAGAGAGACATAGCAAGAGAGGCAGAAAGAGAGAGAAAGAAAGAGAGACATAGCAAGAGAGGCAGAGAGAGAGACATAGCAAGAGAGGGAGAGAGAGAGAGACATAGCAAGAGAGGGAGAGAGAGAGAGACATAGCAAGAGAGGGAGAGAGAGAGAGAGACATAGCAAGAGAGGGAGGGAGAGAGACATAGCAAGAGGCAGAGAGAGAAACATAGCAAGAGAGGGAGAGTGAGAGAGACATAGCAAGAGAGGGAGAGAGAGAGAGACATAGCAAGAGGGAGAGAGAGAGAGACATAGCAAGAGAGGTAGAGAGAGAGAGACATAGCAAGAGAGAGAGAGAAAGAGAGACATAGCAAGAGAGGCAGAAAGAGAGAGAAAGAAAGAGAGACATAGCAAGAGAGGCAGAGAGAGAGACATAGCAAGAGAGGGAGAGAGAGAGAGAGAGACATAGCAAGAGAGGGAGAGAGAGACATAGCAAGAGAGGGAGAGAGAGAGAGAGACATAGCAAGAGAGGGAGAGAGAGAGACATAGCAAGAGAGGGAGAGAGAGAGAGAGACATAGCAAGAGAGAGAGAGAAAGAAAGAGAGACATAGCAAGAGAGGCAGAGAGAGAGAGAAAGAAATAGAGACATAGCAAGAGAGAGAGAGAGAAAGAGAGACATAGCAAGAGAGGCAGAAAGAGAGAGAGAGAAAGAGAGACATAGCAAGAGAGGCAGAAAGAGAGAAAGAAAGAGACATAGCAAGAGGCAGAGAGAGAAACATAGCAAGAGAGGGAGAGAGAGAGAGAAACATAGCAAGAGAGAGAGAGAGACATAGCAAGAGAGAGAGAGAGACATAGCAAGAGAGAGAGAAAGAGACATAGCAAGAGAGGCAGAGAGAGAGAGAGAGAGAGAGAGAGAGAGAGACTACGCATAGGCAGAGAAAGAAACCACTGAAAATCTTCAGTTTTACTATCCGCAACCCCACAATCCAGTCCAAAGGCTCCTCAAAGTGACTTACAGCTGCCACAGCATTTTCAATGCCAAATCCCGATTGGAAACTGGGCTGAAATGGATCCAAGCAATTAACATTATTCAAAATTATCTGGATTTGAAGCCTTTGAAGTCCAGACACGAGCGGCGAGCGCTCCAGTTCTTATCCCTAACACAGAGAAATGATGGCTGTTTGTGCCAGACGTCACATTACGGGATGGGCCATGTTTCATTATGCGGCATTAATACCGAAGGAGAAATTCTTGCGTATTTAATTAGGGAAGAAGCGAGTCATAATAAACTATAGTACCAAAAGCCACAGGCAGCTTTTTCCTCAAACCCTAGAAAGTCATTTTATGGCAGCCTCCTCCTCGCCTTCTTTCTTCAATGAAAGTTTTTCCTACACACGAGGAGAAGAAAATATGATTTCTATGCCAACAGTACTTGCGATACTTTCCATGAAAGATGCTCTTTTTTAAATTAAAAATAAATTTTATTTAAATACATATTATTATTACTATTTATTGGATTTGTATGCCGCCCCTCTCCGCAGACTCGGGGCAGCTAACAACAGCAGTAAAACAGTACAACAAAATCCAATACTAAAAAACAGTTAAAAACCCATTATATAAAAACCAAACATACAGACAGACATACCATGCATAAAATTGTAAAGGCCTAGGGGGAAAGTGTATCTCAGTTTCCCCATGCCTGGCGGCAGAGGTGGGTTTTAAGCAGCTTACGAAAGGCAAGGAGGGTGGGGGCAATTCTAATCTCTGGGGGAAGTTGGTTGCAAAGGGCCGGGGCCACCACAGAGAAGGCTCTTCTCCTGGGTCCCGCCAAATGACATTGTTTAGTCGACGGGACCCGGAGAAGGCCAACTCTGTGGGACCTAACCGGTCGCTGGGATTCGTGCAGCAGAAGGCGGTCCCGGAGATAATCTGGCCGGCTGCCATGAAGGGCTTTATAGGTCATAACCAACACTTTGAATTGTGACCGGAAACTGATCGGCAACCAATGCAGACTGCGGAGTGTTGGTGTAACATGGCCATACCTAGGAAGCCCATGATTGCTCTCACAGCTGCATTCTGAAGTTTCCGAACACTTTTCAAAGGTAGCCCCATGTAGAGAGTGTTACAGTAGTTGAGCCTCGAGGTGATGAGGGCATGAGTGACTGTGAGTAGTGACTCCCGGTCCAAATAGGGTCGCAACTGGTGCACCAGGCGAACCTGGGCGAATGCCCCCCTCGCCACAGCTGGGCGAACGTGAAACAAATCTGTATGACAGTTCTAACTATGTATACATTCTGTTGCCTATTTTAAATAATAGTTAAATATTTTTTTCTTTGAAGAATAATAATCTTAATTAGTATAGTCTTAGATCTCTATATTACCATTAAACATTTTTCACCAGGCAATTGCTCTTTATGTTTGTTAATTACAAATTTGTTTGTAATTAACAAACAAATAAGTTTGACCTTTTCACTAACTAGCAGTACAATAGATCCCAACAATTGTAAAATACGTCCTTGCTTTTTAGTTCTAGAGTTAGTTTATTCATCTCTGCACAAGATGTGATTTTCTCTAGTATCTCTTCCTCAAAGATGCTTTTTTTAAAATTAACCAATGTTCAGCATTTATAGCTGAATGTCACTGTTCCAGTACCATATTTTTCAGAATATAAGACGCACCTTAGTTTTTTGGGAGGAAAAATATCTGCTTATCAGGTGTTCTGCCGGTGTCCCAACCACCCGTAATTATAGGGTAATTAGTCCAAACAGATACATACCACACCACAGAAGGAAAACAAAAGGTCTTTATCAACATGAAAGCAGAAAAAACTCCCTTTTTAAATGCCAAAGGGATTTTCTGGTACACACAAGGCACAGGTTAAATGCAATCCAATTTCTCACCCAGTAACTGGGAAATTGAGTCCAATTCCAAAGTCCAGAAAGTCCACACACAGTCTTGAACAGGGAAACAGCAAACCACGATCTTGATGAAACTATGAATCAGATAAACTTCCACGAGGCTAAACCAGCACACTGCTCTTTTTATCTGTAGCACTAATTACAGCAGACCCACACAACCACAGGTGGCCTCACTTATCTCCTGTAATAATCCTTCAGCTGTTCTCTCCTATGCATCACTCTATGCATGCGTGGGTCCATCATAGGTTCTTGTTCAGAATCCAGGGATGATAAGGATGATTGATCTCTTCCTGGGCTCTCTGCCAAACTCCCCTCTTCCCTGTCACTCACGCTTCCTTCGTCAGAGGAGACTTCGTGGGCAGATTCTATCGGGAGCAAAACAGGCCTGTGGCATGTGGATGTTTCCCCCACATCCACCTCCACATTCCTTGGGGCAGGAGCTGGGCCAGAGCTAGCCACAACAATCAGGTATTCATCTGACATCCTTAGCCTGGTCAGCTTCAGCACATTGTTTTATCCCCTAGTTAGGGCTTTTAAAAAACTTTATTGGGAGAGAGTAACAATGAAAGAGCTTGCAAGCCAGTAAGAGCTGAGAACATCATTATCACCTGGAAAGAAACACTCGGAGCAAGTAGAGCAATGGGGAAAAAAACCCTGCAAAGACTTAGGGCTTGGAAAACATTCTTCACAGAGAGTAACAATGAAAGAGCTTATAAGCCGGTAAGAGCTGGGAACATTGTTAGCACGTGGTTAGGGCTGGAAAGAAATAATTGGGGCAAATAGAGAATGAAAAAAACCCTACAAAGACAGGGTTAGGAAAATATTCTTTGCAGAGAGTAAGAATGAAAGAGCTTGCAAGCCGGTAAGAGCTGGGAACATTGTAAGCACCAGGTTAGGGCTGGAAAGAAACTTACTCAGAGCAAGTTAGAGCGATGGGAAAAAAACCTCTGCAAAGACTTAGTGCTTGGAAAATATTCTTTGCAGAGAGTAACCATGAAAGAGCTTGCAAGCTGGTAAGAGCTGGGAACATTGTTAGCACCTGGTTAGGGCTGGAAAGAAACTTACTCAGAGCAAGTTAGAGCGATGGAAAAAAACTGCAAAGACTTAGGACTTATAAAACATTCTTTGCAGAAACAATGAAAGAGCTTGGAAGATAAGAGTTGTGAAGATCATTAGCAGCCAGTTAGGGCTGGAAAAAAAGTTACACATTTACACACATTCAGCAGGTGGGGGAAAAGGGGCTACTTAAGCTCTAATGTCTTTCCTAGGTAGCATTTAAGTGCTTATTTCAGAATTAAACTTTCAGTGAGCATTAAATGTAAACCTTGGCAGGGTTCCATTTTAAAGGGAGTGGGGGAAACAATGCCTGAATTTTATTCTTTGTAAATGTTGTTGGGGTTGTTGTTTTTTTGCCTCCAATGTTCAAATCAAAAGCTTTCTTTCCATGCCTCTTTTGTCTTAATTGCTTTATTTTCTCATGTTTTGCAATTACTCTGATGGCATTCTGTGCAGTGGGAGAGATTTCAATTAGCCGCAGAGATGGTGTTTTCTGCCCCCGCCTGCTAAGAAATTGCCAAGTTTATGGATATCATTTACTGGCAAGTTGAAAGACTCCCAATGAAGTGTAGAAAAATCAAAGCAGGCTAGACAGAGCTTACCGTATTTTTCAGAGTATAAGACGCACCTTAGTTTTGTCGGAGGAAAATAGGGAAAATAATTTGCTTACCAGGTACTCATCTGGCTAGCGTTCTTAGCCAGCACATTATTTTATCCACTGGTTAGTGTTCTGTCGGGCTCTCTGGTAGACTCCTCCCAAAATTTCACAGGTACAAATTTCAGACACACACACGTTTGAAAATTCAAAACAATGTTCTTTATAAAGAAAATTCACTTAAACCAAGCCCTCTTTTGGTATAGCAAAGAGCCCTCGTCTCCAAACAAACTGGTAATTGGTATAAGTCCCTTATCAGTTCTGTGATACTCAGCTTGCAGCTGTGAGGCAATTCACAGTCCTTCTTCTTTCACAAAGTGAAACACACTTTGCTCTGGTTTAGTTTCAAAGCGGGGAAAAATCAGCACACAAAAAGTCAAAGGCAGCAAAGCAGTCACGAAACACAACAATCAGATAATCCTCCACAATGGCCAAACCCACAGGCTGCTCTTTATAGCAGCCTCACTCATGACCACAGCCCCACCCAACCACAGGTGGCCTCATTTTCTCTGATAATAATCTCTCAGTTGTTGCTGCCTATGCATCGCTCTCCGCATGCGTGGCTGTATCATTAACTCTTATTCCGAATCCAAGGAGGAGCTAGATAATTGATCTCCTTCTGAGCTGTCTGCCCCACTCTCCTCCTCCCTGTCACTCATGTCTTCTTGGTCAGAGGAGCCTTCATCAGCAGATTCCACTGGGGGCAAAACAGGCCTGCGGCATGTGGATGTCTCCCCCACATCCACAGTCCTTGGGGCAGGAGCTGGGCCAGAGCTAACCACAACACATACAGTCCTAAGTGGGAGGAAAAGGATGATAGGAAGGATGAGAAAAACTAGTCGAAACTTCTCTGAGATAACCACATCACTGGGAGATAGATCTCCCTATTATTTTGGAAGCAGATGAACTTTCAAGGCATCTGGGAAAATCTGTTGCTATGAACAAAAAACTGTGGGTGGTGCACAGGGGTGGGAATTGCTAATAATATTTAATTTTCATTCGCATTAATTAACAGATGTTCGCAGGCATGCCGAGGCTTGGACGAGGTCTACGCTTAGTCCCAGCGCACTCTTGGTATGCAGAAGGATTCCAGAAAGCACGTTGAGAAAGAGCCAACTTCTAGCATTTGGGAACAGAATCCCCTTGTAAAACACCTTTCCTCCACATTAGATCAAGTTCACGGCCGTGATTCTCGAGTGAAACGCTGACAAAACGAAACAAGAATTCTCTAAATTTCACGTTCTGTATGAGGCACTTTTTTCTTGTGCTGAAGTCACCTGAGATGAAGAATCCGCATTTGAAGACAGAGAAGAATTTCTCTGGCCAAACTTCCATTTCTCCACGGAGAGATTCATCATTGGGGAAAATCCCCAAATCAAACTGGCTACAAAATGCTCCCATCTCCTTCTTTGTCCTTTAAAACTGGCTGGAATAGAATAGAATAGAATAGAATAATAGAATGGAATGGAATGGAATAGAATAATAGAATAGAATAATAGAATAGAATAGAATAATAGAATAGAATAATAGAATAGAATAGAATAGAATAGGATAATAGAATAGAATAGAAGAATAGAATAGAAGAATAGAATAGAAGAATAGAATAGAAGAATAGAATAGAAGAATAGAATAGAATAGAATAGAATTCTTTATTGGCCAAGTGTGATTGCTATCACCTCCGAGTTCAACATATGGCCAACATATTTCTCCTACGGTATGGATAGAGTTATTACAATACTTCCTCGTTATCTCATTAATTGCTTTAAAGTTTAAACAATGAATAAATTATCTTCCCAATTCAGCCAGATGAGTTCTCAGCAGGACCTCAGAGAGTCCTCAACTTATAACCTGAATAAAAGCAACTTATGACCGGTCACTGAACCAAGAAAGATGTATGGGTTCAGGTTATAGTTTAATCTAACCAGTCTTTGGTATTTGGATTCTCAGAACCAAATGCTTTATCCATAGTGCCTCTCTAGATATCTCCTGGGAGGAAACAGGGCCGGAAAAGGCAGGGAGAAGCCTCCTTGGGGCCTCTCTAGGAATCTACTGGGAGGAAACAGGGCCTCCACCCTCCCTGTGGTTTCCCCAATCGCTCGCATTATTTGCTTTTACATTAATTCCTGTGGGAAAAAATTGCTTCTTCTTACAAACTTTTCTACTTAAGAACCTGGTCACAGAACGAATTAAGATCGCAAGTAGAGGTACCACTGTATATATAATTTACTTACTTATTTTTTGGATTTGTATGCCGCCCCTCTCCAAGGACTCAGGGCGGTTTACAACATATAACAAGAAATAATAAAATAGAGTAGGCTTAATTAAAACTAAGTCTAAAATCCCTAATCATATTAAAAAATCAATCATACCCACAGACAACAACCATACATAGCATTTGTTGGCCAGGGGTCTAAGGTCTAATCGCCCCAAGCCTGGCGGCATAGATAAAATTTAAGACTCTTGCAGAAGGGGGGGCAGAAGATGGTGGGGCCAGTGTGAATCTCTGGGGGGACTTGATTCCAGAAGCACAAAGAAAACAAACTCTGCTGTGAACCCCCTGTTGGCATCAGCTGTTGTAATCATAGGTTCATAGGCACTGAACATTGGAATGGAATATTGCTGAAGAGTGATGTTTTAACCCTGGGATCGACAAACCCAGGCGCCTGGTCGCCAGTGGCGCCTAGAAAATGTTGTCTGGCGCCTAGAAAATGTTGCCTGCTGTACTGTATGTATACCAGGGGTCTCCAACCGCCGGTCCGCGGACCGGGACCGGGCCGTTGGGGGTTTTCAGCCGGTCCGCGGCGCCAGGGCCCCCTCGGCCTTTCCGCGCTGCCCACCGCCCGCCCGATTTGCCCCCTCTGCTCCTCTGCCACCTCCTGCCTTTCACCGCAGCTCCTCCCGCACCCGGAACGCACGCCCTGCCCGCCTCACATTTGCCGAGAGGACTTTCGCCCCGGGCTCTCAGCAAGGGGGCTGCATGAGAGGCGGGGCCGGCGGAAGGTGATATTCAATGTCGGGGGCGCATGGGCGGTTTTGCGCGCGCTCCCTATCTCCCTGCTAGCCCACTCGGAATACTGTATTCAAAATAAGAAAAGCCTTCGCCGGCAAAGGCTTTTCTTATTTTGAATACGTATTCCGAGTGGGCTAGCAGGGAGATAGGGAGCGCGCGCAAAACCGCCCATGCGCCCCCGACATTGAATATCACCTTCCGCCGGCCCCGCCTCTCATGCAAACCCCCTTGCTGAGAGCCCGGGGCGAAAGTCCTCTCGGCAAATGTGAGGCGGGCAGGGCGTGCGCGCGTCACCGCTGAGAAGAACGGAGAGAGAACGAGAGTGAGTGAAAGCAACAGACAGCAAGATAGAGAGAAAGTGAGAAAGAGAGAGTGAGAGAAAGGGGGGGAGAGAAAGAGATAGCAAGAGAGAGAGAACAAGAGAGAGAAAGAGCGTGAGAAACAAAACAAGAGAGAAAGAGTGAGAGAGAGAGAAAGCAAAAGAGACAGAAAGAAAACAAGAGAGAGAAAGTGAGAAGAAGAGAGAGAAAGAGAGGGAGAGAGAGAGAAAGAGAGAGGGGGGAGAGAAAGAGGAGATAAAGGAAGAGGAGAGAGAGAAAGGAAGAGAAAGAAAGAAAGAGGGATAGAAAGAGAGAGAGAGTGAGAGATGCTCAGTGAGCCTTTCTTTGAAGTTGCCTTTCTTTCTTTCTTTCTTTCTCTTTCTTTCTTTCTTGCTCTTTTTCTCTCTTTTACCTTTCCTTCCTCTATTTCTTTTCTTTCTCCTTCCTACCTTCTTCCCTCCCTCCCTCCAGTCCTTCCTCTCTTACTCTCCCCTTTCATAAGTTTCCTTGCTTCCTTCCTCTGTTCCTGTCCCTTCCCTCTTTCCTTCTTTCTTCCTTCCTTCCTTCCTTTCCTCCCTTCCTTTCCTCCCTCCATTTCTTGCTTTCCTTTTCCTTCCTCCCTTCTTTCCTCCCTCATTCCCTTCTTTCACTCCTTCCTCTCTTACTCTCCCCTTTCACACCTTTCTTTGCTTCTTTGCACCCTTCTTCTGTTCCTGTACCTTCCCTCTTTCCTTCCTTCCTTCCCACCCTCCGTCCATTCATTCACCCATTCCTCTCTTGATCGCCCCTTTTACGGCGCCGCTGACAGCTAGCTCCCCCCCCCCCACCGGGCCATGGAAAACTGGTCTAGCTGAAAGCCGGTCCCTGGTGCAAAAAAGGTTGGGGACCTCTGATCTAAAATATCAAAATATAATATTTATTATCTTTAAAAGTAAAATGTTGTTTATAACGTTTGTAATGTTTTTTTTGTTAAATTAAAAACCAAGTTTGCTTAAAAAAAATTCTGGCTCCTAAATTTTTTGGCTGGCTCCTAGATTCTGAACAACTTTGTCGACCCCTGTTTTAACCTAATGGGTGCTGTATAAACCTTATTCTTTCTCTATTGAAATGAAGCAAAGTCCAGGCTGAGTAAGCAAGCTGCAGAATCCATGACCACGTGGAAAATAATTAACTTGATATACAGCATGAAGAAAACCTATAGCTAACTTCCATATAAGGAAATATATGCCTTACTCTCATTCCTTTGCTAATCACCAGTAAACACACAACCCAGGAAAAGGCAAGGAATGGAGCTTCCGTTAATTATCTACAGGAAAGTCACGAGGAGGTTGCCTTATACAGCGCATGAGTGAATGGTAGTTGGGGGATGGCTTAATGTATGTTGCATTCGCAAATTGGTTATTCTGTACCACATGTCAGGAAAAGTGAAATACAATAAAAGTAGCGATCTTGATTCAATAGAGGTCGTCTCATTGAGAAAATTATCTCCGTTGCTTCATTCTGATGTGGCAATCATGGCATCCTGTGCCTCCCTAGAGGTCGGCCCACTGGGGGAGGGCAGTTTGCCTTCAACTGGTGACCACGACGTGATCCAGATAAAGGACGCAAAGGCATCTGGCCACTAAATGCTCAGCTCTATCCAGTTAACAGAATCCTCTTTCATCATACGCACACTGTTTGTCTTAAGCAATATGTGTTGTGTGCATGTCAAACATGAATCCAAATGTTTCCATTCAGTTTCTAGATCCCTGGTAAATATTTGAAAATTCACTTACCGTATATTTCAGAGTATAAGAGGCTTAAAATTCAGGTGCATCTTATACTCTGAATGTAGCTTTTTTTCGAAGCATTTTTTCCAACCCTAACTAGGTGCTGATGATCTTCCCAGCTCTTGTCTTGCAGGTTCTTTCATTGTTACTCTTTGCAAAGAATGTTTTCCAAGCCCTAAGTCTTTGCAGGTTTTTTTTTCACTGCTTTAACTTGCTCTGAATAAGTTTCTTTCCAGCCCTAACCAGGTGATAACAATGTTCCCAGCTCTTACCCATTTGCAAGCTCTTTCATTGTTACTCTCTGTGAAGAATGTTTTCCAAGCCCTAAGTCTTTGCAGGGGTTTTTTTTCACTGCTCTAACTTGCTCCAGTTAAGTTTCTTTCCAGCCCTAACCAGGTGATAACAATGTTCCCAGCTTTTACCCATTTGCAAGCTCTTTCACTGTTACTCTCTGTGAAGAATGTTTTCCAAGCCATGTCTTTGTAGGGATTTTTTAATTGCTTTATTTGCTCCGAATGTTTCTTTCCAGCCCTAACCAGGTGCTAATAATTTCCCCAGCTCTTACTAGCTTGCAAGCTCTTTCATTGTTACTCTCTACAAATAAGGTTTTTTTAAAGCCCTAACCAGAGGATAAAATAATGTACTGAACCTGACCAGGCTAAGGATGCTAGCCAGGTGAATATCTATTAAGCAAATTCTTTTCCTTTTTTTCCTCCCCCAAAACTAAGGTTTTTGGGGAGGAAATACTCCAGTGCGTCTTATACTATGAAATATACTGCATATCGATTTTTCTCAGCTTTCATCAGTGTTTTAGAGATCTCAAGAGGACAAAATGCTGCCACTTATGCTCTGTAATATAAAATAGGGAGAAGGTGCCCTCTGAGATGTGAATCCTGGCATGCACTCCACAACCGGGAAGACATTTGTATCAACTAAGCTCAGTTCTCCTCCAATCTTTTTAAGAGAATATTACATATGACATCACCTATCAGAGATTATCCTGATTTGGGGCCAATTACTGCTAATCAATTTAAGACTATTTCGGTGCAGCTAATTTTAGATGTTTTATTGACATTTATCAGCAAAGCACACAGGGACATATCTTTTAACCTAGATGCCTTGATGGTCAATTATTTACCAGATCGAGACTTTGTTCTGGAAATGCCATGTCATTTTATTCTCTTTCTTTCTTTCTTTCCTTCCTTCCTTCCTTTCGCCACCCTGAGTCTTCGGAGAGGGGCGGCATACAAATCTAATAAATTATTATTATTCTTTCCTTCCTTCCTTCCTTCCTTCCTTCCCTCCCTCCCTCCCCCCCCCTCCCTACAAACTCAAAGTAAACCGCTCCAAACTCGACTGCAGGAAATACGACTTTAGTAACCGAGTAGTTGATGCATGGGACTCACTACCAGACTCTGTAGTATCATCACCAAACCCCCAAAACTTTACCCTTAGACTATCCACAGTTGACCTCTCCTGATTCCTAAGAGGTCAGTAAGGGGCGTGCTTAAGTGCACCAGCGTGCCTTCCGTCCCGTCCTAATGTTTCTCTCTTACTACTATTCCTCAAATCCCCCCCCCATTATTATTATTTTTTTAGAAAAAACAGTTGTTACATATAAAACCCAGTTAAATGGCAGCATCTAGCTAATCTTGGCTGGCTCCATAACATTACGCTGAGCTGGGTTTGGCTACTGTTCTGCTGGCATGTTTCAACCGCCTGTAATTACAGGGTAATTAGTCCAGGAAGACACACACCACACGATAAAAGGAAAACCCAAAAGTTTTTATAAACAGAAAAACAGAAACAGCTCCCTTTTTAAATGTCAAAGGGATTTTCTGGTACACACAAGGCACAGGTTAATCCAATTGCTCACCCAATAAGGGGGAAATTGAGTCCAATTCTAAAGTCCAGAGAGTCCACACACAATCTTGAACAGCACAAAAACCACAATCTTGACGAAACCATGAATCAGATAAAACTGCCATGAGGCTAAAACACCAAGCTGCACTTTTATCTGTAGCACTAATTACAGCAGTCCCATCAAACCACAGGTGGCCTCATTTTCTCTTATAATAATCCTTCAGTTGTTGTCTCCTATGCATCACTCAATGCATGCATGGATGTGTCATTAATTCTTGTTCAGAATCCAATGATGATACAGATTATTGATCTCCTCCTGGGCTGTCTGCCAAACTCCCCTCTTCCCTGTCACTCACACTTCCTTGGTCAGAGGAGACTTCGTCGGCAGATTCTACTGGGAGCAAAACATGCCTGCAGCATGTGGATGTTTCCCCCACATCCACCTGCACATTCCTTGGGGCAGGAGCTGGGCCAGAGCTAACCACAACAGTTACCATTTGGTTACCGGACTCTGTAGTATCCTAACCCCCAACACTTTACCTTTAGACTATCCATGGTTGACCTCTCCAGATTCCTAAGAGGTCAGTAAGTGGCGTGTATAAGCTCACTAGAGTGCCTTCTGTCCCCTGTCCTATAGTCTCTCCTATATCTCATATTTCTTCTCTATTACATCCTCTATAACCTTCATTGTGTATTATTGTGTATTGGACAGAATAAATAAATAAAAATAAATTAAAAAACTATTTAAGGAATAATCCATCAGAAGATTCCAAGATTGGAAAGTGAAGCTTACCATCTTGAATAGGGTACCTTCCAACTCTTATTATTTTGTTACTCTGTTTGCTACAACAAGTGTCTCTTATTGCTATAGAAACTACACACACACACAAACGTCCTCTCAACTAAACATCAAAAGTAGTCCAAGAGCCCAGGACAAATATCCCGAAAGATAAATATCCCAGACAAAAGAGACAAACATGATCCTTTCCACCCCCATCCTTGCTCAAACCCATCCTGGTTGGGTTTGATGTTGGAATGCTCTTAGGAAAGCAATTGGATTTTTTTCAGCCCAAAGCATTACATCCTTTTCATTAGTTAAGTTAATGTTCCAAGATAAGTGAACATGGAACGAAACCACAAAACCACATAGTAAGGACATGTGGTATGCACATTAAAGGCAGGGCTGCCAAAATGTCTCTCGCAACATATGGTCTCTTTTTCTCAGCAAACAGCACCAAAAAAAAAAGAGAGAGAACTTGGGGGGGTAAGCATTTGGTTTTCCATTCTGCAACAAGCCTAGGGGTTTTTGCGCTTCGCTTTTCATGGTTCGCTGTCATAGAAACATTTATTTTATTTATTTATTTTGTCCAATACACAATAATACACAATGGAGGCTATAGAGGATATAGTAGAGAAGAAATACGAGATATAGGAGAGACTATAGGACAGGGGACGGAAGGCACTCTAGTGCGCTTATATAATAGACCTCTTACTGACCTCTTAGGAATCTGGAAAGGTCAACCGTGGACAGTCTAAGGGTAAAGTGTTGGGGGTTAGGGAATGATACTACAGAGTCCGGTAATGAGTTCCACGCTTCAACAACCCAATTATTAAAGTCATATTTTTTACAGTCAAGTTTGGAGCGGTTAATATTAAGCTTGAATCTGTTGTGTGCTCTTGTGTTGTTGTGGTTGAAGCTGAAGTAGTCGCCAACAGGCAGGACGCTGCAGCATATGATCTTGTGGACAATGCTTAGATCATGTTTAAGGCTTCTTAGTTCTAAACTTTCTAGGCCCAGGATTGTAAGTCTAGTTTCGTAGGGTCTTCTGTTTCGAGTGGAGGAGTGAAGGGCTCTTCTGGTGAAGTATCTCTGGACATTTTCAAGGGTGTTAATGTCTGAGATGCGATATGGGTTCCAAACAGATGAGCTGCATTCAAGGATGGGTCTGGCGAAAGTTTTGTAAGCTCTGGTAAGTAGTGTGAGATTGCCGGAGCAGAAGCTACGTAGGATTAGGTTTACAACTCTTGAAGCCTTCTTAGCGATGTTTTAACCTTCAGTCCCCTAATCATCTTTGCTACTCTTCTCTACACTTTTTCTAGAGTCTCAACACCTTTTTTATAGTCTAGTGACCAAAAGTGGATGCTCTTAAATGTGGCCTTATTAAAGCTTTTTATAGTGTGATATTAGTATCCCCACTTGATCTTCATGGAATCTCTCTGTTGCTTTGAATTCTAGGCCCGGGATTGTAAGTCTAGTTTCGTAGGGTCTTCTGTTTCGAGTGGAGGAGTGAAGGGCTCTTCTGGTGAAGTATCTCTGGACATTTTCAAGGGTGTTAATGTCTGAGATGCGATATGGGTTCCAAACAGAAGAGTACAATATTTCCATCAGTGGGAAAAACTGAGTGTAGCTGATTTAAAACCATTGCGGATGACTCACAATTTGAATTGACTTTTTATCAATGTCATGGGAGGCTTAATCAATATGATTGCATTTCGTTAAGCTTTAATTTACTGTTCAAGACTTGGGACACACTCAAATGTGCATTACGGGGAGAGCCCTCGTAACGTGACCACAATTGGGAGATGCAGCTCATTTGTTGAGTCAAGAGGTTGTTAAGTCAACCTGCAACTGAGTCGCCTTGGGACGAGATGGATAGCAAACAATACAATACAATACAATAAATACAATAGAATGATTGGTCTCTTAAATTGGGGTTTTTTAGATTACTTTTTAATATTAGATTTGTTACATTGTTTTTTTTATTGTTGTTAGCCGCCCCGAGTCTTCGGAGAGGGCGGCATACAAATCTAAATAAACTAAACTAAACTAACTAAACTAAATACAATACAATACAATACAATACAGTGGTGGGAGGTCTTAAGCATAAAACGTATCAGGAAAGACTTCATGGACTCAATCTGTATAGTCTGCAGGACAGAAGGAAAAGGGGGGACATGATCGAAACATTTAAATATGTCAAAGGGTTAAATAAGGTCCAGGAGGGAAGTGTTTTTCATAGGAAAGTGAACCCAAGAACAAGGGGACACAATCTGAAGTTAGTTGGGGAAAAGATCAGAAGCAACGTGAGAAAATATTATTTTACTGAAAGAGTAGTAGATGCTTGGAACAAACTTCCAGCAGACGTGGTTGGTAAATCCACAGTAACTGAATTTAAACATGCCTGGGATAAACATAGATCCATCCTAAGATAAAATACAAAAATAGTATAAGGGCAGACTAGATGGACCAGGAGGTCTTTTTCTGCTGTCAATCTTCTATATTTCTATATTTATAGGTGAGTCTTGGTGTTTTGCACCTTTGAATGAATGAAAGTTCACATTAGAGCTTTTTTTAAAAAAAAACATGAAAGTTAAATTTAGTTCCTTTTTAGAGCTTTTTAAAGAATGCCTTCTTAACTGACCGATTCAGTAAACGACTCTCGTAATCGACTCATTTGATCTGATCATTGATTTTCACTTCTGTTTTGATCCCAGGGAGGTAATGCGCTTGTGGATGGGGACACCAGCTGTTTGAATGCTGTGCATTTTGCAGACCCTGTGTGTTTGTGTGTGTGTCTGTGTGTGTGTGTGTGTGAGAGAGAGAGAGAGAGAGAGAGAAAGGATTGTCTCATTGTGGGGGTCTCGATCTTTTACAGTAAGCCTGTGGGCTGGACTTCGGGGCATACAATATAATACAAATTCTTTCGTAAATTACTTAAGACCCACCTGTATCGCCAGGCATGGGGGAATTGAGATATCTCCCCCAGGCTTATATAGTTTTATGTATGGTATGCTTGTGTTGTATGGTTTTTTAGATTTTTAAAAAAATATTAGATTTGTTATATTGTCATATTGTTATTATTATTGTTGTGAGCCGCTTCGAGTATGCGGAGAGGGGCGGCGTACAAATCTAATAAATTATTATTATTATTATTTTGTTTGTTTGTTTGTTTATTTATTGGATTTGTATGCCGCCCCACTCCGCAGACTCGGGGCAGCTAACAACAGCAATAAAAAGGTATATAACAAAATCCAATACGAAAAACAGTTAAAAACCCATTATATAAAAACCAATCATACATACAGTAGTCCCTCGATTATCGCGAGGGTTCCGTTCCAGGACCCCTTGCGATAATCGAAATTTCGCGATATAGCGGTGCGGAAGTAAAAACACCATCTGCGCATGCGTGCCACTTTTCCATGGTGTTTTTACTTCCGCACCGCCAGCCCGCTGCCCGCCACTTGTCCGCTGCCCGCCCGCTCACCTCGCCAGCAAGAGGGGAAGACCCATGAAAGATTCCTTGGGCCGCCTAGCAGCTGATCTGCTCGGCAGCGCAGCAGCAGCCTGCGCTGCCGAGCAGATCAGCTGCTAGGCGGCCCAAGGAACCTTCCATGGGTCTTCCCCCTCTTGCTTGTGAGGGCGCTTCAACGTTTCCGGACGGCAAGCTCGGACTCTTTCTTTTTCCCTCAGAGGACGCTTATGACAGGCGGCTGAGGCTTCGAGTGTGTCCCCTTCCACCGCCAAGGTCTCCCAGGAGTCCACACCCCCTTTTAAGGCGCCCGCAGATCAAGCGCTCTAGCCAGGCCCGGGCGCACGCCCCCTCTTCCCGCTTCGGTGGGCCTGCCCGGCGCGGGGGTCTCTTCCCCCTCATGGACACTCTTCGTGCCTGGCTTCCTTCTCTCTCCTCCCTTCCCCCCGCTTTCCTCCGGGCGTGTTGGAGAAGAGGGTCTTCTTCCGCTCTTATTGTCTTGGGTGGGCGGGAGGCAGGAGCTGCAGAAAGGGAAACTTTTTTGTTTTCCTTCGCTCCGCCACCCAAGAGAGCGGAGAGGCAGCGGGGGCGCAAGGAAGAAGAAGCGGTGGTGGCGGCGGCTTCCTTCGGGGGCAACGCCAGCAAGAGGGAAGATGACGCGCGGGCGGCACAGGGGGGGGGAGGCAAAGCTCTGCGGCTCCAGCCACTTTCAGCCAAGCCTCCCCGGCCACGGAGCCAGGGAAGCCGAGCCGGGCGTGGAACATCGGCGCAGGAGGCAGGACACGATCGGGCGACCGGAGCAGCAGCGCCGCCGCCGTCACGCCCGGCTCGGCTTCCCTGGCTGCGTGGCCGGGGAGGCTTGGCTGAAAGTGGCTGGAGCCGCAGAGCTTTGCCTCCCCCCCCCCTGTGCCGCCCGCGCGTCATCTTCCCTCTTGCTGGCGTTGCCCCCGAAGGAAGCCGCCGCCACCACCGCTTCTTCTTCCTTGCGCCCCCGCTGCCTCTCCGCTCTCTTGGGTGGCGGAGCGAAGGAAAACAAAAAGTTTCCCTTTCTGCAGCTCCTGCCTCCCGCCCACCCAAGACAATAAGAGCGGAAGAAGACCCTCTTCTCCAACACGCCCGGAGGAAAGCGGGGGGAAGGGAGGAGAGGTCTTCCCCCTCTTGCTGGCGTGCGTGGGCGGTGGGGAAGACCCATGGGAGATTCCTTGGGCCGCCTAGCAGCTGAGGGTCTTCCCCACCGCCCACGCACGCCAGCAAGAGGGACACTCTTCGTGCCTGGCTTCCTTCTCTCTCCTCCCTTCCCCCCGCTTTCCTCGGGGCGTGTTGGAGAAGAGGGTCTTCTTCCGCTCTTATTGTCTTGGGTGGGCGGGAGGCAGGAGCTGCAGAAAGGGAAACTTTTTGTTTTCCTTCGCTCCGCCACCCAAGAGAGCGGAGAGGCAGCGGGGGCGCAAGGAAGAAGAAGCGGTGGTGGCGGCGGCTTCCTTCGGGGGCAACGCCAGCAAGAGGGAAGATGACGCGCGGGCGGCACAGGGGGGGGGGAGGCAAAGCTCTGCGGCTCCAGCCACTTTCAGCCAAGCCTCCCCGGCCACGGAGCCAGGGAAGCCGAGCCGGGCGTGGAACATCGGCGCAGGAGGCAGGACACGATCGGGCGACCGGAGCAGCAGCGCCGCCGCCGTCACGCCCGGCTCGGCTTCCCTGGCTGCGTGGCCGGGGAGGCTTGGCTGAAAGTGGCTGGAGCCGCAGAGCTTTGCCTCCCCCCCCCCCTGTGCCGCCCGCGCGTCATCTTCCCTCTTGCTGGCGTTGCCCCCGAAGGAAGCCGCCGCCACCACCGCTTCTTCTTCCTTGCGCCCCCGCTGCCTCTCCGCTCTCTTGGGTGGCGGAGCGAAGGAAAACAAAAAGTTTCCCTTTCTGCAGCTCCTGCCTCCCGCCCACCCAAGACAATAAGAGCGGAAGAAGACCCTCTTCTCCAACACGCCCGGAGGAAAGCGGGGGGAAGGGAGGAGAGGTCTTCCCCCTCTTGCTGGCGTGCGTGGGCGGTGGGGAAGACCCATGGGAGATTCCTTGGGCCGCCTAGCAGCTGAGGGTCTTCCCCACCGCCCACGCACGCCAGCAAGAGGGACACTCTTCGTGCCTGGCTTCCTTCTCTCTCCTCCCTTCCCCCCGCTTTCCTCGGGGCGTGTTGGAGAAGAGGGTCTTCTTCCGCTCTTATTGTCTTGGGTGGGCGGGAGGCAGGAGCTGCAGAAAGGGAAACTTTTTGTTTTCCTTCGCTCCGCCACCCAAGAGAGCGGAGAGGCAGCGGGGGCGCAAGGAAGAAGAAGCGGTGGTGGCGGCGGCTTCCTTCGGGGGCAACGCCAGCAAGAGGGAAGATGACGCGCGGGGCGGCACAGGGGGGGGGGGAGGCAAAGCTCTGCGGCTCCAGCCACTTTCAGCCAAGCCTCCCCGGCCACGGAGCCAGGGAAGCCGAGCCGGGCGTGGAACATCGGCGCAGGAGGCAGGACACGATCGGGCGACCGGAGCAGCAGCGCCGCCGCCGTCACGCCCGGCTCGGCTTCCCTGGCTGCGTGGCCGGGGAGGCTTGGCTGAAAGTGGCTGGAGCCGCAGAGCTTTGCCTCCCCCCCCCCCTGTGCCGCCCGCGCGTCATCTTCCCTCTTGCTGGCGTTGCCCCCGAAGGAAGCCGCCGCCACCACCGCTTCTTCTTCCTTGCGCCCCCGCTGCCTCTCCGCTCTCTTGGGTGGCGGAGCGAAGGAAAACAAAAAGTTTCCCTTTCTGCAGCTCCTGCCTCCCGCCCACCCAAGACAATAAGAGCGGAAGAAGACCCTCTTCTCCAACACGCCCGGAGGAAAGCGGGGGGAAGGGAGGAGAGGTCTTCCCCCTCTTGCTGGCGTGCGTGGGCGGTGGGGAAGACCCATGGGAGATTCCTTGGGCCGCCTAGCAGCTGAGGGTCTTCCCCACCGCCCACGCACGCCAGCAAGAGGGACACTCTTCGTGCCTGGCTTCCTTCTCTCTCCTCCCTTCCCCCCGCTTTCCTCGGGGCGTGTTGGAGAAGAGGGTCTTCTTCCGCTCTTATTGTCTTGGGTGGGCGGGAGGCAGGAGCTGCAGAAAGGGAAACTTTTTGTTTTCCTTCGCTCCGCCACCCAAGAGAGCGGAGAGGCAGCGGGGGCGCAAGGAAGAAGAAGCGGTGGTGGCGGCGGCTTCCTTGGGGGCAACGCCAGCAAGAGGGTCTTCCCCCTCTTGCTGGCGTGCGTGGGCGGTGGGGAAGACCCATGGGAGATTCCTTGGGCCGCCTAGCAGCTGAGGGTCTTCCCCACCGCCCACGCACGCCAGCAAGAGGGCGAAGACCCTCTTGCTGGCGTTGCCCCCGAAGGAAGCCGCCGCCGCCACGCCCGGCTCGGCTTCCCTGGCTCCTTGGCCGGGTGGGCTCGGCCGAAAGGGGCTGGAACTGCAGAGCCGAAGGGTGGCCTTTTTGTCTGGGAGGGAAGATGACGCGCGGGCGGCACAGGGGGGGGGGGAGGCAAAGCTCTGCGGCTCCAGCCACTTTCAGCCAAGCCTCCCCGGCCACGGAGCCAGGGAAGCCGAGCCGGGCGTGGAACATCGGCGCAGGAGGCAGGACACGATCGGGCGACCGGAGCAGCAGCGCCGCCGCCGTCACGCCCGGCTCGGCTTCCCTGGCTGCTTGGCGGGGGGGGGGGAGGCTTGGCCGAAAGGGGCTGTACCCGCAGAGCTTTGCCTCCCACCCCTCGCCCCTGTGCTGCCGGCGCGTCATCTTCCCTCCCAGACTCCCCCGGCAAAGTGACGTGGAGGAATGGAAAGCTGAAACCGGGCGGTTTGAGTTTCCCATTCCTTCAAGTCACTTCGCCGCTGCTCTCCTGGCTAAACTGTGTGGCAGGAGACAGGCTTTGAGTTTTTGGCTGGGGGGGAGAAGTAGAACCTTCCTAACTCCCCCCCCCCACCAGCCAGAAGGAGCGGCGAAGTGACGTGGAGGAATGGAAAGCTGAAACTGGGCGGTTTGAGTTTCCCATTCCTCCAAGTCACTTTGCCGCTCCTCTCCTGGCTAAACCGGCGGCAGGAGACAGGGTTGGGGGGGGGTACTGGGAAGCCCCCCAGGCCGACTGCCACCTTTTCAAACAGCCGCGCCCTTCCCAGCTGAGTCCTGAAGCCAAGCGCCTTTGGAACTTCTGCGCTTGGCTTCAGGACTCAGCTGGGAAGCGGCACGGGTGTTTTAAAAGGTCTCCCCCGGCATGGGGGGCTTCCTAGCACCCCCCCAAACCCGGGTTGGGGGTTCGGGGGGGTGCTAGGAAGCCTCCCATGCCGGCGGGAAGACCCAGGGAAGGTTCCTTTGGCCGCCTAGCAGCTGATCTGCCCGGCGGTAATGCAAACTCCACCATCTACGCATGCGTGCAGATGGTGGTGTTACTTCCGGGTAGAAAACTCGCGATATAGCGTTTCGCGAAGCTCGAGATCGCGAAACTCGAGGGATCACTGTACAGACATACCATGCATAAAATTGTAAAGGCCTAGGGGGAAGTGTATCTCAGGTGGGTTTTAACCAGCTTTCGAAAGACAAGGAGGGTGGGGTCAATTCTAATCTCTGGGGGGAGTTGGTTCCAGAGGGCCGGGGCCGCCACAGAGAAGGCTCTTCCTTTGGGTCCCACCAAGCAACATTGTTTGGTTGACGGGACCCGGAGAAGCCCCTTCTCTGTGGGACCTAACTGGTCGCTGGGATTCGTGCAGCGAATTATCATCTAATATTAAAAAGAACAAGTTAAAACCCATTATTAGTAAAAACAATGCTAAACAATCACACCACACTCAAATGCTACAAGTCAGAAAGGGGGGGATTAGTCCCCCGCATGCCTCTCGCGACATAAATGAGTCTTCAACATATTGCAGAAGGCGAGGAGGGTGGGGACAGTTCGAATCTCCGGGGAGAGTTGATTCCAGAGGACCGGGGCCACCACAGAGAAGGCTCTTCCCCTAGGTCCCGCCAGACAGCATTGTTTAGTCGATGGGACCCGGAGAAGGCCAACTCTGTGGTGAGGTGATCATCAGTGGAAAAGGCTGTAATACGAAGCGGCGAAATCTCCAGCGTTTGATATTTTCAGCTTGTCATCTGCAAGAGATGCCCTAATGAAACTTGCAATATGCAGAAGATTGGACTAGATGACCTCTTATGTTCCCTTCCCACTCTTGGATTCTGAATCCATCAGGCTGAAACCGATGGAAAAGTCCAGATCTTCTGAAAGGGCAACACCACTAAGAGGAACACGGCCTTTTTCTTCTCACCTCGAGGTTGCCCTTGGGCAAAAGAAAGATAAAGTGGGTTTTTCTACCGAAAGCACTAAATTTAATTTATTACAAGGTCTCACACCATTTCTCGGCGATTAAATAGAGAAACGGAGCTCTGCTTTATCACAGGACCAATCAGCCTTCTGACAACTTGGTGAATTGCTCCGAGGTGTACTTTGGGGGGAAAAATGAAATAAGAATAGAAGGCTCTCCCTAACCGAATTGGAAAATTTATCATTTCTTTACTGAAGCTGTAGCCCACATTATTTCAAGACTCGTGGTAACATACCAGATTTTTAAACAAAATCCATAGACAGATGAAAACACAAAATTGAAGGGGTCCAAAGACGGGCTACAAGAATGGTGGAAGGTCTTAAGCATAAAACGTATCAGGAAAGACTTCATGAACTCAACCTGTATAGTCTGGAGGACAGAAGGAAAAGGGGGGACATGATCCAAACATTTAAATATGTTAAAGGGTTAAATAAGGTTCAGGAGGGAAGTGTTTTTAATAGGAAAGTGAACACAAGAACAAGGGGACACAATCTGAAGTTAGTTGGGGGAAAGATCAAAAGCAACATGAGAAAATATTATTTCACTGAAAGAGTAGTAGATCCTTGGAACAAACTTCCAGCAGACGTGGTAGATAAATCCACAGTAACTGAATTGAAACATGCCTAGGATAAACATATATCCATCCTAAGATAAAATACAGGAAATAGTATAAGGGCAGACTAGATGGACCAGGAGGTCTTTTTCTGCCGTCAGACTTCTACATTTCTATGTTTATATGTTTCTATGTTTCTATGTTTTCCAAGTTAAAAAACCAAATGACATAAAACACAGAGAAAAAATACACCTATGTAAAATATAATTCCACTGGTTCAGCTTTACAGTAGCTTCATGTAGATATGCGATTGTTTTTTTTCCCATGCACCAATGCAGAGTTACTAAAATCATAATTATGTCACTGTTTTTAAAGAAAATAATTAAAAACCAATAAAGTTTTCTACAAAAAGGAGGGAGGAGGAGAAGAAGAGGAAGAAGAGGAGGAAAAGGAGGCATTTATTCATTGAAGATCCTGCCTAAGTTAATTATTGCCAAAGTCTACAATAAGCCTCCCAGTCAAACTAATGAATTTATTTTGCTAGACTGAAAACCAAACTATTAGCCTTCCCATTATCTTCTTTGTAAGATCGCCTATAATGGGTTTTTGAAAGGGATGCGTTGCGCAATGAATTTTTAAACTATCTACTAAATATAATGTTTAATTACTTTTCTAAGTGCACGTACCATTAAGTAGCCATTAAGACTAATGCCCCCGTTTTCCTCGGCCAAATCAGAGAAAATGCTGATTGAGTTATCCAAATTCCGCAAGATAATTCTGCTGAATAAGAGCATGTGCATCTAAATTTAATTTCGGCCCGTGGCAAGATGTCTTTCTTTTCCCAAGGTTCCCTGTTCTTATTTTTTTGAGATGCTTCAATTTGCAACTGAATTGAAGAGATTTGGAAAATTCCTCTTGGTCCCATGAAAAGCCCAACCATTGAAAACAGCCACAGTTTGGAAAGACTTAAATGGGAAATCAGAACTTATTTTCAAGCATATCACACCATCAATATACTGATCAGGATAACCTATCAACCCGTTCTCCCATAAACCCTCTCTCACAAATTGTCTCACTTTGAGGCACGTTATATGAAGTCTTGGGTTTCTTGAAAAATCCATAATGCTGGGATGGATGGATGGTTGGATGGATGGATGGATGGACGGACAGATAGATGGGCAAAGAAAAGAGCAAGAGAGAGAAAGAATGAGAGAGGGAGGGAGGGAGGGGATGGGAGGGAGGGACAGTGGGACAGAGGGAAGGAAGGAAGGAAAGGTCAAAGGGAAAGGGGAGGGGAATAGAAGGGAGGGAGGGAGAGGGAAGGATGGTGGGACAGAGGAAAGGAGAGAGAAGGAAGGAAGGAAGAAAAGGAGAGAAAAGAGAGGAAGGAAGGAAGGAAGGGTCAAAGGGAAAGGGGAATAGAAGGGAGGGAGGGAGAGGGAGGGATGGTGGGACAGAGGAAAGGAGAGAGAAGGAAGGAAGGAAGAAAAGGAGAGAAAAGAGAGGAAGGAAGGAAGGGTGGAGGGATAGAAGAAAAGAAAGAGAAGAGGGGAAGGGAGGGAGGGAGGAACAGTGGGAGAGGAGAGAGAAGAGAGGGAGGAAGGAAGGGGAAGGGAAAGGGGAAGGGAAAAAAGAATAACTTGTTAGCCAGGCAAAAGCCCTACATGCAAAAAAAAAAAAGAACTCCAGAATGCAAACTTTTCCAAAATATCACCTTCTATTATTATTAGTCACCTTCTATTATTATTAGTCTACGGAGAGGGGCGGCATACAAATCTTATTATTATTATTATTATTATTATTATTATTATTATTATTTGGATTTTCAAAGATTTTAGAAAGACATAAAAACAAAAAAAGTAACATAAACACATAAATGCAACAAAAAAAAGCAATACAATACAATACAGTTAATACAAATGACACAAAAAGAAAATGCGTATAACAATATTATTCACAATTCATTAATATTCACTTCCTTGACATCGGTATAATATTTTTATGATTATTTGTGTTTACATTTGTGTTTTCCTTTTTCCTTGATATCACAATTATAGATTCACAGTTGCAGTCTTTTACATATTACCTTGTTACAACTTTGTTGTTTATGAGTTTTTTAAATTTTCCTTTTCAAGCCACATGTACAGTTTCTCCCATATACCATATACCCACAGAGTGGGCCTTCTCTGGGTCCCGTCAACTAAACAATGTCATTTGGCGGGACCCAGGGGAAGAGCCTTCTCTGTGGCGGCCCCGGCCCTTTGGAACCAACTCCCCCCAGAGATTAGAATAGCCTCCACCCTCCTCGCCTTTCGTAAACTTCTTAAAACCCACCTCTGCCGCCAGGCATGGGGGAACTGAGATATTCCTTTCCCCCCAGGCCTTTACAATTTTCGCATGGTATGTCTGTATGTATGTTTGGTTTTTATAATAAGGGGTTTTTTAAAGTTATTTTAGTACAGTATTGGATTGGATTGTTACATGCTGTTTTTATCATTGTTGTTAGCTGCCCCGAGTCTATGGAGAGGGGCGGCATAGAAATCTAATAAATAAGTAAGTAAGTAAGTAAGTAAGTAAGTAAGTAAGTAAGTAAGTAAGTAAGTAAGTAAGTAAGTAAGAAAATAAAATAAAATAAAATAAAATAAAATAAAATAAAATAAAATAATAAGCTAAATAAAATAATAAAATAAAAATAAAATAAAATAAATAAAATAAATATAAAATAAAATAAAATAAAATAAAATAAAATAATGTATATTTCTTTCTCTTGCTCAGCCCACCCGAAGCCCTACATGCAGTTTACCAGAGATACAGATCAAGAACTCCAGAATGCAAAACTTTCCAAAATATCATCCTCTTCATGTCTTTTCCAGGTCCGAAGGCTGCAAAGTTATGCAAAAATTTCTCAGCAGGCTGAGCGTTGTGAAGTCCCAAGGGGCAGAATATGGATTCCCATTAATGAACGGAAGCTGCAATTACTTTGAATGTGTCCTGCTTCCTTCAAGTGACTCTTCAAACAGGATCTATGAAAATCATCCGGTATGTTAAAGAAACACCAGGGGGCTAATCGTACCATTAATGAATACAAGGGTCGGCCAGAATGTAATGCACCACATTTTTTTTCTTCGACCATTATGTATTGAACACAATGAAAGTTACACAGAAGAAAGAAGGATGTTTCTTCTATACTCCCTATTTTTCACCATAATCTCCATCCCGTTCTATGGGCTTCCTCCAGCAAGACACAAGGGCGTGGATGCCCTGTTGGTACCACTCCTTGTTCTAATGGCCACAAAGCCATTTCTGCACTGGGCGAATCACCTCTTCGTCATCCTCAAAATGCCTTCTGCGACTAACCGTACTTCTGTCGACTGCAGATTCTCCCTAAACTCCCCCTCCCCCTTTTCTGACTTCGGTATTATGACTAGTTTAATTACTGATGATTAAGGGATTGGAAACCAAGACTTACAAAGAGAGACTGTGGGAACTGGGCATGGATAGCCTAGAGAAAAGGAGGGCCAGAGCGGACAGGATAGCAGTCTACAAGTATACGAGGGGATGTCACAGAGAGGAGGGGATCACTTTATTCTCCAGGGCACCGGAGGGCCAAACGAGGAACAACGGCTGGAAGCTGACCAAGGAGAGATTCAACGTGGAGATAAGGAGGAACTTCCTGACAGTCAGAGCGATCAACTAGTGGAACAACCTACCAGCGGACGTTGTGAACTCCAAAACTCTGGACATTTTTAAGAGAAGATTGAACTGCCACTTGACTGGTTCCTGCTTGGGCAGGGTGTTGAACTCGATGGCCTTCATGGTCCCTTTCAACTCTAACAATAAATAAATAAATAGTTGGACTGAGTGTGTATTTTTATCTTCGGAGTCTTTGGAGAGGAGCAGCATACAAATCCAAATAATAATAATAATAATAATAATAATAATAATAATAATAATAATAATGACAATGTATTTTAAATTAGTTTTTTAATTTTTTAACTTTAGATTTGTATTGTATTGTATTGCCGTTAATGTTGTGAGCCGCCCCGAGTCTTCGGAGAGGGGCGGCATACAAATCTAAATGAAATATTATTAAATTATTAATTATTATTATCATCATCACCTAACCCCCAAAACTTTACCCTCAGACTATCCGAGTCTCTGGAGAGGGGCGAGTCCAAGTGCACTAGAGTGCCTTCCGTCCCCTGTCCTATTGCTCTCCTATATCTCCTATACATTTCTTCTATTCCTATATCTCTTCTTCTATTCTTTCATTGATGTGTTCTATTACTATACCTTCTTTTCTATTATTTCTTAGATATATTTTACTATGAGTATCTCCTCTATAACCTTCATCATGTATTTTACTATATATATCCACTAAAACCCTCATTGTGTATTGGACAAAATAAATGAATGAATGAATGAATGAATGAATAAATAAATCTAAATAATAATAATAATAATAATAATAATAATAATAATAATAATAATCCACTGTTGACCTCTCTCGATTCCCATGTATACAAATATTATTATTTCTTTGTATACCACCAATACCTACTTGACAAAACGAATAAATAAATTAAATAAAATAAATAAACAAATAAGCAGGAGTGAACCTTCTTCGGACTTGAATGGGAAGCCACCAGAAAAGTTGGAAAAGGAGGAGGAGGAGGGAAATAAGGAGGAGAAAGAGCAACACCAGCAGGAAGGGAGGAAGAGATAAGGAGGAGGAAGTAGTGAATGAGAAGGGGAAGGGGAAGAAGGGGGAGGCTCCGGGAGGAAGTGGTGGATGAGAAGGCCAAAACAGGGTGTGGCAGGGCCACTCTGCCCCATTTTCGGCCTGAACGGGGAGGCCAAAAATGGGCTTTCTCCTTTCACCTTCCATCTTCTCCAACATCAGGGTCTTTTCCAAGGAGGCCTCTCTTCTCATTTGGTGGCCAAAGTACAGTGGTGCCTCTACTTACGAACTTAATTCGTTCCGTGACCAGGTGCTTAAGCAGAAAAGTTTGTAAGAATAAGCAATTTTTCCCATAGGAATCAACGTAAAAGCAAATAAGGCGTGCGATTGGGGAAACCACAGGAAGGGTGGAGGCCTTGTTTCCTCCCAGGAGATTCCTAGAGAGGCCCCACAGAGGCTTCTCCCATCTTTTCCGGCCCTGTTTCCTCCCAGGAGATTCCTAGAGAGGCCCCACGGAGGTTTCTCCCCAACTTTTCCAGCCCTGTTTCCTCCCATGAAATTCTTAGAGAGGCTCCACAGAGGCTTCTCTCCGCCTTTTCCGGTTACAGTTTCGGAGGCTCTGTTTTTAAGAAAAGGCAAAAAAATCTTGAACACCCAGTTCTTATCTAGAAAAGTTCGTAAGTAGAGACGTTCTTAGGTAGAGGCACCAATGTATTTGAGTTTCAGCTTAAGGGCAATCAGGGTTGATGATTCCAGTCGCTGTGTAACATATTGTTCCACATCATCCCTCCCCTCTTTCTCTGCCTTTTTCACTCGCATTCAAAATTGCATTAGTTCGGAAATCACATGATATTAATCAGATCCCAAGCATTTATATTTCTCTTCTGTGTTTTGCAACCTCATCATGGTCATTACCCTTCTCAGTTTCCTTGCAGTGGTTAAAAAACTGGAAAAGCAGAGCAGCAAAGATTTCATCCCTAAAATCAGTGGTGGATCATGCGCTTCGCATACGCATACAAGCGCATATGTATAAGCCCCATCCACACAGATATTCCAACCTGGCTGTGTGACATGTCTTTGTACGAGAGTCGCCCAGAAAGTAATGCACCACATTTTGTTTCCTTCAACAATTATTTATTGAACGCAATGAAACTTACACACAGGAAAGAAGGATGTTTCTTCTACACTCCCTATTTCTCCACGTAATCTCCGTCCCGTTCTGTGGCCTTCCTCCAGCGAGACACAAGGGCGTGGATGCCCTATCAGTACCACTCCTTGTTCTGGTCATGAAGCCATTTCTGCACTGTAATGGCCTCACCCTCTGTGCCCAGCGACTAACCGTACTTCTGTCGACTGCAGATTCTCCATCAACACAAACGTTTGTGAATGTTCCCAACAGTTTCTTTCTCCGCACTGAGAAATTCAAGGACGACACGCTGCTTGCTACGCTGTCTGCAAAAAATGCAAAATTTACACACACACTCCTGACAATTCAAATAATGTAGAGTGATACCTTGTCTTACAAACTTAATTGGTTCCGGGACGAGGTTTGTAAGGTGAAAAGTTTGTAAGACGAAACAATGTTTCCCATAGGAACCAATGGAAAAGCGATTAATGCGTGCAAGCCCAAAATTCACCCCTTTTGCCAGCCGAAGCACCCATTTTTGCGCTGCTGGGATTCCCATGAGGCTCCCCTCCATGGGAAACCCTACCTCCGGACGATGCTGCAGGGGAATCCCAGCATCGCAAAAACGAGCGCTTCGCTGGCAACGGAAGTCCGGAGGTGGGGTTTCCCAGTGAAGGGAGCAACAGTGAAATTGCAGCATCACAAAAACACGGAAGTCCTCGAAACCCCACCTCTGGACTTCCATGTTTTTGTGATGCTGTGACTTCGCTGAGGCTCCCCTCGCTGGGAAACCCCACATCCAGACTTCCGTTGCCAGCGAAGTGCCCATTTTTGCACTGCTGGGATTCCCCTGCAGCATCGCAAAAACGTGGAAGTCTGGAGGTGGGGTTTCCCATGGAGGGGAGGCTCAGGGAAATCCCAGCAGTGCAAAAACGGGTGCTTTGCTGGCAACGGAAGTCCAGAGGCTGGGCATCCCAGTGGCAGCGGTGGGTTTGTAAGGTGAAAATAGTTTGTAAGAAGAGGCAAAAAAATCTTAAACCCCGGATGTATCTCGAAAAGTTTGTATGACGAGGCGTTTGTAAGACGAGGTATCACTGTACAGTATATCTAAAGTTTCACATTCATACCATTACTGTAGGCTGAGAAAAAAATGTGGTGCATTATTTTCTGGGCAATCCTCATAGGATTTAAGGAAATGGTTTTACTGCCAAAAGGATCTCTTCCCTTCTTTCTCCATTCTTCCTCTTTCTCCTTCTTCTCTTCTCTTTTTTCCTCTTTTTCTCTTCCTTCCCTTTCTAGAACTGTTCTGCCCCTGAATGCTCACATACAACATTTTCACGCAATACAATCTGTAGTAGCCGGAGATTTGGGGATTTTGGCAACCTTCATTGTCAGCTAGAAGAGCCAACGGCAAGGGGCGGTGGGCAGCCTACGCCACATACACTCGGTTAAAGACCTCGGTATACTAATAACAAAAGATTTAAGTGCCAAAGCCCACTGCAACAACATAGCCAAGAAGGCCTCAAGAGTTGTAAACCTAATCCTACGTAGCTTCTGCTCTGGCAATCTCACACTACTTACCAGAGCTTACAAAACTTTCGCCAGACCCATCCTTGAATACAGCTCATCTGTCTGGAACCCATATCGCATCCCAGACATCAACACCCTTGAAAATGTCCAAAGATACTTCACCAGAAGAGCCCTTCACTCCTCCACTCGAAACAGAATACCCTACGAGACTAGACTTTCAATCCTGGGCCTAGAAAGTTTAGAACTAAGACGCCTTAAACAAGATGTAAGTATTGCCCACAAGATCATATGCTGCAACGTCCTGCCTGTCAGCGACTACTTCAGCTTCAACCACAACAACACAAGAGCACACAACAGATTTAAACTTAATATTAACCACTCCAAACTTGACTGTAAAAAATATGACTTCAGTAACCGAGTTGTCGAAGCGTGGAACTAATTACCGGACTCCATAGTGTCATCCCCAAACCCCCAACACTTTACCCTTGTATAATCCACGGTTGACCTATCCAGATTCCTAAGAGGTCAGTAAGGGGCGAGTACAAGTGCACTAGAGTGCCTTCCGTCCCGTCCTATTGCTCTCCTATATTTTTATTTTATTTATTTATTCATTTGTCCAATACACAAATACATAGGAAGAATAATAGACATGTAGTAATATATATAAGGGTAAAAGTGAACTTAGAGGAGAGGATATATGAAAGAAAGAGAATATATATGATAAGTGAGAGAAAGGAAAGACAATTGGACAGGGGACGAAAGGCACACCAGTGCACTTATGTATGCCCCTTACTGGCCTCTTAAAAACCTGGAGAGGTCAATCATGGAGAGTCTAAGGGAGAAATGTTGGGGGTTAGGGGTTGACACAATTGAGTCCGGTAATGAGTTCCACACTTCAATAAATCGATTGTGGAAATCATATTTTTTACAGTCAAGTTTGGAGCGGTTCTCCTATACCTTTCTTCTATTCCTATATCTCTTCTTCTATTCTTTCAATGATATGTTCTATTCCTATAACTTCTCTTCTCTTCTTTCTTAAATATATTTTACTATGAGTATAACTTCTATAACCTTCATCATGTATTTTACTATGTGTATACCCACTAAAACCCTCATTGTGCATTGGACAAAATCAATCAATCAATAAGATACCCCGGCCATGCAGTAATGCAATCTGTATATGTTTTAGCCTGGCTGCTTAAATTGAGCAATGAATGTCTCTTTGGCAGAAGGCGTCGCAATTTGAACAAGCAAGAGAAAGAGCCAGAGGTACTTTGACCACGAAAGAGAGAAGAAAAAAGAGGGGTCTGGAAATAAAACGCTCCACGCTCTACCAAGTTTTTGGAACTTCATCAAAATGAGCCGCACCAGATTTAGCCCGATAGGACAAAGCAAGTATACCTAGAACTAGGAAATAAAACTGAAAAAGCAAGAAAGAATAAATTCAGTGCAATTCAATTTATTACATTTATATGCCGCCCCTCTCCGAAGACTCGGGGTGTCTCACAACAATAATAAAAACAGTATAACAATGGATCAAATCTAACAATAAAATTATATTTAAAAAACCCAACAATTTAAAAACCATACAACACATACATACCAAACATAAAATATAAGAAAGCTTGGGGGAGATGTCTTAATTCCCCCATGCCTGGCGATATAGGTGGGTCTTGAGTAACTTGCGACAAACAAGGAGGGTGGGGGCCGTTCTAATCTCCGGGGGGAGTTGATTCCAGAGGGCCGGGGCCGCCACAGAGAAGGCTCTTCCCCTGGGGCCAGCCAAACAACATTGTTTGGTCGACGGGACCCGGAGAAGGCCAACTCTGTGGGACCTTATCGGCCACTGGGATTCGTGCTGTAGAAGGCGGTTCCGGAGGTATTCTGGTCCAATGCCATGAAGGGCTTTAAAGGTCTAATATAAGTATAATGGAGAGCGTGTTTAGATCTGTTACAAATGGCACGTTCAATTTCCTTCGGTTTAAAACCTGAATTTCCTGCAGTGGTTCTGTTTACAGGGAAACTGAAAAGCAAGCGTTACAAAAGCAATTTGGTTCAACAGAGAACAGGCCACCCATTTGCTCATATCTCTTAAAATCCAACATAAGTCTAGCAACAATAAATATGTTCTTTCTACAAGGGCTCATCCCTACCACACATAATTCACTCCCAGATTACGCTCCAGGTAAGATTTACAAGCTATAGTTAAGGATAGGAGAGTTAGTCTTGAAGACTTGCTGTTGTGAATAACCGCAGCAGAAATACAGTGGTACCTCATGGTACGAACCCGGGATTCAGATAATGTTTGCCTCTTGTTACGAACTTTTTTCTTCTTACGAACCTGCCGCCGCCGAGAAGCCCCGCCGCCCGGCTGTCGCTTTTTGAAACAGCCGGGGGGCTTCCCAGCAGCCTCCTGAACCCGAACGCCAAACCTGAACTTCCGGGTTCGGCGTTCGGGAGGCCTCCGAGAAGCGCCCCCCCCCACCGGCTGTTTTAAAAGACGACAGCTGGGCTGCGGGGCTTCCCAGCGGCCTCCCGAACCCGAACTTTTGCCGAACTTCCGGGTTCAGGGTTCGGGAGGCCGCTGGGAAGCCCCGCCGCCCGGCTGTCACCTTTTAAAACAGCCGGGGGGATTCTCGGCAGCCTCCCGAACGCCGAACTCGGAAGTTCGGGTTTGGCATTCGGCATTCGGGAGGCTGCTGGGAAGCCCCCCGGCTGTTTCAAAAGGTGACAGCCGGGCGGCGGCGTTTTTTTACGGGTTTTTTTTCATTGCACGGATTAATTGATTTTACATTGTTTCCTATGGGAAACAATGTTTCGTCTTACGAACTTTTCGTCTTACAAACCTCTCCCTGGAACCAATCAGGTTCATAAGACGAGGTATTACTGTATATTGTAAAACGATAGATTACGTAATGTCTTATTTTTTAAAATGTTAATACAATAAAAATCATTTTTAAAAATAAAATAAAATAACAGGGGTTTTTCCTATGGGAAACAATGTTTCGTCTTACAAACTTTTCGTCTTACGAACCTCCCCGGGGAACCAATTAGGTTCGTAAGACGAGGTATTACTGTATTTTCCTAAATTGACAACGGTTAGCACAATTGCTTTCTGGATGTGTTACTATTCATCATTTTGCATTTAATGGAAAAGTCTCTCCCCAATGATTCCAACTGAATTCCACTCCTGTCTAGACAGTTGTTCTTTGAGTTGTTCCTTCACACCACTTGTGAAAAAAGGAAAGAAGTGAAAAGGAAGCAGAAAAAAGGAAAGGGGGTCCCTTTAAAAGATCTGGAAGGGAGAAAGAGTTTGTGGGTGAGGGGGGGGGCAATTCAGGATCTAGTTTGTTTCTCACTTTGGCAGGAGAACTTTTCTCCACTCTTGTGGGAAAGGTGGATTAGCAGACAGGTGATCATGCAACCTGAAGTGACCAGGTGATCATCCTCAGAAGTAGCCGGTGCATGTCAAAGAGAAGAGAAGGAGGGAGAGAGGAAGGGAAGAAGAAAGGAGAAAGAGAAAGGGAGAGCAAGAGAGGGAGAGAGAAAGGGAAAGAAAGATATGAAGAGGAAAGGGGAAGGAAGAAAGAAAGAGAGAGAAAGGAAGGAAGGAAGGAAGGAGGGAGGGAGGGAAAACAGAAAAAAGGAAAGGGAAAGAGATATGAAGAAGGAGAAGGAAGAGAAAAATAAAGAGAGAAAGAAAGAAGAGAAAAGAGAGAAAAGAAAAGGGAAAGTTATGAAGAGGGAGAAGGAAGAAAGGGAGAAAGAAAGAGAGAGAAAGAAAGAGAGAGAAAGAAAGAAAAAGAAAGAAAGAAAGAAAGAAAGAAATGAGGGAAAACACAAAAAAGGAAAGGGAAAGAGAGATATGAAGAAGGAGAAGGAAGAGAAAAATAAAGAGAGAAAGAAAGAAGAGAAAAGAGAGAAAAGAAAAGGGAAAGTTATGAAGAGGGAGAAGGAAGGAAGGGAGAAAGAGAGAAAGAAAGAAAGACGGATGGAAGGAAGAAAAGAAAGGAGAGAAAAGAGACAAAAGGGAAAGACATGAAGAGGGAGAAGGAAGGGAAAAAGAAAGGAAGGGGAGGAAGGGAGGAAGGAAGGAGGCAGAAGGACAGAGAAAGGACCTTCTCTGCAGCTATCACCTCTTCTTTTTAAGGTAGAGAATTTTTTTGACTTGCATTTTTACTCATAAAGAGACAAGAAAAACACACTTATTTTACAAAAGGGGTCAGAAAAACATTAAAAAGGAAAGGACAGAATTCCAGGCAAATTGAACTGAACAAATTAACCAAGCTCATTTCAGAAATAAGGGGAAATGAGCGGAAATTTTTCCTGCCTGCCTGCCTATGAAAGAAACCAAAGAGTTAGGGGTTGCTTTTTTTCCCATAGATCACCTCTCGAGAGTTTACTGTGTTCAGTCTGTTTCTCACTGAAATGGTCACAATCCAATTGCAGGAGGCATGGCCTCCATCACATAAGCACCATCTACTGCGTCACAAAACAGGCGAGGGAAATGAAAGACTCCATATCTCCTGTTTCTGCCTCCATCAAGATTGATATCCAGACAGCTGGTTCAACCACCTGAACCCAACTATAATTGAGATCGTAGCCTCAAAAGGAAACTTCACCAAGCTGAAGGAAACATCAAAACTCCACGAGTATAGGAGCATAGAAACATGTTTTATTGATTTGTTTGTTTGCTTGTTTGTTTGCTTGCTTGCTTATTTATTTATGTTTATTTGTTTGTTTATTTGTTTGTTTGTTTATTTTGTCCAATACATAATACACATTGAAGAGAAAGATATGTAATAATATAAGTAAAGAAAAGAATAGAAGAAAAGATATAAAAGTATAGGTGAACATATTTAAAGTATAGGTGAACACATGGACCCAGGATAAATAAAGCAACCCAGTGTCAGCGATAGTAACACTATAGTTCTTCTGATAAAATAAACTTTCAAGAAGACCCTTAATGTTAGAAATTAAATAATACCCTGGTGATTGATGGTTGTCGTGGAATGACCACAGACCTTGGTAACAGAGAGGGCTTCAAGAGATTTTAACTACTTCAGTTGCGGAAACTTTTGCATCTCATTTGGAAACTGTTGTGAGTGGTCCTTGACCAACTCTAGGCGCTCAGCAGTCAGGATTCAGGCGGGGCTACAGAACGGAAACTGCTTTGGTCGCACTGATGGATGATCTCTTGTGGGCCTGGCCTGGTGTTTCTTGACCTCTAGTGCAGACAGGAGAGGCTGGGAGTGGCAGGTATCATGTTATCTATCTATCTATCTATCTATCTATCTATCAATCTATCATCTATCTCTCTCTATCTATCATCTATCTTATCTATCTATCTATCTATCTCTATCTATCTCTCTATCTCTCTCTCTATCTATCTATCTTTCTCTCTCTCTCTCTCTCTATCTATCTATATCTATCTAATCTATCTATCTAATCTATCTATCTAATCAATCTCTCTCTCTCTCTATCTCTATCTGTCTCTGTCTCTCTATCTATCTATCATCTATCGAATCTATCTATCTATCTATCATCTATCGAATCTATCTATCATCTATCTATCTATCTATCTATCTATCTATCTATCTATCTATCTATCTATCTATCTATCTAATCGATTTTTATGCCGCCCTTCTCCTTAGACTCAGGGCGGCTTATAACATGTTAGCAATAGCACTTTTTTAAACAGAGCCAGCCTGTTGCCCCCACAATCCGGGTCCTCATTTGACCCACCTCGGAAGGATGGAAGGCTGAGTCAACCTTGAGCCGGTGATGAGATTTGAACCGCTGACCTACAGATCTTACAGTCAGCTTCAGTGGCCTGCAGTACAGCACTCTACCTGCTGCGCCACCCCGGCTCATCTTGGGTTTTACGCTGGTTCTCCTCCTACCTCCTCCTTAAGAACCTGGTCATGGAACAAATTAAGTTCTTAAGTAGAGGTACCACTGCATTTTACAAAGCGCGCTCATCCCAGACCATCAATTCAATCCTACGGAATACACACTAAGATTATCCATGCCGTTTAGCCAAAGAGAAACTCTGGGATCCTTTGAACCGTATCAGTCCTGAAGTTTTCACATGCATCGCTGGTGATCTGGAATTTGGACGATGTAGCCAAGAAGTCTGCAAAAAAGCTGATTATTTTTCTTCAAGTTCCCCATTAAAAAAAAAATCCATGAAAGAAATAAGAATGAAAAGTTTTGGACAGCTCTGGTTTCCAAGCACAATTTTATCAGGACTCTGAAGGGGTGACACGATAGCCGTGTTCCTACATCTAAGTGGTTGCCATAGAGACTCAATCTATTCCCCAAAGCACCTAAAGGCAGGACAAAGGATGGAAAGTAATCAAGGACAGAAGCAACTTAGAACTAAAGAGGAATTTCATGACAGTGAGGACAATTAACCAGTGGAACAACTGGTTACTTGAGGGACCAATTTGCGATAATCAACTCGCTATGCCTAAATCACTAATGGATAAGTCCCCATGGCCAACTCACTGTAGCCAATTCCATACAACCAACTCACCATAGTCAATTCACCACGGCCAACTTGCCATAGTCAACTTGCTATGGGCAACTCACTGTGGGATAACTCCCCTGGGCCAACTCATCACAGACATAGTCACCTCATAGTCAATTCCTTGGCCAACTCACTGTAGTCAACTCACCATGGCCAACTCACCATAGACAAATCGATACAGCCAACTCATCACAGCCAACTTGCCATAGTCAACTTGCCATGGTCAATTCACTATGGGATAACTCCTCAGGGCCAACTCCTCATAGTCAACTCCTGATGGCCAACTTGCCAAAGTCAACTCCCCATGGTCAACTCGCTGTAGGATAACTCCCCACAGCCAACTCGCCACGGCCAACTTGCCACAGGACCACTCACTGCAGGACATAAGTTACACTAATATGAAAGAAATGGTGGCACAGAATTAAAGGCAGGATGCAAAAGGAGGGACAGGATGAAATACGAATGGCAAAACTTGAAATATGTTTTATTTATTTTGAAATAATTAAATAGGATTGTTAGCTTTTTCCGGTGGAGAGTTTGGCAACTTGTCTCTCAATCTCAGGAGTCTCTGAGAAGAAATCCAGGGGGTCCTCAAGCCATCATCCAACAAAAGCCTTCATGGACCACTACAGCTGGTCCTTGAGTACCACCACCATGGAGTCCAATGTTTTCATTGCTACGTGAAAATCCGTTGAGTGAATCCTTGTATTTGTTAAGTTAGTCAATCTGGCGCCCCCTGTGGGCTTTGCTTGTCAGAAGGTCACTGAAGGGAGATCACGTGACTTCGGGGACACAAGGTGACCATCAAGTACAATCTCCATAGCAGGCAATGCTGCAGGCACACTTCTCCCTCATTTCAATGTGGGATAATTTCTCTTGGCATTTGTGTTCAAGACTTTTTTATCCTTCTACAATAAATGCAATTAATCCTTCCTTCTCTTCCTTCCTTCCGTTCTTTCTTTTCTTATATATTAAAGGGTTAAATAAGGTCCAGCAGGGAAGTGTTTTTAATAGGAAAGTGAACACAAGAACAAGGGGACACAATCTGAGGTGAGTTGGGGGAAAGATCAAAAGCAACGTGAGAAAATATTATTTTACTGAAAGAGTAGTAGATCCTTGGAACAAACTTCCAGCAGACGTGGTAGATAAATCCACAGTAACTGAATTTAAACATGCCTGGGATAAACATATAGCCATTGTAAGATAAAATACAGGGAATAGTATAAGGGCAGACTAGATGGACCAGGAGGTCTTTTTCTGCCGTCAGTCTTCTATGTTTCTATGTTTCCTTCCTTCTTTTCCCTTCCCTCCCTCCCTTCCTTTCCTTTCTTCATCTCTCTCTTCCCTACTCTGTCCTTCCTCTCTTTCTTTCCCTTCCCTCCTTCCCTTCTTTCTTTTCTTCCTCCGTCTCTCCCCCTTCCCTTCTCTCCCTCCCTTCCTTTCCTTCCTTCATCTTTATTTCTTTCCTTCCTCTTTCTTTCACTTATGTTCCTCCCCCTCCCTTTCTTTCCTTCCCTCTCTCCCATCCTTTCCTTCCTTCATCTCCCTCCCTTCCCTACTCCGCCCTTCCTCTCTTTTTTACCTTCCGTCCGTCGCTCCCTTTCTTTCTTTCTTTCTTTCCTTCCTCTCTCTTCCCTTCCCTTCCTCTCCCTTCCCTTTCTTCCTTCCCCTTCCTTCCTTCTTTTCCTTCTTTCCTCTCTCTCCCTTCCTTTCTTTCCTTCATCTCTCTCCCTTCTCTTCCCCACTCCGTCCTTCCTCTCTTTCTTTCCCTTCTGCCCCTCCCTCCCTTTCTTTTCTTCCTCTCTCTCTCTCTCTCTGTTCCCTTCCCTCCTTCCTTTCTTCTTCATCAAACCTGGAGCTACTGTTCTCTTTTAAAAGCGGCACAGCTGCTGTTTCTACATTCATCACTTTTCCCCCTTTCCACCCAGACCTTCAAAAGCCATTACAGATTATTTGCCGGGAATACTATCTTCCCAGCATGAATGAGCCCGATCTATTTGCTGAACTTGGCAACAGAATCCACACCGTGAAAAAACACACACACACACACACAAAATACTCCTAAAACATTTGCACTGCATGTCAACCCTAAACAGAAAGTGCTCAGATTTAAAAGTATTTTCAGAGCACAATTTATGAAGCTGTGCTCCTAATACTTTTTTCCCCCCTACATCAAAACAAAAGAGTCTTGCAATTCTTACCCAGCCCTGTGTGCTAAGAAATTATCAGTGAATAAAATAAACCAGAATCAGTCCCGTTTAAGGCAGACCACAAATCAAGGTTAAAACTAGGAAACAAACCCAAAGAGAACTGTTACCAAATTTCGAGAGACAGTTATTCGATCAGGAACTGCAAACCTTGAAAAGACTCATTCCTGCTTACTGAACAGTTCACTGATCCTGCAATTCAACAAAGCAAAACCATTTTGAAATCTCACTCCACTTTCTGCATTCAAGTTCTGCAATTTCTCTTTATTCAGTTTATAGAACAAGCTTCTGTCAAAGAACACTTAAATAATAGCATAGTAAACATGAATCCGAATATTGAAGTTAAGATGGAGATTCAGAATGTATTGCATTAAGAATACTTAGGAGGGAAGTACATTCCTGACTGTGAAACAGGTGTGTCCGAAGTACAAATTTGTTGGGTGTGTGAATATTATAATTATTAAAGTAGAAGATTAGGAGAAGTAGGTTCATATTCTTCACTAACTCAGGCCTCCACTGAAATGCAAGCTTGATATTATGCACAATACTGTACAACATAAACAAAGTGGGGAAACATAATTATAATTATTATTCTCATGTGTCATAATATAATTATAATCATCCACTTACAGAAGGCTTTTGATTTTATGCTTTTAGCCAATCTAAGACACAACAAAAGGAACACATTCTGTTTGAGTCCTCCCTAAATATTCTAGAAATAAATGGTGTTTGGGGGGGGGGGGGATCCAGGCCTTTGTCTGGGAAACTGGGACAAAATTTGTGCAAAAGGCAACAAACACCCTTCTATGAGTCCATCTGTCCTTCCAAAAGAATGAAACCCAAACTTCAGTGTTAAACCTTTTAACTGGTGGAAATCGGAGCTGGACAAAGTTAACAAAAAAAGAATAATTTTAAACTGGGGGAGAGGCTAGTTTATACAAGTATCCTCCCAAATCAGATGTTTGTTTGTTTGTTGAGCTCTTTTTAATGAATTGAATGGCCACTCCCAGACACCGGGAGGTATTATTATTATTTTTTTTTTCAACAACAGCCCAACTCTGATTTATCCCTACAAACATCGGGAGCGTTGGCAAACAATGCCAGATGGAAGAGAAGCAGATAATGGTTTTTTCTCTCTCTCTCTGGTTTGCCTTAGAAACAAAACAGCTGCGGTAGCATCATCTGCCTGGCCAGCCAATAACTTTTCATCTTGTCGGCTTCTATCAACCTGAAGCCAATTTAATCCCATAATGGCAAAGAAGAGATGGAGAAGGGGGGGAAAAAGGAATATGCATATAAAAGTTGTTTCGAAAGCCAGGAACTCACTCTAATCCTCCCCCCCACCCATCCTGCCTTTTTTTTTTTTTTTTTTTTTTTTTGGAAACGTACTTTGCTGGAAATGACAAATTTATAGAGCGAGCGTAAATGTTTGCAAACAGGAGTCCAGAGCCCAAATCGAGGATAAATTAAAGCCTTTTTCAAACTATCAATCTAAAACTTGAGTTTCTTGGGCGTTGGACCGCAAGACGGGCTCGCTCGGGGTCAAGGATGCCCCCTCCACGAAAAATTATGGAAAAATCCACCCAGGGGTTTCCAAATTCTAAACAATAATTCGAAACAAGCAATTCCAAACTCCAAATTTGCGCCCCGGGTCCTTCGTTCCTTTCTTTTACGCGGCCAGTTTTTGGCTCAAGCAGGCAACCTAAAGTCGCGGAACTTCTCCGCGTGGGAATGAAACCCGCGTGGGCTCGCCTCAAAACCTCAGCCCGCCCTCGTAGCTCTCTTTTTCCCGGTCTCCCTCCACGCAATCTTACCTTCGCACAAGACGGCGAGGCTAAGGACCCATCGGGCGAACGGCATCTTCCCGGGTGGCAGTAAATCCGCAACGATCTTCGGCGGGGTGGAAGGGTGGATGGAGAAACCCGCGCGGCGGGTTCTTTTCCTTCTGTCCGCCTTAAGCTTCCTGGGGTTGGGGAGACCCCTCACCGCCACCCCCGTCCCCTGCTCCGCGCCTCAATCCGGGAGCCCCATAACCGGAGCAGGAACCAGGCGGGGACTCGTGAAAAACCCAAAAACGTCGGGTGAAAACTCGGGTCTGGCTGTTCGCGCGTGGGTGCCCTCCTGGCTCCTGGCCGGCTGTTCCCCTCGCGTCCTCGGGGCGATGGAGGAGTTGGAGACGCGCGGCTGGGGGACGCGCGCGCAAAGGAGCCACCTGCCGCGGGACGCACGGACTCCGCGCGGATCTCCGGCTTCCGAGCGAGCCAGCCAGCCGAGCATCGGGCGGGGAGGTGAGGCGAGGCGGCTGCCGGCCGCCCAGTGCGGGGGGGACCCCGCTGGAGCGCTGCGCTCCGCCCGGCTGCCGCCTGGGGCGCTCGGATGCTTAGCGGGTCCCCAGCTCGGATGCTGCGCTAGTGCGCCCTGGCCGACGAATGGCTTAAGGAGGCTCCTCTGCCGGCAGGGAAAGGAGGAGGCTCCAAGCAGGGTGCGGGGGGGGGGGGGGTTGCAACTCAGTCTCTGGTGGGAGGGGGTTTAAAGGAGACATGGAAGGGCGGAGTCCTCTCCAAACCAAAGGGCGTGGAGAGGGAGAGTGGGAACCTCGCCCTGCTTAGCCTGGGTGTTTGAAACAATAACAACAACACAGGGACTCCTGGACTGCGTTCACACGACCCGCTTCCACTTGGCTGAGGAATTTCAGCCGACCCCTTTTTACCCCCCGCAAAGCCGAGCCAAGGCTAACTTTAGCAGGTGCAAATGCAGCCGCCTTACGCAGGGGCGCGCGTCTCGCCCTTTCTGGTTACGCACAGGTAGATCTTGGTTACACACAGATCTGGTTACACGCAGGTAGATTCCTTGCGTGTCCAATCACACTTGGCTAATAAAGAATTATTTTCTCTCTGGTTACAGAAGGTAGTCCGCGGCTTACAACAGATTGTTCAAAGTTACGAGGGCGATTGGGAAAAAAAGGGGCTTAGGACCATTTTTCACACTTATGACCGTTAGAGCATCTCCTTGGACAGGGGATGAAAAGGGGGCTCCTTTCCGGAACCGGCATGGTGCCGGTTTTGGGAACCCCACCCGAACCGCTGCTGCGCTGGGAGAGAGATTACTATTCCCGAAGCAAAGGGTTCTGGGCGCAAGGCCTTAAAGACCTCGTTGCAGCGCGCACAAACACACAGAGTTGCAAAAGTCTACGTGCGGACACCCACCGCCCCGGCTGGCTGGAGAGGGCAAAGCTTGAGGGGGAAAGAGACGCCGCTATGTCTGGAGGGGGTCGGAGGCGCAAAGATTCCGGCGACGTCTCCTTCCCCGTGATAAGCTCCGGGTTTTCACCCCCTCCATTTGCCTAATCAATCAGAGTAAGAGCTGGTAGGGCACTTGGAGATCTTCTAGTCTCTACTCTGCTACTATTTCAGACAAATGGTTATCCAATCCCTTATTTAAAACCTCCAGTCGTGGGGCACCTACAGCTTCTGGTGGCAAGCAGTTCCGCTGGTGAATTATTCTGTCAAGAAATTTCTTCTTAGTTCTAAGTTGCTTCTCTCCTTGATTAATTTTCACCCCTTGCTTCTTGTCCTGCCTCTAAGGTGCTTTGGAGAATAATTTGACTCCCTCTTCTTTGTGGCCACCCCTGAGATATTGGAAGGCTGCTATCATGTCTCCGTCCCCCTTCTCCTCTCCATCCCCCCCTCCTTATCTCCATTAAACCAGCCATGTCCAGTGCCTGCAACAGCTCGTGGTATGTTTTAGCCTCCATTCCCTTAACCTTCCCTGTCTTTCGTAAACTACTCAAGACTCATTTATACCGCCAGGCATGGGGGAGTTGAGATATTCCTTCCCCCTAGGCCACTACAAGTTATGCATGGTATATTTGTGTGTATGTTTGGTTTTATAATAAGGGTTTTTAGTTGTTTTATTATTGGATTGTCACGTGCTGTTTTTATCATTGTTGTTAGCCGCCCCGAGTCTACGGAGAGGGGCGGCATACAAATCCAATTTATTATTATTATTATTATTATTATTATTATTATTATTATTATTTATTATCATCATCTTTTTTGCTCTTTATTGCAATCTATCTAGAGTCTCCACACTTTTTTGTAGTCCTGGGACCAAAACTGGATGTAATATTCTAAGTGTGGTCTTATTAAGGCCTTATAGGGTGGCATTAACACTTTAGAATTAGAATAGAGCAGAACAGAATAGAATTATTTATCGGCCAAGTGTGATTGGACACACAAGGAATTTGTCTTTGGTTCATATACTCTCAGTGCACATAAAGGATATGTTAGTCAAGAATCATAAAATGCAACACTTGATGATTGTCATAGGGTACAAATAAGCAATCAAGGAAACAATCAGTATTAATATAAATCCTAAGGGTACAAGGAATAAGGCACAGTCATACAGTCATAAGTGGGAGGAAGAGGGTGATAGGAATGATGGGAAAAAAACTAGTAGTAACAGTAGTATAGATAGGAAGGATTAGAAGACGAATAGTAATAATGCAGACTAGGTTCCTACCCTCAAAACGTCGCTACAGAGCACTGCATACCTAGACAACTAGACACAAGAACAGTTTTTTCCCAAATGCCATCACTCTGCTAAAGAAATAATTCCCTCAACACTGTCAAACTTTTTATTAAGACTGCACTACTATTAATACTGTACTAGGTTTTTTTCTCATCATTCCTATCACCCATTTCCTCCCACTTAGGACTGTATGACCATAACTTGTTGCTTGCATCCTAAGATTTTTATTAATATTGATTGTTTCTTCATTGCTTATTTGACCCCTAGGACAATGATTAAGTGTTGTACCCAATGAAGAGCTACCAAAAATTTTACTACCACACTGTGGGCGTGGCTTATGTATTTTCTTTCAACATCTTTCAGTGCAAATTGGATGCTCTGGGGTGGAGCTCCATTTTCGCTACCCCGCTGCGTCCCCTTCCCCGCCTCGTCTGGGCAGTAGCTCACTCCTGGTTGTACTTCATGATTCTTGATAAATGTATATTTTATGTACACTGAGAGTATATATTCTCACCATTCCTATCAGGGTGATAGGAATGGTGAGGAAAAAACTAGCAGAAATAGAAGTGCAGACTTAATAAAAAGTTTGACAGTGTTGAGGGAATTATTTCTTTAGCAGAGTGATGGCATTTGGGGAAAAAACTGTTCTTGTGTCTAGTTGTCTAGGTATGCAGTGCTCTGTAGCCTGGTTGTACTTCATGGTTCTTGATAAATGTATATTTTATGTACACTGAGAGTATATATGCCCCAAAGACACACTTGGCCAATAAAAAATTCTACTCTACTCTACTCCACTCCACTCCACTCCTCTCCTCTCTTCTCTCCTCCCTACTCCACTCCTACTCTACTCTACTCTACTCCACTCCACTACTCTACTCTACTCTACTCCAATACTCTCCTCTCGTCTCTACTCTCTACTCCACTCCACTACTCTACTCTACTCTACTCCACTACTCTCCTCTCGTCTCTACTCTCTACTCCACTCCTCTACTCTACTCCACTCCTCTACTCTACTCTCTACTCTCTACTACTCTACTCCACTCTACTCCTCTACTCTACTCTACTCCACTCCACTCCACTCCACTCTATTCTTTCCGTCATCTGACAAACCACACAAAATTCACCATTTTTGTATTCCCTAAGAATAATTCACTTGCTGAACCTCTGAAGAAGCTGTTCCTTGTTTTATCTTCTCACTTCTTTTCCATCAGATTTCTGACCCAACTGCCTCTCCAAGTTGGTGACAGAAGGAAGGAAAAAAAGTGTGTGCAATTTATCCCCCCTCCCCCCCCAAAAACCCCCTCCTTGGACCATCTTGGCTGCTCATGAGGAATCAGCCCAATGAAGTCAGAAACATTACTGACATCACTTGGATCAAAACCTCTACTTTTTTCCATCTCTTGATTCTTGGAAACCACCTAGGCTGGAGCAAGCCAAAGAATGCCCTCATTTGCTCAGAAAAGAAACATCAGGCCATGTTCCTCTATTGTCTGAGTCAGTAATTGCAAAATGCAGAACAGCCTGTCCTCATCCCTTAAACCGGCAGCTCTTTCCAAAGAAAACCAAGCTTCTATTGATTTCTTCAAAACAAATCAGCTAAAAATGTTCTCCAGCGTTATTACAAGGGGAGGGCTTGGCTGGCATATTCCCTCCCTGCTTGTTTATGATTCAGCAGATTCACAAGTTCGATTTTCATTTTGGTTTGCAAGTAACCAGTTTGATTTCGGTTTCATTTTGCAAATGTGAGTTTCATTTCGGTTTCGTTTTGCAAGCTACCAGTTTGGTTTCAGTTTCGTTTTGCAAGTTAGAAATTTCATTTCGGTTTCATTTTGCAAGCTACCATTTTGATTTTGGTTTCATTTTGCAACTTACCAGTTTGATTTCAGTTTCATTTTCCAACTCGTCGGTTTGGTTTCAGTTTCATTTTGCAAGTTAGAAATTTCATTTCGGTTTCATTTTGCAAGCTACCATTTTGATTTTGGTTTCATTTTGCAACTTACCAGTTTGATTTCAGTTTCATTTTCCAACTCGTCGGTTTGGTTTCAGTTTCATTTTGCAAGTTAGAAATTTCATTTCGGTTTCATTTTGCAAGCTACCAGTTTGATTTCGGTTTCATTTTGCAACTTACCAATTTAGTTTCAGTTTCGTTTTGCAAGTTACCAGTTTGATTTCAATTTTGTTTTGCAAGTTACCAGTTTTCAGTTTCATTTTGCAAGTTACCATTTTGATTTCAATTTTGTTTTGCAAGCTACCATTTTGATTTCGGTTTCATTTTGCAAGTTAACAGTTTGATTTCGGTTTCATTTTGCAAGATAACAGTTTGATTTCGGTTTCATTTTGCAAGTTAACAGTTTGATTTCGGTTTCATTTTGCAAGTTAACAGTTTGATTTCGGTTTCCTTTTGCAAGTTAACAGTTTGATTTCGGTTTCATTTTGCAAGTTAACAGTTTGATTTCGGTTTCGTTTTGCAAGTTAACAGTTTGATTTCGGTTTCGTTTTGCAAGTTAACAGTTTGATTTCGGTTTCGTTTTGCAAGTTAACAGTTTGATTTCGGTTTCGGTTTCCAACTCATTGGTTTGGTTTCAGTTTCATTTTGCAAGTTAGAAATTTCATTTCAGTTTCATTTTGCAAGCTACCAGTTTGATTTAAGTTTCATTTTGCAAGTTTCATTTTTGTTTTGCAAAAGTTACCAATTTGGTTTTACTTTCCTTTTGCAAAGTTACCAGTCTTTCATTTTGCAACTTACACATTTGGTTTCATTTTTTTTGTTTTGTTTTGCAATTTACCAGTTTGGTTTTATTTTCATTTTGCAAGGTACCAGGTTGATTGTGGGGTTGTTGATTTTTTTGCTGGCTCAATTCATGGTATTGTGTTACATGGAGGTTTGGGGGCAAAATTTGAACCTTGCCTGCAATCTCTAGGACTGGAGGAACTACCTAGGTGCCAGACTTAAAACAGTTGTTAAGTCAGCTTTACTATTTTTCTTGTCAAGGGAATCACTGCACTTTTCAAAGTTAGTTGGTATGCGAACCTTGCTTCCCCAATTGCGGATCTCATGACTTGGGGACACTACAACCAGTAATGGGCTACTGCCCCCAAGGGGGGTAGGGGGTGGGACCAAGTGGGGCTAGTAAGTTTATGCACTATTTATTGAATACTTAATAGGGTTTTTTTAATTGTCCTTCCTTCTCTGATACCTTAGTATAATCCTTAATTACTTTTAAAATAGGAAATAATTAAATAGTCTGTTTTTACCCATCAGTGCTTTAATCTTTATTTATTTTATTTATTTATTAGATTTGTATGCCACCCCTCTCCATAGACTCAGGGCGGTTCACAACACAATAAAACAGTTCATAACAAATCTAATAATTTACAATTTAAAATATTTTAAAAAACCCATTATTAAGCAGACATACGTACAAACATACCATACATAAATTATATAGGCCAGGGCAGATATCTCAGTTCCCCCATGCCTGACGACAAAGGTGGGTTTTAAGGAGCTTACGAAAGGCAAGGAGGGTGGGGGTAACTCTGATATCTGGGGGGAGTTAGTTCCAAAGGGTCGGGCCGCCACAGAGAAGGCTCTTCCCCTGGGTCCCGTCAAACAACATTGTTTAGTTGACGGGACCCGGAGAAGGCCAACTCTGTGGGACCTAACTGGTCGCTGGGATTCGTACGGCAGAAGGCGGTCCCGGAGATATTCTGGCTTTAATCATTTTAATCATCATCTAGAACTGAACTTGTATAGCAATTCAAGAAAATTGAGCTACTTGCCTAATCTGTTATCATACTGAACCTTGTGGGTTCAATACAAAACCTTAAAACGTTACTGTGCTCAACAAACAATGCTGTCCATCGTTTGTCCTTTTCGTGGCTATTCAAATAATGTGACTTCATCCACTGAAAAAGAGTCCAAGCTCCTATTTGAAAACTTATCTTGGTCGGTAAGCTACCCAGTCACATGACCTTTAAGCCACCCCTGGTCACATGATTGTCAAGCCACTCCCATCTGGTCACGTGGCCAACAAGCCACTCCTACCTGGTCACAGGACCAGCAAGCCACACACACCCAATAAGCCACAAAAAGGACAAATGAGCAGTTTACTTTAAGTTTGTATCTGTTGTGTGCTCTTGTGTTGCTGTGGTTGAAGCTGAAGTAGTCGTTGACAGAAAGGACGTAGCAGATGATTTTATGGACTATGCTTTAGTTGTGTCTCAGGCGACGTAGTTCTAAGCTTTCTAAACCTAGGATTGTAAGTCTGGCTGCGTAGGGGATTCTGTTGCGAGTGGAGGAGTGGAAGGTTTCTCTTTTAAAGAGATGTGAATCATCTCTGGGTATCTTGGCTCCTTGACTTGTCTAGTACAGGCATAGACAAAGTTGGTTTTTCTATGACTTGTGGACTTCAACTCCCAGAATTCCTCAGCCAATCATGCAAGCTCAGGAATTCTGGGAGTTCAAGTCCACATGTCATAGAAGAGCCAACTCTGCCTACACTTGGTCTGGGGGATAAAAAAACATCTCCAAAGAAAATCATGGTATTTTTTTTTCACGGTTGCCAAGAAAACTCAAGAATGGGTTGAGACTGGCTTAAAGTTGGCATTACCATTGTGAAGGCCAGTTTGGCAATTTATTTATTTATTTATTTATTCATTCATTCATTCATTCATTCATTCATTCATTCATTCATCCATCCATCCATCCATCCATCCATCCATCCATCCATCCATCCGTCCACCTACCTACCTACCTATTTATTTATTAGATGCCGCCCCTCTCCGTAGACTCGGGGCGGCTAACAACAGTAATAAACAGCATGTAACAAATCTAATGTTTAAAATAATTAAAAAACCCTTATTAAAACCAAACATACACACAAACATACCATGCATAAATTGTATAGGCCTAGGGGGAAAGGGGTAGTTCAGTTCCCCCAAGCCTGACGACAGAGGTGGGTTCTGAGGAGCTTACAAAAGGCAAGGAGGGTGGGGGCAATTCTAATCTCTGGGGGGAGCTGGTTCCAGAGAGTTGGGGCCGCCACAGAGAAGGCTCTTCTCCTGGGTCCCGCCAAATGACATTGTTTAGTCGATGGGACCCGGAGAAGGCCAACTCTGTGGGACCTAACTGGTCGCTGGGATTCGTGCGGCAGAAGGTAGTCTCGGAGATATTCTAGTCTGATGCCATGAAGGGCTTCATAGGTCATAACCAACACTTTGAATTGTGACCGGAAACTGATCAGCAACCAATGCAGACTGCGGAGTGTTGGTGTAACATGGGCATATTTAGGAAGGCCCATGATTGCTCTCGCAGTTGCATTCTGCACGATCTGAAGTTTCTGAACACTCTTCAAAGGTAGCCCCATGTAGAGAGCGTTACAGTAGTTGAGCCGCGAGGTGATGAGGGCGTGAGTGACTGTGAGCAGTGACTCCCGGTCCAAATAGCAATACCATATACTACTCTGTACGGAACAGTACATGTGTAAAGGATAACAGATGGACAGAATTGGAAGGGAACTCACAGGTCATCTAGTCCAACCTCCTGCCCAAGCAAGAGACCCTACATCTGCCTCTACCTAGGATCGAACTCACAACCTCCTGATTGTGAGACAAGAGCTCCAACCTCTACTTGCCGGCTGATAATATTTTCATTCCTGACCACTTTGCAATATTGCAGATCAGGTATTTTTCAGCTTTCTTCATTTATAGGGGAGAAAAAAAGAAAGAAAGCAAAGATCGTTTCCACTAAAAGAAAATATTGGCCCATCATACAGCACTTACCCAAATAGCAGAAACATTAAACTTGGGAAGCATAAAATATAAATGATGGGTATTGAGCAATGAGGTCAGAGCTGAACCGTACCCCTCGGTAAACCTGGGTCATATAATGGAAATACTCTTAACGGGTTTGGCATTCACACATGCCTCGTTAAGGAGCCCAGCGGGTGTTTTTTTAACACTGAACGTATCAAACTAGAATGGAAGAAGCTCGGGAGGGCGACAGAACGATTTTCTGGATGAAAATAATACTGTATCCATGTAACATTTTGCTTTATTGTTGTGGTTGGCTCTGGCCCAGCTCCTGCCCCAGGGAATGTGGAGGTGGAGGCAGGGGAAACATCAACATGTCTTGGGCCTGTTTTATTGCCCACAGAGTCAGTTAGTGCAGTTTCCTCGGACGAAGAAGAAGAAGGTGGGGGTGACTTGGAAGAAGGGGGCTTGGCACACAGCCCAGGAAGCCAATCTCCATTATCTTCGGTCGATTCAGATGATGAAGTGTTAGACCCACGCAGGCGCAGAATTATGTATCGAAGAGACCAATTGAAGAAATATTACAGGAGATAAGAGAGGCCACCTGTGTTTGGGTGGGGCTCCAGTAATTAGAGCTGCTGATACAAATAGCAGCGTGCTAGTTTGGCCATTGTGGAAGATTATCTGATCACAGTTCTTCAGGATCGTACCTCACTGTGTCTGAACTTTGTTTGTGGATTTTTCACGCCTTTGACACCAAAGCAGAGTAAAGTGTGTGTGTGTTTCACTTCGTGGGAAGAAGGAGGGCTGTGACGTTTCTTCACAACTGCTAGCTAAGTACTTAAGGACTGATTAAGGGATTTGTGCAGCTGACAAGGTTGTTTTGGAGAAGAGTGCTCTTTGCAATACAAAAAGGCAGCTTTTGTTTCTTTTGAATTTTGTGATAAAGGATATTGTTTTGAATAGCAATATTTTACCACACAGCAATATTGCACGAATGCTGCACGAATCCCAGCGACCAGTTAGGTCCCACAGAGTGGGTCTTCTCCGGGTCTCGTCAACCAAACAATGTCGTTTGGCGAGACCCAGGGGAAGAGCCTTCTCTGTGGCGGCCCCGGCCCTCTGGAACCAGCTCCCCCCAGAGATTAGAATTGCCCCCATCCTCTTTGCCTTTCGTAAGCTGCTTAAAACCCACCTCTGCCGCCAGGCATGGGGGAATTGAGATACACTTTCCCCCTAGGCCTTTAAAATTTTATGCATGGTATGTCTGTATGTATGATTGGTTTTTATATAATGGGTTTTAACTCTTTTTAGTATTGGATTATACTGTTTTGTTACTGTTGTTAGCCGCCCCGAGTCTGCGGAGAGGGGCGGCATACAAATCCAATAAATAATAATAATAATAATAATAATAATAATAATAATAATAATAATAATATTAAACACACATCTGTATATTAGCACACAGAATATTAAGCACCTCTTAGCACACAGCAAAACTAACATTATTGCAGCCAAGCTCTTAAAGTAACATTGTACTATTTCCTCCAAACATACATTGCTAGTTAATTCATATATTGACAAACCCAACCAGTGCAGTATGTAGTACTGACAAATTTCACAACATGTAGACAGTTTTAGCCATAGTTTCAATTTATTTTTTATTTATTTGTTTGTTTTGTCCAATACACAATAATACACAATGAGGGTTATAGAAGATATAATCAGGTAGAATGTATTAACGGGAATGGAGGAGAAAATAAAGGAGTAAAATACAACTATGAGAGAATAGCAGAAAAAGATATAGGTATAGAAGAGAAGATATAGGAGATATAGGGGAGACAATAGGACAGGGGACGGAAGGCACTCTGGTGCACTTATGCACGGCCCTTACTGACCTCTTAGGAACTTGGTGAGATCAACCGTGGATAGTCTAAGGGTAAAGTGTTGGGGGTGAGGGGATGATACTACAGAGTCCGGTAGTGAATTCCACACTTTGACAACTCGATTACTAAAGTCGTATTTTTTTTACAGTCAAGTTTGGAGCGGTTAATATTAAGCTTGTATCTGTTGTGGGCTCTTGTGTTGTTGTGGTTGAAGCTGAAGTAGTCTTTGACAGGCAGGACGTTGCAGCATATGATCTTGTGGGCAAAACATGAGCCTCCTAGAGCAAGCCAAGTCCCAAAACACCAGGGAATTTCTAGGGGCCGGGCACTTGGACAAATCAGCCATTGATAGAGATCAGGGAAGGGCTACAAAATGTTTACTACCACACTGTGGGCGTAGCTAATGCAGGGCGCCCTGCATTTTCTTTCAACATCTTTCAGTGCAAATTGGGGGCTCTGGGGTAGAGCTCCATTTTCACTACCCCACCATGTTCCTCCCCCCATCTGGGCAGTAGCCCACCCCTCATAGAAACATAGAAGACTGACGGCAGAAAAAGACCTCAGGGTCCATCTAGTCTGCCCTTATACTATTTCCTGTATTTTATCTTACAATGGATATATGTTTATCCCAGGCATGTTTAAATTCAGTTACTGTGGATTGACCAACCACGTCTGCTGGAAGTTTGTTCCAAGGATCTACTACTCTTTCAGTGAAATAATATTTTCTCACGTTGCTTTTGATCTTTCCCCCAACTAACTTCAGATTGTGCCCCCTTGTTCTTGTGTTCACTTTCCTATTAAAAACACTTCCCTCCTGGACCTTATTTAACCCTTTAACATATTTAAATGTTTCGATCATGTCCCCCCTTTTCCTTCTGTCCTCCAGACTCTACAGATTGAGTTCATGAAGACTTTCCTGATACGTTTTATGCTTAAGACCTTCCACCATTCTTGTAGCCCGTCTTTGGACCTGTTCAATTTTGTCAATATCTTTTTGTAGGTACACATAGATAGAAACATAGATATGAACAACATCTACACACTGTGCAAAAGAGACAATTAACCAGCCCCAAAGAGAGGGAACCCCCCCCCAAAAACCTCTCCACCTCTCCCCTCCACCCCAAATAATTCATTCCTGTGAAATTTACTCCCAGCTTCTGTCTCACAAAATTACCACCAAATGCTGTTAGATCCATTTAGAGATAAAAGATCCATTAACGATGATACCAAAAAAGCAGCACTACATTATTTATGTATTTGTGTATATATATGATATTAAACGTGTTCCACCACCGACTGCTTCAGTCTCTCCGTGATTTACAATAGAAAACATTTAAAACCAAAGTTAAAAATAGGTAAATTAAAGCCATCAATTAAAATCAAAAGTTAAAAGCCTGTTTGCTGGGGTGTGTATAAGGGTGTGTGTTTAATAGTGGTGGGGGGAAGTGGATTTGAAGGGCGAAAGGTGTTGTGGGCCACCCAGAGGTGTATGTATTGTCCCAAACAGCAGCTTATAAATCATCTGGATTTATACAGCTGCCACCAGAGCTGATCCATAGTCCCAAGAAATGATACCTCTGATTTTGCTCAACAGTAGTGACTGTGAGAGGGATCTTGGAGTCCTAGTGGACAACCATTTAAATAGGAGCCAGCTGTGTGCAGCAGCTGCCAAAAAAGCCAACACAATTCTAGGCTGCATTAACAGAGGGAGAGAATCAAGATCACGTGAAGGGTTAATACCGCTTTATAAGGCCTTGTTAAGGCCACTCTTGGAATACGGCATTCAGTTTTGGTCGCCACGATGCAAAAAGGATGTTGAGACTCTAGAAAGGGTGCAGAGAAGAGCGACAAAGATGATGAGTGGACTGGAGGCTAAAACATAGGAAGAACGGTTGCAGGAACTGGACATGGCAAAAACAGCCAAAATCTCACAAGATTTAGCTTGTTACGCATGCACAGAAAGTCAAATCTCATGCGGGCCACCAAGGATGGTCCAGGTATCTATCTATCTATCTATCTATCTATCTATCTATCTATCTATCTATCTATCTATCTATCTATCATCTATCTATCATCTCTATCTATCTATCTATCATCTATATCAATCAATCTATCATCTATATCAATCTATCAATCTATCTATCTATCTATCTATCTATCATCTCTATCTATCATCTATCTATCTCTATCTATCTATCTATCATCTATCTATCTCTATATCTATCTATCTATCATCTATCTATCTATCTATCATTTATCTATATCTATCTATCTCTATCTATCTATCTATCTATCATCTATCTATCATCTCTATCTATCTATCTATCATCTATCTATCTCTATCTATCTATCATCTATCTATCTCTATATCTATCTATCTATCTATCATCTATATCAATCAATCTATCTATCATCTATATCAATCTATCTATCTATCTATCTATCTATCTATCTATCTATCTATCATCTCTATCTATCTATCTATCATCTATCTATCTCTATCTATCATCTATCTATCTATCTATCTATCTATCTATCTATCCATCCATCCAACCATCCATCCATTTATTTAGTTCATCTGGTTACTTGACGGCTGGTGCTAGGGACTTATCAGTGCTGAAAGGAATTTTTTTTAAATGATTTTTATTGGTTGTATACATTATATAAGACAAAAAGAACATATATGGCAAGGGAAAAAAATAGACAAAACAAAAAACAACTGGAAACAAAACAATAAAGAAGAAAAAATTCAATTTCCATATTGTAATATAAGTGGTAAACATCATAAAAAGAGTAGTAATACAACTATTTAAAAATATGTTTTCAATACATAGAGTCTGTTCGTAGCAACTTATCAATAAATACTCAATATATACGTAAATATATAAATGAGTATAATTTCCATTTTCCCACATATTCTCTATGTCAGTGTTTCCCAACCTTGGCAACTTGAAGATATCTGGACTTCAACTCCCAGAATTCCCCAGCCAGCATTTGCTGGCTGGGGAATTCTGGGAGTTGAAGTCCAAATATCTTCAAGTTTGCCAAGGTTGGGAAACACTGCTCTGCGTGTAGGTCATATATATTCAAGCTAATCTCCATAAATTTAAGATGTTTCCATCCAAACCTTCCACATTTGCAACTAATTTTTCAACCCTGTTGTTGACCACTAAATTGCAACTTATTAATTTAAATACGATAAAAAAGATTTCAACCCATTTTAGTTTTGTTCATTCTTTGCAATATTCGAATGGTCATCTGTTGATACGTTTACAGTTTACTCTTCCTCTTATCTGAAAGGATTATTGCGTAAAACTTTTTAAAAAAAATTAATGCCGACTTTGGCTTTTTCTCTTTTTTTTGGCTGATAGGAATCTATAGAGGGAGCTGGAAATGAAGGGAGCCGGAAGAATAGAAAATTAATTAATCCCTATCAGCAGAACGCGAAAAAAAGACAATACATAAGCAAAATAAGTCCCCGAATCAATGTTTTAAGCAGATATGTTTTTACCTTCAATTGATCGCCTCCAGCCAGAGGTGTATTTTTAAATATCGGCTCAGAAATGAATCAATACAACAAAGAACATTGCAAAGCCTTTTTAATCCATGCTGAAGCAAAGAATATATATGTGTGTGTATATTTCTAAATCCTACACGGGAAGAAACCCGAATATACCAAGACCGTCATATATATATATATATATGTGACACATACAGATAGAATTGTCGGCTATCAATAAAATTAACTGCCTTGGAAATGGCCCTGGGTTGGGCCGAGAGGCAAAAAAGGAGCTGTGATGTTCCTTCAATATACCAGGGTGATTCGACACAAAATGTAACCCTTCCCTGGTACAGAGCTGAAGGGATTGGATACTGTAGCCTAGAGGATAATTCTCTGCCTTACAAGGCAAAGGTTGCAGGTTCAAGTCCCAGTGGGTATGGCTAGCTGATGAGGCCAAAATAAGGCCGAAATAGATCTATCCTAGTCTCCCTTAATTTTCAAATTCAGCTTAAACATGTGACATATATATATATATTTGTTTTCATAGATTTTCACGGGTATATGTATGTAGATTGTTCTGAGTTCGGGTTTTGCCCCGTGTGATATTTTGAACCAAACGCCTACCTGACCATGAGCACTTAAAAACAGAATTGAACAAACTCAAAGATGTATTAATTTCTGTTGTGATTCCGTCTGAGGCTCCTCAGGGAACAGCTGACCCTCTGCCGGCTCCATGCTCAGAGGGGGAGGATGAGGAACAGGAGGAGGAGGAGGAGGCCCAGGCAGACGGGGAGGAGGAATATCAGGCCGAGGGAGAGGGAGAACAGCCTGAGTCCCCCGGGGTGGAGCTCTCCCCAGCAAGCAGCCTGGAGTCCTTAGATGAAAATGCACAAGCCATCATCGATCTCAGGCAGAGAAGAGCAGCACAACGAAGGGGACAATTAGCCAGGTATTTCCAGCCCTAAATAGGCAACAGCTGGGTTTGGGTGTGGTTCTCCCCAGAAAGGCTGAAAAGGCAGACCCACCCTTCCTGTATTGTGGAGTATTATCTTTGGGAGTCCTGGGACCTGGCTGTGATCTTTGGCGTCTCTGATTCTGGCTTGTGGCCTTGAAGGCTGAAACCTTGGGGGGAAAGGCATGGGTCTTATTCTCTACAATGGTGTGTGTGCCAGCAAGAAGTCTGCTGTATTGTCTGGCCGTCAGGTCTCTGCTGTGAAGCCTCATAGCCTGCCTGTTGGGAAGAACAGGTTTTTCTCTGTGTTTATTTTTCAAACTATAAAGTGCCTTTGCTTTTACCAGTGTGTCTGGCTGTTTTTTCCAGTTGGTGTTGAAGTCTGGGGGCACCCAGACAGAACAATTTCTAATGGATTCGAAAGAAAAGCAATTACAAACCTAATCAAAAAAGAGACACCCCCCAAAAATCAAGACCAAGAACAGGATAATGGCACCACCCTCCTCCCTTACATCAAAGGCACCACAGACAAAATTAGTAAAATTCTACACAAACATAATATCAAAACTTCATTTGTCACTAACCAAAAAATATCAAACATCCTAAGAAACCCAAAAGATAAAATCCAACTAAAAAACCAAGGAATCTATGAAATCCCTTGCAAAACATGTGCAGCCACATACATTGGACAAACTAATCGAAGAGTAAGTGCACGCATTGCAGAACATAAGAATGCAGTTAAAAAAGAAGAAAAAACTTCCTCCCTTGTCCAGCACATTAAAAAAACAGGGCACGAAATTGACTTTGAAAAAACCAAATTACTTTCCAAAACAGAAAATGTATACAGAAGAATAATTATGGAAGCCATAGAGATAGAAAGGCACCCCCTCAGCATGAACAGATGAGATGACGCGTCCCGCCTGCCAGAGATTTGGAAACCAGCCTTAAACAAAAAAACATATCATAATCATCACCATGTCAATCCTTCAACTAAATGTGATTCCACCAACCAATCAAATAATTAAAACATAGTCACCAAATCTATTTGCTACATTCAAACCAAATCTCCACCCCCAACACTATATATAAGGAACAAATGGCAGTTGCAAACATTCTATATTTACAGCAGCACGAAGTTTATAACTTCAGCCTGATGATGGTGAATGTGATTTCACCGAAACGTCGCATAGACACTCAAAATATTACACGGGGCGAAACCCGAACTCAGAACAATCTACATATATATATATGTCACTTCTTCTTTTTTTGCTGAATTTGAAAATTAAGGAAGACTAGGATAGATCTATTTCCGCCTTATTTTGGCCTCATCAGCTAGCCATACCCACTGGGACTTGAACCTGCAACCTTTGCCTTGCAAGGCAGAGAATTATCCTCTAGGCTACAGTATCCAATCCCTTCAGGTCTGCACCAGGGAAGGGTTACATATTTTTGTGTCCAATCACCCTGGTGTACTGAAGGAACATCACAGCTCCTTATTTGCCTCTCGGCCCAACCCAGGGCCATTTCCAAGGCAGTTAATTTTATTGATAGCCGACAATTCTATCTGTATGTGTCACTTTTTTTTTTTTTGCTGAATTTGAAAATTAAGGGAGACTAGGATAGATCTATTTCCGCCTTATTTTGGCCTCATCAGCTAGCCATACCCTCACTGGGACTTGAACCTGCAACCTTTGCCTTGCAAGGCAGAGAATTATCCTCTAGGCTACAGTATCCAATCCCTTCAGCTATACACACACACACACACACACACACACACACACACAATAGCCGAATTTGGGGTTCTATGCAACAGCCAGGAAAAAAAATAGAGAAATATTTCAGAAAACAGAGAAAATAGAGAAGTTTTTTTTCAGTCGGATTCTTTCCCTGTTTCCTTTATGGCAGTGGTTCTCAACCCCTTAATACAGTTCCTTATGTTGTGGCGACCCCCAACCATACATCTAGCGCCAATTCTCCCAACAGAGCTTTAAGCTGATTGGCAGGAAGGTCAGAGGGACACACCCACTGGAAATGCCTGATTGGTCAGATTGCAAAAATATGTTCCAAGGCGCCAGAATAGAAGCTTTAGTTCCTAACACCATGGAGAATTTGTCTTTTCCCAGGGTCTTAGCCGACACCTGCAAAACAGTCATTCGACCCCAAGAGGATGTCCCCAAAGAAGAAGAAGTTATTGTGAAAATATTAGATTGCGCTGAAATGGATATGATGACAAGACGTTTGAATGATCAAGAAGATATGAAATTTTATGAAACATGGAACAAAGTTTATACATGGATAGATAAGAAAAAATAAGATATATTTTTAGTAAGCATAAAGTACTCATTTTTGCCTTGGGTTATATTAGTATTAGTTAAACTAATTTTCTTTAAGAATTATAGTAGCATTAGACCATACATAAGTAATATGGTAAGAATTTTAGTTTTATATGTGTATTAGAGTAAATTTGAAAAACTTCAATTTAAAATTTAGCAAAATTTTCAATATTCAACATATATCTAATTATGTATTCTTTTTCTGTATTTGAATCTATACTTTCGAGATAAGCGGGGAAAATGTATCCCCACTTTGTGTTTAATGTTTGTATGTCTGTTTGTCTATTTTATGAAAAATCAATAAAAAATATTTTAAAAAAACAAAAAACAAAACAGTCATTCGACCCCAAAAGGGGTCCCGACCCCCTGGTTGAGAACCACTGCTTTATGGAAACATGTACAGTTCAATAATTTTTCTCGGGAGTTAGGGGGGAACAGAATTGTTTGTGGTTTGTTTGTTTTGTTACTTCCTAGTCTAACTTGCAAACCTGGGATGCGATGGGATTTTACCTTCTATAGTAAAGGGAGCCCAAAATTTATGTAGCTGAGCGAGATGGTAATTAAGGCAGTTTTGTCCCATTTTACAACAATGTGCAATGTATTGTTGGTACATTGCTCAACAGGAGTAACTGTGAGAGGGATCTTGGAGTCTGAGTGGACAACCATTTAAATAGGAGCCAGCCGTGGGCAGCAGCTTCCAAAAAAGCCAACACAGTTCTAGGCTGCATCAACAGCGGAATATAAGCAAGATCACAAAAAGTGTTAATTTGATTTCATTTGATTTATTGGATTTGTATGCCGCCCCTCTCCGGAAACCCGGGGCGGCTAACAACAATAATAGAACAGTATACACAATAATCCAATAGTAAAAACAATTAAAAACCCATTAAAGTAAAAACCAAACATACATACAGACATACCATGCATAAAATTGTAAAGGCCTAGGGGGAAAGAGGATCTCAGTCCCCCCCATGCCTGACGGCAGAGGTGGGTTTTAAGGAGCTTACGAAAGGCAAGGAGGGTGGGGGCAATTCTAATCTCTGGGGGGAGTTGGTTCCAGAGGGCCGGGGCCGCCACAGAGAAGGCTCTTCCCCCGGGTCCCGCCAAGCGGCATTGTTTTGTGATGGGACCCGGAGAAGACCCACTCGTGCGGCAGAAGGTGGTCCCTGAGATAATCTGGTCCGGTGCCATGAAGGGCTTTATAGGTCATAACCAACACTTTGAATTGTGACCAGAAATTGATCGGCAACCAATGCAGACTGCGGAGTGTTGGTGTGACATGGGCATATTTGGGAAAGCCCATGATTGCTCTCGCAGCTGCATTCTGCAGGATCTGAAGTTTCCGAACACTCTTCAAAGGTATCCCCATGTAGAGAGCGTTACAGTAGTTGAGCCTCGAGGTGATGAGGGCATGAGTGACTGTGAGCAGTGACTCCCGGTCCAAATACCACTTCATAAGGCCACAGTTGGAATGCTGCATTCAGTTTTGGTCACCATGATGCAAAAAGGATGTTTAGACTCTAGAAAAAGTGCAGAGAAGAGCGACAAAGATGATTAGGGGACTGAAGGCTAAAACATATGAAGAACGGTTGCAGGAACTGGGCATGGCTAGTTTAATGGAAAGAAGGACCAGGGGAGACATGATAACCATCTTCCAATATCTCAGGAGTTGCCACAAAGAAGAAGGTGTCAACCTATTCTCCGAAGCACTTAAGGGTAGAACAAAAAGCAATGGGTGGAAACTAAACAAGGAGAGAAGCAACTTAGAACTAAGGAAAAATTTCCTGACAGAACAGTTAACCAGTGGAACAACTTGCCTCCAGAAGTTGTGAATGCCCCCAAACTGGAAGTTTTTAAGAAGATGTTGGATAACCATCTGTCTGAAGTAGTGTAGGGTTTCCTGCCTAAGCAGGGGGTTGGACTAGAAGACCTCCACGGTCCCTTCCAACTCAGTTATTGTTGTTTATTGTTGTTGTTATTGTTATTATTATTAACTTTTTGGGCAGCTGCTACACACTGCTGGCTCATATTTAAATGGTATAGCACTAGAATTCCAAGATCCCTCTCTCCATTACTACTATTGAGCGAAATACCACATATACTGTACCTGCGTATTTTCTTTTTCTTGCCCAAATAAATAGTCTAGTGAGTGCAGTGAATCCAGTCAAATTACTCCGAGAATTCAAGAGGTGGGAGGGAAAGAGAGAAGCAGTTTTTCATGCCTTCTGCTTAAATATTTATCCAGGATTTGGGGGGGGGGAATTATTTCCTACGTGGAGATAAGAAAGCTTGGGCGATCGATGGACATGCCTCACCGCATTTTGACAAACTCGTTGTCACGGAGTAATTCACTTTGGGATAAATAATATCTTGTAAGGGAAGACGAGACAACAGTGAACATTAAAAACAAAATTCGATTTTTTTTTTGTCCTGACAGTCCTCTTTGATAAAACGAAAGGAAATAGATCATCGCAGTTATTTGTCTTTCAAAATGATAGATAAATCCCCAAGTTTTTGTTTTCTAATACAACTACCTCCTTCCTCAAATATTGCGGGATACTCAATCTTCACTTTTAACATGGTTTACTCTTCACTATAGAAGGTGTGAAAATTTGGGCTTCCATATCTGGGCTGCAACATCCAAAAAGATGGCTAGATGGCAGTAAAGAGCCCTCTGAAACTCTTTGCTGCCATCAGGTGGTTATAGAGATCTGAAAACCTTGTACAGTGGTACCTCATCATACGAACTTAATTGGTTCCAGGAGGAGGTTCGTAAGGTGAAAAGTTTGTAAGACGAAACAATGTTTCCCATAGGAATCAATGTAACAGCAAATAATGTGTGCAAATCCTTCAGGAAAATCCCAAACTTTAGAAGGGAGGCAAACAGAGGGCAGGGAGGAGCAGCTAAAGGGGGCGGGTGGAAGAAGCAAGGCTAGGCTAAACGGTGAGTGGGAAGGAAGAAAGGCAAGGGGGGTGCCCCTCCCTTTTCTTTCTTCAAAAGACACCCTTTCAGTGCCTTTGCAAGCACGTTGTTCTCTGCAAAAAATTTCCTCCCCCAAGCTGCCCCTCCCTCTTCCCTTTTCTTTCTTAAAAAGACACCCTTTCAGTTCCTTTGCAAGCATGCAAAATCTTTACTCCTCCAAGCTGCCCCTCCCTCTTCCCTTTTCTTTCTTAAAAAGACACCCTTTCAGTTCCTTTGCAAGCATGCAAAATCTTTACTCCTCCAAGCTGCCCCTCCCTCTTCCCTTTTCTTTCTTAAAAAGACACCCTTTCAGTTCCTTTGCAAGCATGCAAAATCTTTACTCCTCCAAGCTGCCCCTCCCTCTTCCCTTTTCTTTCTTAAAAAGACACCCTTTCAGTTCCTTTGCAAGCACGTTGTTCTCTGCAAAATGTTTCCTACTCCAAGCAGCCCGTCCCTTTTCTTTCTTCAAAAAAGGGGGGGGGGAAAGAAACCCCTTCATCCCAGCAGCAGCTGCTTGGGTTCGTAAGGTGAAAAGAGTTCGGAAGAAGAGGCAAAAAAATCTTAAACACCGGGTTCGTATCTTGAAAAGTTCGTTAGAAGAGGCGTTCGTAAGATGAGGTACCACTGTATTCTGTAGTTTAAAATGTATTAATCAGAATTATATTAGGTTTGGAGAGATAGTCTTTGTCTAAAAAAAACCCAAACAAACCTCCCATCTTGTAAGTCTTAACAAAGGATATTTCTTTCAAATTGACACCACACTCCCCCCCCCGAATTCCCAATTCCTTGTGGGAATTTGAATAAGCTGGGGTGATGATTATCGTTTTTCCAGTTCTCTTAGCGCAGCTGCATGAGGCAATATATATTTTTTGTGGAAAGATGACAGATTAAAACCAGCTAACACAAGTTAATGTATCTTCGGGGATTTCCATCCCTGTCTAATACAGTAGATAACACTTCATCTAAATCCACGCTGTGACATAACAACGTCAACGCAACGGGAGTAGCGCACTCCCATTGATTAACTTATGAATCCCAACTCCCAACTGCAAAGCTTTCCAACTACCGTAGTTTTTGGAGTATGACATGTATCTTTTCCCCCTCCAAAAGAGGCTGAAAATTTGAGTGCATCTTATACTCTGAATGTAGGTTTTACTAAGCTTTTTTTTTTAACCCTAAAATGGTGCTAACACAATGCAACTGCTGAGCGAAATGGAAGAAACTATTTAGAACAGTGTTGGTGAACCTATGGCACATTATTATTATTATTATTATTATTATTATTATTATTATTATTATTTCAATACAACACAGCAAACGAGATCACTATGCTGGATTTCGTATTTCATCACCAGTCAGGCGCTTCCCAAGCACCTAGGACTGCATGATGTAGGGGCGAATTATGTGTGTTGAACCCAGTAAAGCGGCCTTTTGCAATTGACAGATGGAGATTTTGTCAATTGCGATGGTTTTCAAATGTCTGCTGAGATCCTTTGGCACTGCGCCCAGCGTGCCAAGTACCACTGGGACCACGTTCACTGGCTTATGCCAGAGTCGTTGCAGCTCGATTTTTAGATCTTCGTATTTCACTCATTTCTCTAGCTGCTTCTCCTCAATTCTGCTGTCTCCTGGGATTGCGATGTCGATGATCCATACTTTCTTTTTCTCCACAATCACAATGTCTGGTGTGTTATGCTTCAGAATTCAGTCAGTCTGAAGTCAGAAGTCCCACAGTAGTTTTGCTTGCTCATTTTCGACCACTTTTTCGGGCTTATGATCCCACCAGTTCTTTGCCACTGGTAGATGGTAGTTCTGGCACAAGTTGTTGTTGTTGTTGTTATTATTATTATTATTATTATCATTATGTCAATACAACACAGCAAACAAGATCACTATGCTGGATTTCGTATTCCATCACCAGTCGGGCGAATTATGTCTGCTGATCCCAGTAAAGCGGCCTTTTGCAATCAACAGATGGAGATTTTGTCTATTATTATTATTATTATTATTATTATTATTATTATTATTGTTGTTGTTGTTGTTGTTGTTGTTTTGTTGTTGTTATTATTATTTATATGCCGCCCCGAGTCTTCGGAGAGGGGTGGCATATAAATCCAATAAATAAATATTATTATTATTATTATTATTATTATTATTATTATTATTATTAATTCCACTTCTATGCCGCCCAATCCCGAAGGACTCAGTGCGACTTACAACAATTATAAAAATACAATTTACAATAAAAAGAAATACAAATACAAATTAAAACAATAACCCCAGTTAAAATACATGGCTCAACAATCCAATCAACACATACATACTATTCAATACAATTTTCCCATGAAAGGTGTAAAATTGAAGCCCTTAAAGTTGCCCAAGGTTGCAAACTTCTGTTCTACAGGAAGCCCTGAAATACTCAGCTTTTTAGCATTCTCCAAAGCTTTCAAAATCATTGAGGTGGTAAATATTAGTACGTTAGACATGACCTTTAGGCAGAGAACGTTAAACACCTTTTAGCAAACAATAATGTGGTTTTCAAGAGTCATATTGCAAAAAATTAGAGCATCCTGTTGTCCGATGCACCTTTAAGAATTCGGCTGTCAAAGTTAAATCTGCTAGAAATGGGCAAAATAACGTAAAGCCTGGGCATTACTCTTTGAAACTGTAATTATTTAAATTAGTGTGTTCAAAATGGCATTTTCCCTTTGAAAGAAAAGGTATACCGAATGAGAATGCTATTGTGATCGGGAAAAATGGAGAAAAGTACTATTGTCTGATTCAGGAATCAGCGATAACATCAGTTAGATTTGCATCTGAAATAAGAAATTTTCTATCAATATGAGTTAACAAGATATTTAGGGGAAAAGTATTTAACTTTAGGGGGTACCGTATTTTGCCGAAAATAAGCCCTTGTCTTATATCTTTTTGAACCCTGAAATAAGCACTTAGCTTCATTGCCATGCACTCAAAAGTCCAATTGGGCTTATTATCATGGGATGCCTTTTATTATTATTATTTATTTATTGAATTTTAAAACAAAAAACAAAAAACACAAAGCAACAAAGACATCGAACTTAATATAAATGTATATTTACATTTCAGTTTCTTCGGGTTTTCCCCTTTTTAACAGTTATTCTAATTCCCTTTTTTTCCTTCTATCCAGTTATTAATTTCCCCCCCATATGGTGTAATATTATTTTTCTTTTTTCTTTGATAAAACTGAACGGGGCCAAAGATGGGCTACAAAAATGGGGGAAGGTCTTAAGTATAAAACTCATCAGGAAAGACTTCATGAACTCAACCTGTATAGTCTGGAGGACAGAAGGGAAAGCGGAGACATGATCGATTTAACATTTAAATATATTAAAGGGTTAAATAAGGTCCAGGAGGGAAGTGTTTTTAATAGGAAAGTGAACACAAGAACAAGGGGGCACAGTCTGAGGTTAGTTGGGGGAAAGATCAGAAGCAACATGAGAAAATATTATTTTACTGAAAGAGGAGTAGATCCTTGGAACAAACTTCCAGCAGATGTGGTTGGTAAATCCACAGTAACTGCATTTAAACATGCCTGGGATAAACATAGATCCATCCTAAGATAAAATACAGGAAATAGTATAAGGGCAGACTAGATGGACCATGAGGTCTTTTTCGGTTATTTTAATGTTAGAATGGAATAAGAATGGAATGGAATGGAATGGAATGGAATAGAATAGAATAGAATTCTTTATTGGCCGATTGAGATTGGACACACAAGGAATTTGTCTTTGGTGCAGATGCTCTCAGCATACGTAAAAGAAAAGATACTATATTTGAAAGAAACATTTCCATAATATGTTTGATTTGAGTGGATTGCTAATATTGACCAAGGCCTAACACAAGGCCTTTTCGGTTTGAGAAAACGTACAACTGGTTTTTCAATGCAAAGAATCATTGACAAGTGTCTGTAAAATGTGATTGTGAAAATACTGACTATACACTTGTAAATGTTTTGATGTAATGACTGAAATTTAACCTTGGCAGCTGCGGTGCTTAGCAGAAGTGAGGAAAAGTGAGAACCAGAGACCTGGGTTGTTGTTGGGGTTTTTATTCTCACATCAAGACCTTCTGACATTTGGGTGGCCGTCAAAAATAGACCAGATTAATTTGCAGAGACAAGCACGCTGTTTGCTCAAAAGATTTAGGTGGTACACGGGCTGGTAGTAATGTCAGGCTGCCATAAAACATAAAGCCTCCTTTAAAGGATTTTGATTTGCTGTGTCAACATGACATTATCTGTAAAAGTCAAAGCAGGTTCCGGTCATATAGGAGTTGCCGGTAGCTCTTCAAGCCAGCATGAACATCCCTTCAAGGCTGTTTAGACATGGACTTTATTGTCTCCTGGGTTAGTCATAGCTATTATCTAAGTCACTGCTAAAGTTAAATCACCTCTACAGAATTATTGGTGTCAAATTCGGGCGTAAATGAAGAGGCGAGGCAAAGAAACAGTTCAGCACCTTTATTATAGAGTGATACCTCATCTTACGAACTTAATTGGTTCCGGGACGAGGTTTGTAAGGTGAAAAGTTTGTAAAACGAAACAATGTTTCCCATAGGAATCAATGAAAAAGCGATTAATGCACGCAAGCCCAAAATTCACCCCTTTTGCCAGCCGAAGCACCCGTTTTTGCACTGCTGGGATTCCCCTGAGGCTCCCCTCCATGGGAAACCCCACCTCTGGACTTCCGTGTTTTTGTGATGCTGCAGGGGAATCCCAGCAGCACAAAAATGGATGCTTCGCTGGCCACGGAAGTCCGGAGGGGGGGTTTCCAGTGAGGGGAGCCTCAGCGAAATTGCAGCATCGCAAAAACACGGAAGTCCTCAAAACCCCACCTCCGGACTTCCGTGTTTTTGTGATGCTGCGATTTTGCTGAGGCTCCCCTTGCTGGGAAACCCCACCTCCGGACTTCTGTTGCCAGTGAAGCGCCCATTTTTGCGCTGCTGGGATTCCCCTGCAGCATCGCAAAAACACGGAAGTCCAGAGGTGGGGTTTCCCATGGAAGGGAGCCTCAGGGGAATCCCAGCAGTGCAAAAGTGGGTGCTTCGCTGGCAACAGAAGTCCGGAGGCGGGGCATCCCAGTGGCAGCGGCTTGGTTAGTAAGGTGAAAATAGTTTGGAAGATGAGGCAAAAAAATCTTAAACTGCGGGTTTGTATCTCGAAAAGTTTGTATGACGAGGGGTTTGTAAGACGAGGTATCACTGTACTTAGCTTGAAGCAAATACGGATTGCCGGAAAACTGCAGGGAAGCTGCTTTTAAAAGGGCTTCCCTGCAGCCTGCTAGCCATTGATGGGTTTAAATCTCCCACCGCTAGATTAGCCAATCAGCGGTGGTTGTACAAATAATTGCTCCGTAGGTCCATACGTAACAGTTGGTTTCATGGATATATCCCGAAGGTGCTTTTCCAAAAGGCAACTAGACTTTCTGGTTTTTCTTTGAAGACGTAGAGCTTCTTCATCTCTCGGCCCACTGCAACAATATCGCCAAAAAGGCTTCCAGAGTTGTTAACCTGATCCTACGTAGCTTCTGCTCAGGCAATCTCACACTACTGACTAGAGCCTACAAAACCTATGCCAGACCCATTCTCGAATACAGCTCATCTGCCTGGAACCCACACCACATCTCAGACATCAACACTCTCGAAAACGTCCAAAGATATTTCACCAGAAGAGCCCTTCACTCCTCCACTTGAAACAGAAGACCCTACAAAAATAGACTATCCTGGATCTTGAAAGCTTAGAACTGCGGCGCCTAAAACACGATTTAAGTATTGCCCACAAGATCATATGCTGCAACGTCCTTCCGGTCAACGACTACTTCAGCTTCAACCGCAACAACACAAGAGCACACAACAGATTCAAACTCAATATTAACCGCTCCAAACTTGACTGTAAAAAATATGACTTTAACAATCGAGTTGTCAAAGCGTGGAACTCATTACTGGACTCAATAGTGTCAACTCCCAACCCCCAACATTTCTCCCTTAGACTCTCCACGATTGACCTCTCCAGGTTCCTAAGAGGCCAGTAAGGGGCGTATATAAGTGCACTGATGTGCCTATCGTCCCCTGTCCAATTGTCTTTCCTTATCTCATATCTCATATATATTCTTTCCTTATCTATATCTATATCTATATCTATATCTATATCTATATCTATATCTATATCTATATCTATATCTATATCTATATCTATATCTATATCTATATCTATATCTATATCTATATCTATATCTATATCTATATCTATATCTATATCTATATCTATATCTATCTATCTATCTATCTATCTATCTATCTATCTATCTATCTATCTATATCTCTCTCTATATATATATATCATATATATATATATATCATATATACTTATATATTCTCTCCTTATCTCTTATATCATATATATTCTCTCCCTCCCATCTACTTCTCTTCTTTTTTACTTTATATCTTTATATATATTACTTAATGTCTATTCTATTCCATATGTATTGTATATTGGACGAAGAATAAAATTTTAAAAAATTAAAAATAAATGGGGAGACATGTTGATGGACCTCCGGAACCAAAGCCAATGTGACTATGCATGTGCCATGAATTTGCCAATTGGTGATTCACACACAGGACCCAAACAATAATAGATGCAAGTGTTGGACTGTGTCCATGTCAGACTACAAGCTACAGCCAATTTACACCGATCGACCGAACACAGTGACCTTTTTACAATTCATGGCTAACATTTGCACTGCACTATATAAAGTCCAGGAAAGCTGACATGCTACTTGTGATTATTTGAATTAAAAACTCACACATTAAGCAGAACTATTTACATGCAGCTACATAACTCCTGCTTATAAAAACGCATCCGTAGCACATATACATCACATCTTTCTTGATCTCCAATCCTTTCATTTTCTGAATATTTCTTATATAATTTAAAACGATTTCTAACAATAAGATGAATAAAAGAGGGGATAGCGGGCAGCCTTGTCTGACGTCTTTCTGAACGCCTTTATATTTTCAGTCATATCTCCCTTAATCATAACTTTCATTGTTTGCTGAGAATCTATTAACTCAATTGTTTCAATGAATTTATCGCCAAATTGCACATACTTCAGTTGTGTCAACAAAAATTTCCAATTCAAATTATCGAAAGCTTTTGGGCCGTCTATAAACATTAATGCCAATTGTTTTTCGAGGTATTCAGTTATTGTTTTATTCCAGGACATTCATAATCATTCTTGTCTTATTACATATTTGCCTTCAAGGGACAAAACCATTTTGGTCGGGGTGTATAACTTGGTTTAATATTGGCTTTAGTCTTTCTGCAATTATTGTGTTGTGGTTAGCTCTGGCCCAGCTTCTGCCCCAAGGACTGTGGATGTGGGGGAGACATCCACATGCTGCAGGCCTGTTTTGCTCCCGGTGGAATCTGCTGATGAAGGCTCCTCTGATCAAGAAGACATGAGTGACAGGGAGGAGGAGAGTGGGACAGACAGCTCAGAAGGAGATCAATTATCTAGCTCCTCCTTGGATTCAGAACAAGAGTTAATGATACAGCCACACACGCGGAGAGCGATGCATAGGCAACAACAACTGAGAGATTATTATCAAAGAAAATGAGGCCACCTGTGGTTGGGTGGGGCTGTGGTCATTAGTGAGGCTGCTATAAAGAGCAGCCTGTGGGTTTGGCCATTGTGGAGGATTATCTGATCGTTGTGTTTTGTGACTGCTTTACTGACTTTGACGTTTGTGTGCTGATTTTTACCTGCTTTGAAACTAAACCAGAGCAAAGTATGTTTCACTTTGTGAAAGAAGAAGGACTGTGAATTGCCTCCCAGCTGCAAGCTAAGTATCACAGAACTGATAAGGGACTTGTACCAATTACCAGTTTGTTTGGAGATGAGGGCTCTTTGCTATACCAAAAGAGGGCTTGGTTTAAGTGAATTTTCATTATAAAGAACATTGTTTTGAATTTTCAAACGTGTGTGTGTGTCTGAAATTTGTACCTGTGAATTTTCGGGAGGATTCTACCAGAGAGCCCGACAGAACAGGATGCAGTGGGGTTCACTACCAAACACAACATCTAATAATACTGAGAATTGCAATTCCAGTATAATAGAGTTGCAACTGGATTCTATCTTGCTTCTTAACTACAGCTCTATGCATTCCATATACAGAAAGGATATGCATAAAATTTTATAGGAACAATCTTTCGTCTGAGAATTGGAATATGGATTCAGTTTATACCTGCAATTAGAAGAAAAGCTAATCTGGAAACATATAAATAGATAAATAAATAATCATCTTTACTGAAACTCAGCAGATCAGAGATTGATCACAGCCCGGATAGCAAATGGATGGTAAAGACGGCAGGATATAAGCATAAATCAATCCAAATTTCTTACTCCGCCAGCAATGATATATATCAACAAGGAACCAATCAAAGGAAAATACACAGACTATAATAACAATGACACTTCTAATTTTGATGAAAAATGTTTTCGTGTAAATAGTACTTTCAAAACTGCCTGCTTCCCCCTGAAAAAAGCTACAATCGACTTTGTGTTTTCTATAAAGTTTGTTTTCTGTAAAATATTTATTTACTTACTTATTTTTCATTTATTTAGAAATTTTAGATTGCTGCTTATTTGCATCTGGTGACTCAAGGCAGCTTATAAAATATAAAAACATCAGAAATAAAAAATATGACTAGGAATTTTCGCAGTATTTCATTCTAAAATAGAGATCTCTGGGTGTAAGTAATAATAATAATAATAATAATAATAATAATAATAACAACAACAACAACAACAACAATAATAATTTATTAGACTTGTATGCCACCTCTCTCTGAAGACTCGGGGTATCTCACAACAAGTAAGAACAATACAAAAGAATTACCATATTTTTCAGAGTGTAAGAGGAACCATTTTCCTCCCTAAAAGAGGCTGATAATGTGGGTACATTTTATACTCTGAATGTAGCTTTTTTGCCCCAGCCATAACTCGCTGCTAATGATTTTAAAGCCCTACATGGCATTGGACCAGATTACCTCCGGAACCGCCTGCTACCGCACGAATCCCAGCGACCGATAAGGTCCCACAGAGTTGGCCTTCTCTGGGTCCCATCGACTAAACAATGTCGTTTGGCGGGCCCCAGGGGAAGAGCCTTCTCTGTGGCAGCCCCGGCCCTCTAGAACCAGCTCCCCCCGGAAATTAGAACTGCCCCCACCCTCCCTGTCTTTCGTAAACTACTCAAGACTCATTTATGCCACCAGACATGGGGAAGTTAAGATTTATTTATTTATTTATTATTTAGATTTGTATGCCGCCCCTCTCCCCTCTGTATTCCTTCCCCCTAGGCCATTACAAGTTATGCATGGTATGTTTGTGTGTATGTTTGGTTTTATTATAAGGGTTTTTAGTTGTTTTATTAATTGGATTGCTACATGCTGTTTTTATCATTGTTGTTAGCCGCCCCGAGTCTGCGGAGAGGGGCGGCATACCAATAAATAAATAAATGAATGAATGAATGAATGAATGAATGAATGAATAAATAAATAAATAAATTAAAAAAAACACTGCTGGCTCATATTTAAATGGTTGTGTCCACTACTTATAGTAAATGCTCCTAAACCTCTTCTTTTTTCACCATTGTACCTCCCTCTGATATAACCTTAATATCCCCAGCTTTCCTAAAACCTCCAAATAACCAAAATGCACACAAAAGGAATGATGAGAAAACAATAGAATAAAACTTTGACCAAGGTGGATTTATTGTAACATAAAAACTGAAAGAGAGGTACACACGGTACCTTTTAGGGAAACTCTGATTTCAAGTCTTTGGCTGTTAATCAGCTTTTTGAAACGCATGAGTGTTTCCCCAATCCTTGGACTCGGCGGCGTGCGGGGTTGTATGGATTATGAAAAAATAATGTTTATGAAAACAAGTTATAGTTTCCAACTTTAAATTACTTTGTCCAGAGACATAGTTAGAAACATAGAAACATAGGAGACTGACGGCAGAAAAAGACCTCCTGGTCCATCTAGTCTGCCCTTACACTATTTCCTGTATTTTATCTTAGGATGGATCTATGTTTATCCCGGGCATGTTTACATTCAGTGACTGTGGATTTACCAACCACGTCTGCTGGAAGTTTGTTCCAAGGATCTACTACTCTTTCAGTCAAATAATATTTTCTCATGTTGCTTTTGATCTTTCCCCCAACTAACTTCAGATTGTGTCCCCTTGTTCTTGTGTTCACTTTCCTATTAAAAACACTTCCCTCCTGAACCTTATTTAACCCTTTGACATATTTAAATGTTTTGATCATGCCCCCCCTTTTCCTTCTGTCCTCCAGACTCTACAGATTGAGTTCATGAAGTCTTTCCTGATACGTTTTATGCTTAAGACCTTCCACCATTCTTGTAGCCCATCTTTGGACCCGTTCAATTTTGTCAATATCTTTTTGTAGGTGAGGTTTCCAAAACTGAATACAGTATTATTCCAAATGGGGTCTCACCAGCGCTCTGTATAAGGGGATCACAATCTCCCTCTTCCTGCTTGTTATACTGTACCTCTATCTATGCAGCCAAGCATCCTACTTGCTTTTCCTACCGACCGACCGCACTGCTCACCCATTTTGAGACTGTCAGAAATCACGACCCCTAAATCCTTCTCTTCTGAAGTTTTTGCTAACACAGAACTGCCAATGCAATACTCAGATGGAGGATTCCTTTTCCCCAAGTGCATTATTTTACATCTGGAAACATGGTTTAGTTGCATGGTTTATGACATATTTTTGACAGTTCACTTACCAGAAGGCCTCTCATCACTGTTAAGCCAGGCGGGGTAGGGTAGGAGTGTGGGAGGTTCTCATACGTCTCTCTTCCATATTTCCAAATTACGGTGTTCGCAACTCCGTCTCTCTCCCAGGCTGCTTTGAGTGTGTTCTCTTTTGTAGGATTATGGAGGACAAATGGAAACCCGGCGTACGTGTCAAAATTGATAACACACCAACTCCTGGGAAGGAAAGAACTAATCCTGTTGAGAAAGTGAAGACCATAGAATGGCTTACATTACATTACGTAGTTTCGTCTTGTATATAACAATGCTGTGGACCTGTTGGGAGAACTTTATAGATATCTCCATGGGTTGGAATGTTCTTTACATGCAGATCATTTCTAAAGTAGAGTAGAGTAGAGTAGAGTAGAATAAAATATGCAATGGAGTAGGGTAGGGTAGGATAGAACAGAACAGAACAGAATAGAATATGCAATGGGATAGAGTGGAGTAGGGTAGAGTAGAATAGAATAGAATATGCAATGGAGTAGGGTAGGGTAGGATAGAATAGAATAGAATATGCAATGGAGTAGCGTAGGGTAGAACAGAATAGAATAGAATAGAATTGAATTGAATATGCAATGGGGTAGGGTAGGGTAGAATAGAATAGAATATTCAATGGAGTAGAGTGGAGTAGGGTAGGGTAGAATAGAATAGAATAGAATATGCAATGGGGTAGGGTAGGATACACCAGAACAGAATAGAATAGAATAGAATATGCAATGGAGTAGGGTAGGGTAGGGTAGAATAGAATAGAATAGAATATGCAATGGGGTAGGGTAGAATAGAATAGAATAGAATATGCAATGGGGTAGGGTAGAACAGAATAGAATAGAATAGAATTGAATTGAATATGCAATGGGGTAGGGTAGGGTAGAATAGAATAGAATAATCAATGGAGTAGAGTGGAGTAGGGTAGGGTAGAATAGAATAGAATAGAATATGCAATGGAGTAGGGTAGGGTAGAGTAGAGTAGAGTAGAGTAGAGTAGAATAGAATAGAATAGAATATTCAATGGAGTAGAGTGGAGTAGGGTAGAGTAGAATAGAATAGAATATTCAATGGAGTAGAGTGGAGTAGGGTAGAGTAGAGTAGAATAGAATAGAATGGAATAGAACAGAACAGAACAGAACAGAATAGGATAGAAAGTGCAAAAGGTCCCAGGGTATATGGAAAACAACAGAATAATGACACTCATAATAATGATACCAATAAGAGAAGGTAATAGAAAATAGGAGAAGGATAATAATAATACAGTCGTATCACTCGGATAAATATATACTGCTCAAAAAAATAAAGGGAACACTCAGATAACACATCCTAGATCCGAATGAATGAAACATTCTCATTGAATACTTTGTTCTGTACAAAGTTGATGGTGCACAACAGCCTGTGAAATTGATTATCAATCAGTGTTGCTTCCTATTTGGACAGTTTGATCTCACAGAAGTTTGATTTATTTGGAGTTATATTGTGTTGTTTAAGTGTTCCCTTTATTTTTTTTTGAGCAATGTATTTAGACAAAAGACAGTACTGTGGGAATTACCAATAGGTGTTCAATAGAACGAAGGCAGGAGGCATAAAACTGTCTTTGCGTCTAGCTGTTTTTGGCATAAAATGCTATGTAATATAACTTTCAGTGTGTATTGAAATAAATCAGAGAGCGTTGAGATGTCTTTGACCCAAGGTAAGAGACTGAAGGTCTCAGCATGAAATACCATTATTAGCAATTTACTTACTAGTCATTTTTTGCCCTCCTGCAAAACCAGGGCCCCAAATCAATGCTCAGAGAACCATTAAAGTCCAAGACTGAAAACAAAACCCCATAACATCAGCCCATAAAATGGATCCTCCATAAATCATTAAAATGACGGCAGAAAACTATACAGCTGGGTCAAAAGACGATAGAAGAGCCAGCGGAGGATTTAGAAATAAGAATAATAACAGAGCTGGAGAAGACCTTGGAGGTCTTCTACCATCCAACCTCCCGCTCAGGCAGAAAATCCTACACCATTATTTATTTATTTATTTATTTATTCATTCATTCATTCATTCATTCATTTATTAGATTTGTATGCCGCCCCTCTCTGAAGACTCGGGGCGGCTAACAACAATATAAAAAGACAATGTAAACAAATCTAATATTAAAAATAATCTAAAAACCCCCAATTTAAAGACCCACTCATACATACAAGCATACCATGTATAAATTCTATAAGCCTTTGGGGGAGGGAAATTTCAATTCCCCCATGCCTGATGACAGAGGTGGGTTTTAAGGAGCTTGCGAAAGGTAAGGAGGGTGGGGGCAACTCTGATATCTGGGGGGAGCTGGTTCCAGAGGGCCAGGGCCACCACAGAGAAGGCTCTTCTCCTGGGTCCTGCCAAACGACATTGCTTAGTCGTTTGGCGGGAGAAGGCCAACTCTGTGATGCCAAACCTATGACACACATGCTGGAAGTCACATGCAGAGACAATCTCTCCAGCCACGCCAGACATCACCTGTTGGTACTCCAGGATCTGATGCGCTGGACATCTGGTCTTCGTGCCGGAAACCTGAAAAGCAGCGTGCAACTACGCCAGCAATTTTTTTTTTACTACCACACGGTGGGCCTGGCTTATTTTGTGGGTGTGACTTGCCAGCCATGTGACCAGGTGGGAGTGGCTTATCATTTATTCATTCGTTTGTTTGTTTGTTTATTTATTTATTTGTTGAACAATTATAGGATGGCAATTTGTTTCCAAATGTAAAATAATGCACTTGGGGAAAAGGAATCCTCAATCTGAGTATTGTATTGGCAATTCTGTGTTTGCAAATACTTCAAAAGAAAAGGATTTAGGGGTCGTGGTTTCTGACAATCTCAAAATGGGTCAACAGTGCAGTCAGGCGGTAGGGAAAGCAAGTAGGATGCTTGGCTGCATAGCTAGAGGTATAACAAGCAGGAAGAGGGAGATTTTGATCCCGCTGTATAGAGCGCTGGTGAGACCCCATTTGGAGTACTGTGTTCAGTTCTGGAGACCTCACCTACAAAAAGATATTGACAAAATTGAACGGGTCCAAAGACGGGCTACAAGAATGTGTTGTACTGACATAATAATAATAATAATAATAATAATAATAATAATAATAATAATAACAATAACAACAACAACAATAACAATAATAATAATAATGAACTGCAGCCCATGTTTTAGGAGGGGAAAAGGAAAACACAGCTCACCTAGTGCTATAAAAATCGTCTGTTCAGACTTTTAACTATGATCAAAACCAGTTGACTGACATTAACCAGGCCAGAAAAATCCAGGTGCAGCCTGTGTGTGATTACCGGAAACAATATGTGTAATTAAGAGGTTTTTTTATATTATTGCCAAAAGTTTGCTCACAGTATGTGTGGCTGCTTTTTATTTCGTTATACTATATTGAATTCATTTGGGGTTTGCTTGCTAATGTCAATTTTTTTTTTTTAGTACTTTGAGGTTTGTTTTAATTGGCTAATCTTGTTGTTCTCCCTTGCGTCACTTTCCAAAATTCTACCACGTTTCCTGGGGTGTTTGGTCTATTTCATACTGGTTAATGTGTTCCTGAAGTAGAGAGGGGTTTATTTTACGCTGGATGTGTTTCAAAACCTTCTTTAATCTTTATTTTTATTTTGTATTTTTACTCCTTAAAAGGAATTATCTTTAATTAGGTTCTTTTTTAATTTGGCTTATTCATTTGGCAATATTTGGGATATACTATTTGGTTGGTTCTCCTTTCTTGCCCCCTTTATATATATTTTAACTTTTTTTTTTTTTAGCAATGGTTTGGTTTTAATTTAAATACTGTGTTGGAGGTAATTGGAAATTTTTGCTCCTTCCCTTAATGTCTTTTTTCTTTTTTTCTTTTATTCTAAAGGGCATTTACTATGGAAGAGGGTGTAAAGCATACATGAAAATTGATGTGGAGGAGATTTGGATAAAATTGAAACATTATGATCTAATTAATTTGATGTGATTAAGAATAGTAACCGCCTAAAATGTATATTGGCTAACAGGTTTTTTTAAAAAAAATTCTTATCCTTTAAGGAATTGGAATGATTATTTTTTGTTCAGATGTCAAAGGGTAAGGAGGTGGCATTGGTTAATCTATGTATACCAAAATTGCAAAAATGATATACAGTGATCCCTCGATTTTCGCGGGTTCAAACTTCGCAAAACGGCTATACCACGGTTTTTCAAAAAATATTAATTAAAAAATACTCCGCGGTTTTTTTTCTATACCACGGTTTTTCCCACCCGATGATGTCATATGTCATTACTAAGCATCACTTCTCTCTCTCTTTCTCTCTTTCCTGTCATTCTCTGCTTCAATCATTTTCTCATTTCTTTTTTTTCTCCCCTTTTTTCTATCATTTCTCTCTCTCTCTACCTTCCACTCTCCCGCCTCTTGCTCTCTCTCTCTCTCTCTTTCTCCCTCTCTCTCTCCCTCTCTGTGAGAACGCCTGCCCCGCCTCTCCTGCAGCCCCTTCGCTGATAGCTGGGACGAAAGCGCTCTCAGCTAAGGGAATGTGAGAGGGGCGGAGCGGGGGATTCTCAAAGCGCTCAGAGCGGCTAGCGGCCAAATGAGGAGGATAAGAAGCTGTAGCCACCAGCGCTGCTGCAGGAGGACCCGTGTCCCAAGAAAGCTGGTGAGAGGGGCAGATCGGGCGGGCGGGGGGTAGCGGCGAGGGGGCCAGAAGCGCTGGGGGGTGCGGGGGCGGCCGATATTCAAAACAATCTTTGCCGGCCTCCGCACTTTCGTCACTCCCCGCCTCCAACTTCAAGCCCGGCTCCTTGCGCGGCCTTGGAAAAGGGTGCGTGGGGGTAGTTTTTGGCTGTCCATAGCCAAAAATGGTGTTTTTACTTCCGCATCTCTACTTCGCGGAAATTTGACTTTCGCGGGCAGTCTGGGAACGCAACCCCCATGAAAATCGAGGGATCACTGTATTGTAATGTAACTTAAAATTAATGGTATCTTTTTTTCTGTATATGTGATTGGAGAAGAAAAATATTTTTTTTTTACCCAAACAAAATATAGTTCTTTTCATTGAAGTCCTGTGATAAAGAAGTGTATGTATGTATGTATGTATGTATGTATGTATGTATGTATGTATGTATGTATCTATCTATCTATCTATCTATCTATCTATCTATCTATCTATCTATCTAGTAGATATTGTATATTTTTGTGTGCCTATGTGTAATATATATGTAGACACATGGCATATATACATAGAATTAAATAGTATATTTTGGATGTTCAGTAATAGTAAATAGAGAGGGAAATTGTCTCTTTGAGGTGAGAAGAGGCCAGGCACCCTAACCCAAATTCTTGACATGAGTGACATCCAGTTGGCCACCTTTAAACCAGTCACAAGACTTTTAAGCCACACCCCGGTCACATGATCATCAAGCCACTCCCACCTGGTCACATGCCCAGCAAGCCACACCCACAAAATAAGCCAAACCCACAGTGTGGTAGTACAAATTTTTGCATCTCTCCACTGTTTTATTTTATTTTATTTTTTAAAATGATTTTTATTGTATAAACATTAAGAAAAATAAGACAGTACATAATCTATCATTTTACAATATGCTTATTTGTTTGTTTAGATGTGCTTGCATCTTATAAGACAAACAAACAAAATATAACACAACATAACCCCCCCCCCCCATCCCTTTTGAACTGTTATAAGCACAGTTCCTTCTTTATCTAATTATACGGCCTATAACTTCAGCGGTTATTGTATGGTTGTTCTAGAGTTTCAGCAAAACTAAGGCCAAGTTATTTTTATATATCATAATCTTATGAATAAAATTAATTCTAGGAACATCGGGTTTTATTTTTTATTTTTTTTTATTTATTTAATTAATTAATTAGTTGGTTGGTTAGTTAGTTAGTTAGTTAGTCCAATACACAATGAAGGTTATAGAGCAGGGGTCCCCAAACCTTTTACACAGGGGGCCAGTTCACTGTCCCTCAGACTGTTGGAGGGCTGGACTGTAAAAAAAACTATGAACAAATCCCTATGCACACTGCACATACCTTATTTTAAAGTAAAAAACAAAATGGGAACATACTATTTAGAGGGGAGAGAAGAAGTATGAAATTCACAAAGGTTTATGTTCTGTTTTTAATTTTCTTTTGTTAACATCTGATTGGCTATACAAGGTTTTCTTGGCTTATAGAAAAATGTATAAAGAAAGAAGGAAGCACTTTGGCATAATGGTTAATAAGTTAGAAATATAATTGGTGTTGCACTTTTTGAAGGAACGTTAAGGAGAGAATTTAATTAAAAGAAAATGAATGTAACTGGATGATAAAATTAGAAAAAAAACTTTTGCAACTTTTTTGATGATTGATATTAGTTACTAACAAAATACTGCATTTTATTCATGGAAAATTAGATGGTACACTGTGTTGTTTGAATGCATGTTAAGAGAAAAATACACACACACACACACACCGTGGGCCGGACAAATGGCCTCAGCGGGCCGCATGTGGCCCACGGGCCGGAGTTTGGGGACCACTGTTATAGAGGATATACTCATAGTAAAATATATCAGAGAAAGTAGAGAAGAGATATAAAATAAAATATAGGAATAAAAATATAGGATATAGGAATAAGCCTCTCTCAGCTTATCTTACAGACAGACAATCGTGGAAAAAAATAAGCCACAGTTCAAAGTCCTTATTAGTCCTTTCACGATTCATCATGAACTGCAGAATCTCAAGGACTCCACAGACACACACACAAACATACACACACAAACACACACACACACAGCTAAAAAGAGAATGCAGAAGCCTTGGCTGTTGCCAACAGGAACTTTCTTGATTCCAAGTATGAAGTAGACGTTGGCCCCGTTCACTCTTTTCAATATCATCCTGTTGGCCTGGATGCCAGAAACAGGCTTTCAATATTTCCTATAAATTTTCGGCAAAGAGACTCACCCAGATCTATTGCTAGCAGAAATAGTTAATGGCTCACTTCGTCACGTCTGAATAATATTAAAGCAGGAAATTAATGAAATAAACCAGCTGACGAAACCACCCTATAAATGTGCCAGGGTGCCATAATTCAGAGCAAACTGGATCATCACCAAGACCAAGAAAGGAGGAAGAAGAAAATGTCTCTAGAAAACGTCCAGAAATACGTTACTATAAGAGCCCCCCACTCCTCCACTCACAACAGAATCCCCTACGCAACTAGACTCACAATCCTAGCTTTAGAAAGCTTAGAACTACGTCGCCTTAAACACGACTTAAACATTGCCCATCAAATCATCTTCCACAATGTCCTTCCTGTCAATGACTATTTATTTTATTTCTTTATTTTGTCCAATACACAATAATACACAATGAAGGTTATAGAGGACATAGTAGAGAAGAAATACGAGATATAGGAGAGACTATAGGACGGGGACGGAAGGCACTCTAGTCCGCTTATGTACGCCCCTTACTGAGCTCTTAGGAATCTGGAGAGGTCAACCGTGGATAGTCTAAGGGTAAAATGTTGGGGGTTAGGGGATGATACTACAGAGTCCGGTAATGAGTTCCACGCTTCGACAACCTGGTTACTAAAGTCATATTTTTTACAGTCAAGTTTGGAGCGGTTAATATTTAGATTGTATCTGTTGTGGGCTCTTGTGTTGTTGTGGTTGAAGCTGAAGTAGTCTTTGACAGGCAGGACATTGCAGCATATGATCTTGTGGGCAATACTCAAATCGTGTTTAAGGCGTCTTAGTTCTAAACTTTCTAGGCCCAGGATTGAAAGTCTAGTCTCATAGGGAATTCTATTTCGAGTGGAGGAGTGAAGGGCTCTTCTGGTGAAGTATCTTTGGACATTTTCAAGGGTGTTAATGTCTGAGATGCGATATGGGTTCCAAACAGATGCACTGTATTCGATGATGGGTCTGGTGAAAGTTTGGTAAGCTCTGGTAAGTAGTGTGACTACTTCAACCACAACAACACACAAACACACAACAGATACAAACTTAAAGTAAACCGCTCCAAACTCGACTGCAAGATATACGACTTTAGTAAGGGAGTAGTTGATGCATGGAACTCACTACCAGATTCTGTAGTATCATCACCTAACCCCCAAACTTTACCCTCTGTTGTGTAGGTTGGACCATAAGAAGGTTGAAGGCTACTCACTGTTGACCTCTCCCGATTCCTAAGAGGTCATAAGTGCACCAAGGTGCCTTCCATCCCCTGTCCTAATGTTTCTCTCTCCCTAGTATCATGTATATAAACATTGTTATATCTTTGTATACCACCAACACCTACTTGACAAAACAAACAAACAAACAAATAAAGAACTGTGGATTAAGAAAGTGGAAGATCAATTAAAGATGAAGGAAGAAGAGAAGAAAAAAATGGAAGAAGAGGAAGAGAGGTGTAATAGTGGTTTGAAGGAGGAAGAGGATGAAGAAGAAGGGGAGGGGGGAAGAAGAAGGAGACTGTGGATGGAGAAGTAGGAGGAGAAGGAGAAAGAGGAGGAGAAGAGGAGGAGAAGAAGAAGATGAGGAATAGGAAGAGGAAGAAGAGGAGGAGGAGGAAAAAAAGGAAGAAGAAGAAGAGGAAGAAGAAAAAGAAGAAGAGAAGGAGGAGGATGAGGAAAAAGAGAGGAAGAGGAAGAAGAAGAAGAAGAAGAGGAGGAGGAGGAGGAAGAGGAAGAAGAAAAAGAAGAGAAGGAGGAAGCAGAAGAGGAGGAGGAGAAGAGGAAGAGGAAGGAGGAGGAAGAAGAAAAAGAAGAAGAGAAGGAGGAAGAGGAGGGGGAGGAGGAGGAGAAGAGGAAGGAGGGGAAGGAAGAAGAGGAAGAGGAAGGAGTAGGTGGGGAAGGAGAAAGTGAAGGAAAAGGAGACTGAGGATGGAGGAGGAGGAGGAGAAAGGAGGCATAGTAGTGATTGACTGCTACTTCTTTAAATTGCAATTTTAGAGAAAGAGAAAATAAAGGTGAGATTACACACCAAGGGGGACATTTTAAAAAGATCAAATTTATCTCTCTCTTTTTTTAAACAAAAAAAGCTCGACTGGTTGACCTAGCAGTTGTCAAAATGAGGAGAAAGATCCATCAGAGACATAGCTGGGTGACTTCCCCCCAACACCCTTGCACAATTTCCCCTCAAGTCACAGGGGGTCTGCAGGCATTTCCTACTAGTCTAACCATTGCTTGCTCGACTTCCTATCTTGGCTTTGATGCCATGCTTCATTGGGTTTGCCCAGTATTGTCATCTCGGCGCCTTTCAAGATGAAACATGGAGAGTTTCCTTCTGTTCCTGTTTAATTCTTGGAGTCAATGAACCGTTTAGCGGAGGATTTCCACTCCATTATTACTAGGGCTGCAATTTATGTATGTATATGTGTATGTACAGGGGGTGGACAGAAAGATGGAAACACCTTGCAGCTCTTCCGTGGAATCCAGATTTGTGAAGCTCTCTTCGAACAGTTTTTTTGTGGAAACTGGGTTCTGTACGTGTCTATTGAGCTCTGCAGTGATTTTAGGAGCTGCGGTCTTGCAATCCGCTCTAACCATTCGCTTTAGAGTCCGACGGTCTCTCTCAGACAACTTCGACTTTTGACCAGACCTGTGCTTGGCTGAGGACGTTTTCCCTTTTCTTTCAAAATCAGTCATGACTTTTGAGACATGACCTCTTGAAACGCCAAACATTCGGGCACTTTCTGTTACACTAGTGCCTGCCCTTCGAGCACCAACAATTTGGCCTCTTTGAAAGTCTGAGAGGTCAGCCCTTTCTAGTAGGTTAGTAGGTTTCTAGTAGGTTTCCTTAAATTTATGTACCAAAAAAAGGTAGTTTAAAAAAACATATCAAATAACAGAATTTAAAAAACCCATTAAAATATGTCAAGTATGTTTTTGCACAATGCGTAATTTTTTCCCAAAATCTGATCTTCCTGTGGAATTCCTTCATTTTTCCACATTTGTGCATAGGTTATTCTGGCTAAATGTGGATCACCAAATATAGCTAATTTTTGTTAAGATGTTGGCGTATTATTCCCAAAGGGAAACAGCAGTACTACTCTTAAGGCCTCAGTTGCTGAGCAGCTCCGAGATGGCTTAATTAATGCAGGTAGGTTCAAAGTTTACAAAATGAGAAAAACCTTTTGAAATCATGCCCTGGGTTTGAACGAGATGGGGTGGGGAGGACTTTCTCTAATTAGAAATTGATTGTGATTTGGATAGCTTTCACTCATTCTTCCCATCATGAGTTGACCAAGGAACTGGGGAAATGGTCTTTTTTCATGCAAGGTTATCATCACCTCGAGGCTCGACTACTGTAACGCTCTCTACATGGGGCTACCTTTGAAAAGTGTTCGGAAACTTCAGATCGTGCAGAATGCAGCTGCGAGAGCTATCATGGGCTTTCCCAAATATGCCCATGTCACACCAACACTCCTCAGTCTGCATTGGTTGCCGATCAGTTTCCGGTCACAATTCAAAGTGTTGGTTATGACCTATAAAGCCCTTCATGGCATCGGACCAGAATACCTCCGGGACCGCCTTCTGCCGCACAAATCCTAGCGACCGGTTAGGTCCCACAGAGTTGGCCTTCTCCGGGTCCCAATGTTGTTTGGCGGGACCCAGGAGAAGAGCCTTCTCTGTGGTGGCCCCGACCCTCTGGAACCAGCTCCCCACGGAGATTAGAACTGCCCCCACCCTCCTTGCCTTTCGTAAAGTTCTTAAGACCCATCTCTGCCGTCAGGCATGGGGGAACTGACACATCTCCCCCGGGCCTATACAGTTTATACATGGAATGTTTGTGTGTGTGTTTGCTTTTAATAATGGGGTTTTTAGTGTTTTTTAAATTATTAGATTTGTTCTTACATTGTTCTTGTTATTGTTGTGAGCCGCCCCGAGTCTACGGAGAGGGGCGACATACAAATCTAATAAATAAATAAAATAAATAAATAAAAGACAAATTTCTTTGGGTGTTCGCAAATCAGTTCCTGGTGCAGATGTAATATCCCTTACCGCGATTTTGGTTCCAGGATTTTGACTCTACTCATGGCTTCCTCCTCCGTTTCTTGCCGGTAATTTGGGAGTCTCCTTTTTTGCTCCAATCCACAACGCTTCACTCTGTTGTGCATTTATTGTCACCCTTGGTTCCACAATCAGATCGCCAGGCTGGCAAGTAGCCAGTAAATACAGATGGCAACCGTATCACCATGGAAATATGACCTTTATCGCCGGCTTATTGCTGTCAAACATTCATGCATTAGCTCCTTTCATAAAACCTGAGAAAAGCCACCAGATAAGAACAGGTGAGTTTCAAACTTTTCCAAACTGACCATAAACCTTTCCAAACTGTGGTCACAAAACTGACCACAAACTGACCACAACAGAGAGAACAATCCATTCCAGAAGCTGGGGGTAGTAAGTTTATGCACTATTTATTGAACACTTAATAGTTTTTTTTAGAAACATAGAAACATAGAAGTCTGATGGCAGAAAAAGACCTCATGGTCCATCTAGTCTGCCCTTATACTATTTTCTGTATTTTATCTTAGGATGGATATATGTTTATCCCAGGCATGTTTAAATTCAGTTACTGTGGATTTATCTACCACGTCTGCTGGAAGTTTGTTCCAAGGATCTACTACTCTTTCAGTAAAATAATATTTTCTCACGTTGCTTCTGATCTTTCCCCCAACTAACCTCGGATTGTGTCCCCTTGTTCTTGTGTTCACTTTCCTATTAAAAACCCTTCCCTCCTGAACCTTATTTAACCCTTTAATATATTTAAATGTTTCGATCATGTCCCCCCTTTTCCTTCTGTCCTCCAGACTCTACAGATGGAGTCCATGAAGTCTTTCCTGATACGTTTTATGCTTCAGACCTTCCACCATTCTTGTAGCCCATCTTTGGACCTGTTCAATTTTGTCAATATCTTTTTGTAGGTGAGGTCTCCAGAACTGGACACAGTATTATTCCAAATGTGGTCTCACCAGCACTCTATACAGCGGGATCATAATCTCCCTCTTCCTGCTTCTTATACCTCTACCTATGCAGCCAAGCATCCTACTTGCTTTTCCTACCGCCTGACTGCACTGTTTTTAATTGTCCTTCCTTCTTTAGTACCTTAGTGTGATCCTGAATTACTTTTAAAATAGGAAATAATGAAAAGTATGTTTTTATCCATAAACGCTTTAATCATTTTAATCATTATGTAGAAATGAGCTTTTATAACAACGAAAGAAAATTGAACTACTGTACTTGCCTGCACAACAGCATGTGAAATTGATGGTCAATCAGTGTTGCTTCCTAAGTGGACAGTTTGATTTCATAGAAGTTTGATTTACTTGGAGTTACATTGTGTTGTTTAAGTGTTCCCTTTATTTGTTGAGCAGTATATATAGGCATATTTTTTTTTCTTTCTTTCCTAACTCTTTTGAATTGAATATATTGCATAAAGATTTGTAAACAAGAAATGTAATGGAAATGGGTTACGATCTGTAAATGACCATTGAGATGTATATTATTATGTCAGTACAACACAACAAACGAGATCACTATGCTGGATTTCGTATTTCATCACCAGTCGGGTGCTTCCCAAGCACCTAGGACTGCGTGATGTAGCGGTGAATTATGTTTGCCGAACCCAGTAAAGCGGCTTTTTGCAATTGACAGATGGAGATTTTGTCAATTGTCCGCTGAGATCCTTTGGCCCTGCGCCCAGCGTGCCAAGTACCACTGGGACCACTTTCACTGGCTTATGCCAGAGTCGTTGCAGCTCGATTTTTAGATCTTCGTATTTCACTAATTTCTCTAGCTGCTTCTCCTCAATTCCGCTGTCTCCTGGGATTGCGATGTCGATGATCCATACTTTCTTTTTCTCCACGATCACAATGTCTGGTGTGTTATGCTTCAGAATTCGGTCAGTCTGAAGTCGGAAGTCCCACAGTAGCTTTGCTTGCTCATTTTCGACTACTTTTTCGGGCTTATGATCCCACCAGTTCTTTGCCACCGGTAAATGGTAGTTCCGGCACAAGTTCCAGTGGATCATCTGTGCCACAGCATCATGTCTATGCTATTATTATTATTATTATTATTATTATTATTATTATTATTATTATTATTATTATGTAAAAACCAATAAGTATTTCTTTTTTTAAAAAAGGACCTCCACTAGCCTTAAAAAATGACTTTGTGACAGACGGTGTACACGTGTGTGTTTGTGTGTTGAGCAGACTGCTTCACATTTATCTTGCAAGCCGTTGTATTATTTGCAATCTAACACTAACAGGAAACTCAGCCTAATCCTAACTCTACGAGTACAGAACGAGATCGTTTGGGGGGGGGGTTTACAGCACAAGTCATGGTTGTCTTGCACACACAATGAAATTAAATTTGATTTTGTGTCATGACAATGTTCATTAGTGCCATCTAGCCTGGAAGACAGTTGGCGGCTGAGCATTATTTACTGAAAAGACACCAATGGACTCCCTGAGAGACGAACGGAATCGCTTCTCCGATTGCCTCGCAAATAAACTGTGGTTGTACGTAGGCAAGTTTTACTTCAGTGCTGTAGGGCAGTGTTTTTCAACCAGTGTGCCGTGGCACATTAGTGTGCCGTGAGACATGGTCAGGTGTGCCGTGAAGCTCAGCAAGAGAGAGAAAGAGAGAGAGAGAGAGGAAGAAAGCAAGAGAGAGGAAGAAAGAAAGCAAGAGAGAGAGAAAGAGAGAGAGAAGAGAGAGAGAATGAAAGAAAGAAAGAGAGAGAGAGAAAGCAAGAGAGAGAGAGAGAGAAAGAGAGAGAGAGAAAGAGAGAGAGAAAGAAACAAAGAGAGAGGGAGAAAGAAAGAGAGAGAAAGAGAGAGAGAAAGCAAGAGAGAGAGAGAAAGAAAGCAAGAGAGAGAGACAGAAAGAAAGCAAGAGAGAAAGAGAGAGAGAGAAAGCAAGAGAGAGAGAGAAAGCAAGAGAGAGAGAAAGAAAGCAAGAGAGAGAGAAAGCAAGAGAGAAAGAGAGAGAGAGAGAGAGAAAGAAAGCAAGAGAGAGAGAGAGAGAGAAAGAAAGCAAGAGAGAGAGAAAGAGAGGCAGGGAAGGAGGGAGATATAGAAAGAAAGCAAAAAAGAGAGGAAGGAAGGAAGAGAGAAAGAAAGAGGGATGGATAGAGAGGGGAAGGAAGGAAGAGAGAGAAAGAGGGAGAGAAATAGAGCAAAAGGGAGAAAGAGAGAGATTTTTTTTGGTCCAAACTTTTTTTAGCCACCCCACCCCACCCCTGCTCAATGTGCCCCATGATTTTGTATATGTAAAAAATGTGTCACAGCTCAAAAAAAGGTTGAAAATCACTGCTGTAGGGAATCCACACCATATTTCAGGAAAGGAAGGAAAATTCCAGGAATGGTCCCAAACACCATGAAAACTGAATTACGGTACAGAAAACCGGTCTCTCATTGTCTCTGTCCCTCCGAGGAACAACTCTCATTACATGCAGATAAAATCAGGACACATTTCTCTCAAGAATCCGTTAGTGACAGTTGCATTTCAATATATCCCTACATTATCTGGGAGAAGAACAAAGAGGTCATCACATTGCCTGGAGATATTGAATTATTTAGGTTGGTTAATAGGCAGCGTCAGGAAGCTTTGAAGGATCTCTCTCTAAGTTTAGCTAAATCAAAATATGGGGTGCAAAAATATCAGTGCACAAGAGGGAGTAGGGAATGGTTCGCTTTTTTTTTCCCTCCTGGTTTTAATCCACATCTGGTGGCAGTCTGGAATTTTGTACTCCAGATCTGGTCAGGTTTGGGCCCACCAGGCCACCATACACATACGTTAAACAGATGACAAAGCATCAACTTTCTCTGAATAGTTCTGAGATCTTAGCTGGAGATGAAAACATGAAGTATATCTGGACAATGGATGAAGTAGTAGTTTATGAATTGCTTGTTGTTGCTAGTTGCGAAGTCATGTCCAACCCAACAGGACCCCATGGAAGATGTTCCTCTAGGCCAGGGGTAGGCAAAGTTGGCTCTTCTATGACTTGTGGACTTCAACTCCCAGAATTCCTGAGCCAATCATTCTAGCTCAGGAATTCTGGGAGTTGAAGTCCACATGTCATAGAAGAGCCAACTTTGCCTGCCCCTGCACTAGTCCTTCCTATCCATCTCCCAGAGTCCATTTAAGCTCTCACCTACTGTTTCATTGACTCCATCCAGCCACCTCATTCTCTGTTGTCCCCTTCTTCTTTTGCTCTCCATCATTCCCAGCATTAAGGCTCTTTGAGCTTCATCTTCAGGGTATGGCCTTCTAAAGAGCAGTCAGGGTTTATCTCCTCCAGGACTGACCAGTTTGATCGCCTTGCAGTCCAAGGGACTCACAGGAGTCTTCTCCAGCACCATAGTTCAAAAGCATCAATTCTTTGGCCCTCAGCCTTCCTTATGGTCTAACCTACACAAGCCCCTTCACCACGACGAGGCAGTAATCTTCTAGGTTGAATCTCTCCTTGGTCAGCTTCCAGCCATTGTTCCTCGTCCGGCCCTTTGGTGCTCTGGAGAATAGAGTGGCCCCCTCCTCTCTGTGGCAACCTGTCATATAGCTATATACAGCTATCAGGTCCCCTCTGGCCCTCCTTTTCTCTAGGCTATCCATGCCCAGTTCCCGCAATCTCTCATCGTAAGTCTTGGTTTCAAGTCCCCTAATCATTTTGGTTACTCTTTTCTGCACCTTCTCCAAAGTTTCAATGTCTCTTTTGAAGTGTGGTGACCAGAACTGGATGCAGTACTCCAGGTGTGGTCTGACCAGGGCGCAGTAGAGTGGTATTAATACTTCCCTGATCTTGGAGTGTATCCCCCTGTTGATGCAGCTTAGGATTGTGTTGGCTTTTTTGGCCACTCACTACTCATTCACTACTCACTACTCACTCACCCTACTCACCAGAGCCTACAAAACTTTTGCCAGACCCATCCTTGAATACAGTTCATCTGTCTGGAACCCATACCACATCTCAGACATCAACACCCTTGAAAATGTCCAAAGATACTTCACCAGAAGAGCCCTTCACTCCTCCACTCAAAACAGAAGACCCTACGAAAGCAGACTATCAATCCTAGGTCTAGAAAGCTTAGAACTACGTCGCCTAAAACACGATCTAAGTATTGCCCACAAGATCATATGTTGCAACGTTCTACCTGTCAATGACTATTTCAGTTTCAATCACAACAACACAAGAGCACGCAACAGATTCAAACTTAATATTAACCGCTCCAAACTGGACTGTAAAAAATTTGACTTCAGCAACCGAGTTGTCGAAGCGTGGAACTCATTACCTGACTCAGTAGTGTCAACCCCTAACCCCAAACATTTTTCCCTTAGACTATCCACGATTGACCTCTCCAGGTTCCTTAGAGGTCAGTAAGGGGCGTGCATAAGTGCACCAGTGTGCCTTCCGTCCCCTGTCCAATTGTCTCTCCTTATCTCATTTATATTTTCTTCCTTTCAAATATGTTCACCTATACATTTATATCTTTTCTTCTATCCTTTTCTTTACTTATATTATTACATATCTTTCTCTTCAATGTGTATTATGTATTGGACAAAATAAATAAATAAAATAAATGAAAAAACATTGCTGTCTCATGTTTAGTTGATTATCCATCAAGACTCCAAGATCTCTTTCGCAGACACTACTGCTAAGCGGGGTTTCTCCCAGGCTGTATGTTTGTCTAGGGTTTTTTTTAACCAAGGTGAAGGACTTTGCTCTTGTCGACGTTGAACATCATGTTGTTAGTGTGGGCCCATAGTGTTAATCTGTCTAGATCTTTCTGTATTTTGAGCCTGTCCTCTAGGGTGTTGGCTACCCCTGCCAGCTTGGTGTCCTCTGCGAATTTGATTAGTTCCCCTTCTACTCCCTCGTCCAAGTCATTGATGAATATATTGAAGAGTACAGGGCCCAGGACAGAACCCTGTGGTACCCCACTGCCTACCTTCTTATGCTACTCCGTTACTGTGTGTTGGGGGTGTCCATGCTACTTCACAACACATCGTGATCAGGTTGACCTACCTCAACAGGTCCTCTCTTTGTAGAGGGAGTGGATACTGCTCAAATTCTGCCAAAGCTGCCTTTTCTCAAGCCAAGTGGAAGAGCTATTCATCTCCATTGGGCTGGGGTAACTTCTCTTTGAGATGCTTGGCAGTCCTTCAAAGCTGCACACACAATGACTGGATGTCTGCCATATTTGTAATGCGAATGAACTACTGAAATCAGCATAGCAACAGCATGTTCCTTTGTCAACATGCTGAGATCTGAGGGAAGGACAATGAGATGACCTTCTAAATAAAAAAAAAAGTATCCGTGACTTGTCATTTTCTAATATCTATAATTCCCAAAAGTACAATATGTAGACAGAGGGAGGGAGGGAGAGGGGAGGGAGAGGGAGAAAGGGAGAGATATATACAGTGTTATCTCTACTTAAGAACCGGGTGTTCAAGATTTTTTTTGCCTCTTCTCAAGAACCATTTTCTACTTAAGAACCTGAGCCCGGAAAAGTTTCCCAGGAAATTTGAGAGCGGCATGAAGGCCTGGCCAGTTTCCTGCCATTCCCCCTTTAATCCCGGCCATCTCGGGCTTTTCTGGGCTGCCAGAGGAGCCTTGCGGTGGTGCTTAAGGAGGTTTTGGCAGTCCAGAGTGAACAAAGCATTTTCCTTTCTCTGGGCGCTTGGAGAGGGAATAAACCTCTGCCAGTACCCAGAGAAAAGAAATGCTCCCTTCGCTCTGGGCAGCCCAGAGTGAATGGAGCATTTTCCTTTCTCTGGGCACTGCCTCAGAATCCCCCTTTTTTTTTTAAAGCCTTAAAGTTTTGGATTTTTTAATTCCCCCCACGTCAACTTTTTCCTTCATCAGCGACTGTCCTCTTCCTCTTCTTCCTCCTCCTCCCACCCAAATTCCAAGCTTTTATTTCTTTCCTAATGGGTTTGCACACATTATTTGCTTTTACATTGATTCCTATGGGAAAAATTGCTTCTACTTAAGAACGTTTCTACTTAAGAACCTGGTCACAGAACGAATTAAGTTCTTAAGTAGAGGTACCACTGTATACTGTATGTATCAAAGGCCCTCTAGAGGTGAAGTGAAGAGTTACATCTTTCTGAATCTCTCTGCTGCCCTCTAATGGAAATCCCAATTTTGGCAGCCATGGCACATTTAGTCTAACACAGTGGTCACCAACTGGTGGTCCATGGACAGTGATGGGCGCCTAAGGATACAGTCAGGTATGTAGAAACGGTAGAAAAATTTGGGGCATGTACGCAGAACCAGTAGAAAAAAATTGAATTTTTTTCTTTTTTTCCCTTCTGGGCTCTAGGCATGTTTTTCCTATGGCAGTAAATTTATTTTATTTTATTTATTTTATTTATTAAATTTGTATGCCGCCCCTCTCCGTAGAGGTTGAATGTGTATAATTTTAGAAGAGCTGTGCGTGCATGTGTGTACATACACTTTATATAGTAGATTATGTATATTTTTGGGTGGCTGTGTGTAATATATATGTACACATGTGCAGTAATGGGCAGCCAAATTTTTTACTGCCACACCGTGGGTGTGGCTTATTTTGTGGGTGTGGCTTACCGGTCATGTGACTGGGAAGGAGTGGCTTGCTGGCCATGTAACCAGGTGGGAGTGGCTTGAACGATCATCATTGTTCAAGTGAACTGTTAAGTCCTCCACTTACAACATCACCAGTGTCGCTCTCTGGGGTGACAATTTGTTTCGTGTTTCCTGCACTCTCCTTCCTGGGTGCCCCCTCCCGCCTCAGGCGAACGGGTGCCGATCAGCTGTTGAAAAAAGAGGGAGGAGGAAATGGACCCCCTGCAACTCCCTGCCGTTTTCCGAGGAGGAGGAGGATGGGAGGGTGGGATGGTCAGCTAGAGCTGGGCACACAGCTTCATTTCCACCAGTGGACCTGTGTTCTACCCCATCCTGCCTCCTGCCCACCCCTGCACATATGGTATATATACATAGAATTAAATAGTATATTTTGGATGTTCATTAATAGTAAATAGAGAGGGAAATTGCCTCTCTTTGAGCCAAGGAGAGGCCAGGACCCTAACCCCAACCCTTGATGTGAGTGACGTCAAGTTGGCCACCTTTAAGCCACCCCGAGTCACATGATCGGCAGGCCACTCCCACCTGGTCACATGGCCTGCAAGCCACACCCACAAAATAAGCCATGCTCACAGTGTAATAGTAAAAACGTTTTCAGCCCTTCACTGTTTGTGGACCAGTAGTGGTTCATGAGAAAATTTTGGTGGTCTGCAGAAAAATTATTTGCATTTTTATATTGCACTAAATCACAGGTCCCCAAACGTGGCAACTTTAAGACTTGTGGTCTTCAACTCCCAGAATTCTCTAACCAGCATAGTTGAAGTCTGCCAGTCTTAAAGTTACCAAGTTTGAAGACCTCTGCACTAAATACTCTTTTAAAAAAAAAAAATCATATTAGGGGTCCACAGGATTTAAATTATTATGAATTTAGTGGTCCCTGAGGTCCGAAAGGTTGGTGACCCCTAATCTAACCCATGTTCCTTATACACTGACGTGAGATCTTCTTAAATAAAAATATATCCATGTCACCCGATCCACTAGGGCTTCCTTAAGATTTATTATTATTTTACTTATTTTATTTAATTTAACTTCTAAGCCAACCAATCCCTAAGGACTCAGGGCGGTTTACAACAATATAGGCCCTCATCACCTCGAGGTTCGATTACTGCAATGCTCTCTACATGGGGCTACCTTTGAAAAGTTTTCGGAAACTTCAGATCATGCAGAACGCGGCCGCAAGAGCCATCGTGGGGCTTCCAAGATTCGCCCACGTTTCTTCAACACTCCGTGCCTTGCATTGGCTGCCGATCGGTTTCCGGTCACAATTCAAAGTGTTGGTTATGACCTTTAAAGCCCTACATGGCATTGGACCAGATTACCTCTGGAACCGCCTGCTACCGTACGAATCCCAGCGACCGATAAGGTCCCACAGAGTTGGCCTTCTCTGGGTCCCGTCACCTAAACAATGTCGTTTGGCGAGCCCCAGTAGAAGAGCCTTCTCTGTGGCGGCCCTGGCCCTCTGGAACCAACTCCCCCCGGAGATTAGAACTGCCCCTGCCCTCCCTATCTTTCGTAAACTACTCAAGACTCACTTATATCGCCAGGCATGGGGGAGTTGAGATATTCCTTCCCCCTAGGCCATTACAATTTATGCATGGTATGTTTGGTTTTATAATAAGGGTTTTTAGTTGTTTTAGTATTGGATTGTTACATGTTTTTTTTTAATCATTGTTGTTAGCCGCCCCGAGTCTACGGAGAGGGGCGGCATAAAAATCCAATAAATAATAATAATAATAATAATAATAATAATAATAATAATAATAATATAAAATTACAAATACAAACATGATGAATGACCTCTGGTTAAGTGAAAACCAAGAACGTTAAATCACTTGAATTTTAAAAAAACCCCAACCTTTGGAAAGTAACGTGATCAAAGATCCAGAACTTCCTTTTAAAGATTTTGGTTCAAAGACTGACAAGAGGAAATCTACCCATTCCAAAATCCTGTTTAAGGAAGGCATTGCTTAATTGACATCCTGCATAGCGGTGAAATCTGGTTCAGTGGCATGAATCTATTGCTGCTTGCTAAGTCAATTGTGCCTTCTAGGCTCCTATTCTCATGCTTCAGAAAACACACAGTTTCCATCTTGTAGCTGACAACGCTTTTTTCTACTACTAACCCTCCCTCCCCCCCCTTTTTTTTCTGCTAATGGAGAAAGGAAAACACAGTACTTGCTCACACCATTAAAGTACATTTTTGTTTTAATTTTAAGGAATTACGTACATTAGATCACTGGCTGGGGCCTAGCGGTTTTTATTTTATCATTGATTGATTGATTGATTTTGACCATTACACAATGAGGGTTATAGTGGGTATGCACATAGTAAAATACATATTATTTATTATTATTATTATTATTCCTCTCCATAGACTCGGGGCGGCTCACAATAATAACAAAGACAATGTAAGAACAAATCTAATAATTTAAAAAACACTAAAAACCCCATTATTAAAAGCAAGCATACACACAAACCTACCATGTATAAACTGTATAGGCCCGGGGGAGATGTCTCAATTCCCCCATGCCTGATGGCAGAGATGGGTCTTAAGAACGTTACGAAAGGCAAGGAGGGTGGGGGCAGTTCTGATCTCCGGGGGGAGCTGGTTCTAGAGGGTTGGGGCCGCCACAGAGAAGGCTCTTCTCCTGGGTCCCGCCAAACAACATTGTTTAGTCGACAGGACCCGGAGAAGGCCAACTCTGTGGGACCTAACCGGTCGCTGGGATTCGTGCGGCAGAAGATTATAGAGTGTTCTGCGGGGCTCTCTGGTAGGAGCCTCCCGAAAATTCAAGGGTACAAATTGCAGACACAAACACATTTGAAAATTCAAAATAAACTGAGCCCTCTTTTTGTATTGCAAAGAGCACTCGTCCCAAAACAACCGGGTAGTCTGTACAATTTCCCTTAAGCAGTCATTAAGTACTTAGCCAGCAGCTGTGAAGAAACTTCACACCCCTTCTTCTTCCATGAAATGAGACATCCACAAACTTTGTTCTGCTTTGGTTTCAAAGATGTGAAAAATCAACAAAGTCCAGAAAACAGCAACACACGATTCCTGAAGAACTGCAATCAGATACTCTTCCACAACAGTCAAACCCATACGCTGCTATTTATAGCAGAAGCCCTAATTACTGGAGCCCCACCCAAACACAGGTGGCCTCTCTTATCTCCAGTAATATGTTCTTACTTGGTCTCTTCTACGCATAATTCTGCGCTTGCGTGGGTCCAAGACGTCCTCATCCGAATCAATGGAAGATAAGGGAGATTGACTGCCTGGGCTGTGTGCCAAGCCCCCCTCTTCCGAGTCACTCCCACCTTCTTCTTCGTCCGAGGAAACTAAACTCTGAACTGACTCTGTCGGCAATAACACAGGCCTGTGACATGTTGAAGTTTCCCCTGCATCCACCTCCACATTCCCTGGGGCAGGAGCTGGGCCAGAGCCAACCACAACAATAGAGGATATACTATTTATTTATTTGTTTGTTTCTTGTTTGTTTGTTTATTTGTCCAATACAAATTGAAAGTTAAAGAGAATAAAAACATGTAGTAGTAAATATCAGGGAAAGCATAGAAGAAAAGATATGAGAATAGAAGACGTCAATGAAGAATAGAGGAAAAGATATATGAATGGAAGAAAAGATATATAAAATATAGGATGGGCAATTGAATAGGGGATGGAAGGCACACTAGTGCACTTATGCTCGCCCCTTACTGACCTCTAAGGAACCTGGTAAAATATATCTAAGAAAGAAGAGAAGATACAGGGATAAAATATATCAATGAAAGAAAAGAAGAAATATAGAAAAGAAGATATAGTAATAGAACATATCAATGAAAGAACAGAAGAAGAGATATAGGAATAGAAGAAAGGTATAGGAGATATAGGAGAGCAATAGGACAGGGGATGGAAGGCACTCTGGTGCACTTATGCACATCCCTTACTGACCTCTGAGGAATCTGGAGAGGTCAACCATGGACAGTCTAAGGGTAAAGTGTTGGGGGTTTGGGGATGACACTATGGAGTCCGGTAATGAGTTCCACGCTTCCACAACTCGATTACTGAAGTCGTATTTTTTACAGTCCAGTTTGGAGTAGTTAATATTAAGTCTTTATCTGTTGTGTGCTCTTGTGTTGTTGTGGTTGAAGCTGAAGTAGTCGCCGACAGGCAGGACGTCGCAGAATATGATCTCGTGGGCAATACTTAGATCTTGTTTAAGGCATCTTAGTTCTAAGTTTTCTAGACACAGAATTGAAAGTCTAGATTGAAAGTCTCATTTCTTTAGATCAGGAATGTCAAACTGGATTACTTTAAGGGCTAGATCAGCATTGAAGTTCTCCTCCATGGGTGGGTGGGGGGTGAGGTTGGGGATGGGGGAGAGGGGATGGATGCCTCCTGCAGCACCCTGCTGGCCAAAATGGTGTAGGGGGGATCCTGTGTCCTGTTTTGTTTTGAACAGCCTACTGTAGCACTTTGCTGGCCAAAAGAAGGCACAGGGGGCCACGCATACGGCCCCCACATCTTCATTTTCAGCCTCCATGACATCCAGTAGCATTCTTCTGACAAAATGGGCTGCGCAGAGGCCACCGTGAGATCTATTTTTTTGGCCATCCCCAGCCTCCAGCAACATTCTGCCAGCCAAAAACGCTTTTTACCATCAGAGACTCACAAAGCCCATTTTCAGCCTCCCCAGCCACAAGCAACACACTGCAGGCCTAAAACAGACTGTGTGGAGGCCTCCACAAGGCCTGTCTTTGGCGTCTCTGGTCTCCAGCAGCACTCTGCTAGCTAAAAATTGTTTTGTGCAATGCAGGCCCTGCAAGGCTCCCATGAGGCCTGTTTTTGGCCACCTAGGCCTCCAGCAGTATTCTGTTGGCCAAAAACAGGCCACACGGAGACTCACAAGGCCCATTTTTGGTGTGTTCCCGGCCTCCAGCTACACTCTGGCAGAGGCACCATGGGCAAATCCTTTTATATTTCCAGGCTGGCTCCATGGGCTGGATTTAAGCATCCCATAGGCCAAATCCGGCCCATGGGCCTTGAGTTTGATATCCCTGCTTTAGATTAGGAACCTGGTTAGGAATTGCAGTGAATTAAACTTTTGGATATCTCCTCCTCTCTGCCCTTTTTTATACCTTCTTTAGTTTTCTTCCTCAATGTAGTTAAAGGTTTCTCCCTCTGTACCAGAACAGTTTTGCAGGATTTATCCACATACGAACTGAATAAACAATCTCTCACTGCCAACCCACACTCAGTAAAAGACCTTGGAATACTAATATCGAACGACCTAAGTGCTAAAGCCCACTGCAACAATATCGCCAAAAAAGCCTCTAGAGTTGTTAACCTGATCCTATGCAGCTTCTGCTCAGGCAATCTCACACTACTCACAAGAGCCTACAAAACTTTTGCCAGACCCATCCTAGACTACTGCTCATCTGTCTGGAACCCATACCTCATCTCAGACATCAACACCCTTGAAAATGTCCAAAGATATTTCACCAGAAGAGCCCTTCACTCCTCCACTCGAAATAGAATATCCTACGAAAATAGACTAACAGTCCTGGGCCTAGAACCCCTAGAACTATGGCGCCTAAAACACGATTTGAGTATTGCCCACAAGATCATATACTGCAACGTCCTACCAGTCAATGACTACTTCAGCTTCAACCGCAATAACACAAGAGCACGCAACAGATTCAAACTTAATACAAACCGCGCCAAACTTGACTGTAAAAAATATGATTTCAACAATCGAGTTATCGAAGCGTGGAACTCATTACCGGATTCAATTGTGTCAACCCCTAACCCCCAACACTTCTCCCTTAGACTCTCCACGATTGACCTCTCCAGATTCCTAAGAGGCCAGTAAGGGGCGTACATAAGTGCACTGGTGTGCCTTTCGTCCCCTGTCCAATTGTCTTTCTTTTCTTCCACCTATCTTATATACAGTATTCTCTTCCTTTCATATATCCTCTCCTCTAAGTTCACTTTCACCCTCTTTTACATTATCACATGTCTATTTTCTTCCTATGTATTTGTGTATTGGACAAATGAATAAATAAATAAATTTTGTCTGGGAATTCTACATGTTCCATTGTAATGTTGTACATCAGATATGGATTTCAATTGATGTGGGATTTTTTTTTTGATGGTCCACCCACACATTTGAAGAGACGTCAAATTTCTTTTTACTAAGATCAACTCAAATTATATCTGGCTCCTGCTTCAAGTGAAATATCTATACACAGAGGAGAAGAGGGAATGGAAATACGTAACAGCAACAATGGCAACAATATCCATCCTTTGCATTTAGCTTTTCTAGTACGTCTGATCGTATTTATTTCTTTGCTCCTGTTAGCTCATTTGCTGTCACGTTTAATCAGTCATTTGCCTCTTACATTGGGGCAAACAAGCCTGGATGCAAAACTATGGTTTCTTTAAAAAAAAGTAGTGGCCATCCCATTGATTTCCTTAATTTGATGCATCAATTATTTAACTCCTCATCCCAGTAAGTACCCGGAGAGATAATCCCTTCTTCCCACCTCAGCAGCATCCATACCAGAGATCTCTGAGAAAGGGCTAATCTGTCTTGACAGACCTGAAGAACGATTAGAAGAGTTAGATTCCTCCAATGATTAGAGAGAAGACAAGATCAGATGGAGAAGAAAGAACAGAATCGTAATCACAGGGACGCGAACAAGAATCAATTCATGCTGGACAAAGATAACTGGAAACGATTTGGAAGAGAAGGACAAAAGTTGGAAGGGACCTTGTAGGTCATCCAGTCCAAGCGGAAGACTCTACACTAGGGTTTGTTTGTTTATTTATGTTGTGGTTAGCTCTGGCCCAGCTCCTGCCCCAAGGACTGTGGATGTGGGGGAGACATCCACATGCTGCAGGCCTGTTTTGCCCCCGGTGGAATCTGATGATGAAGGCTCCTCTGACCAAGAAGAAATGAGTGACAGGGAGGAGGAGAGTGGGGCAGACAGCTCAGAAGGAGATCAATTATCTAGCTCCTCCTTGGATTCAGAACAAGAGTTAATGATACAGCCACACATGCGGAGAGCGATGCATAGGCAACAACAACTGAGAGATTATTATCAAAGAAAATGAGGCCACCTATGGTTGGGTGGGGCTGTGGTCATTAGTGAGGCTGCTATAAAGAGCAGCCTGTGGGTTTGGCCATTGGGGAGGATTATCTGATCGTTGTGTTTCGTGACTGCTTTACTGACTTTGACCTTTTGTGTGCTGATTTTTCCCCACTTTGAAACTAAACCAGAGCAAAGTGTGTTTCACTTTGTGAAAGAAGAAGGACTGTGAATTGCCTCACAGCTGCAAGCTAAGTATCTCAGAACTGATAAGGGACTTGTACAAATTACCAGTTTGTTTGGAGACGAATGCTCTTTGCTATACCAAAAGAGGGCTTAGGTTAAGGGAATTTTCATTATAAAGAACATTGTTTTGAATTTTCAAATGTGTGTGTGTCTGAAATTTGTACCTGTGAATTTTTGGGAGGAGTCTAACAGAGAGCCCGACAGAACAGATTGAATTCTTCCGTTGATGCAACTGAACGGCTTGCCTTCAGAGGTTGTGGGTGCTCCATTACTGGAGGCTTTCAAAAAGAGACTCAAAAGCCATTTGTCTGAAATATTAGAGGGCAGTGTTGGTGAACTTCGCATCTCAGACATTAACACCCTAGAAAATGTCCAAAGATACTTCACCAGAAGATCCCTTCACTCCTCCACTCGAAACAGAATACCGTAAGAGACTAGACTTACAATCCTGGGCCTAGAAAGTTTAGAACTAAGACGTCTCAAACATGATCTAAGTATTGCCCACAAGGTCATATGCTGCCATGTCCTGCCTGTCGGCGACTACTTCAGCTTCAACCACAACAACACAAGAGCACACAACAGATTTAAACTTAATATGAACCGCTCCAAACTTGACTGTAAAAAATATGACTTCAGTAACCGAGTTGTCAAAGCATGGAACTCATTACCGGACTCCACCGCCACCACCGCCGGGTCCTCTCCGCCACCCAATCCAATGGAGCCGGCCACCGTTAAACAGGTAGGAAGAAGGGGGAGAGAGAGAAGGGGGGCAAGAGGGGGGAGAGACGTCAGCTCAAAGCCCCGCAGAGCTGCTGCCGCCACCTCCCCCTTTCCATTCTAACGCAGCTCAGGGAAAAGGCGGAAGTGCCCGATGGGTGCCGCCATCTTTCCCTGAACTGGCGAGGGCAAAGTGGAATGGGGAGCACATGGTTTTTCACATGAAGAAAAACCTTGTCACTCCCCGCCTCCAACTCCGACGTCCAGCTCAGCTGGGCACCCTTGGAAAAGGCTGCGCGGGTGTGTGTGTATTTTTCAGTGCGCGCCTGCGCACAGGCGCACCTTAAAGGGAACAGTGCCGGAGATATTATTTTTTCGAGCAGTGTAGATTTCTCCAATGTGAAAGCCCCTCAAAAATTGCAACACTGCCGCCGTGTCACCCCCTAGTCCTTCTCTTCGTTAATATAGACAGAACGGAACCGAATCCGATGTGCTGAAAAGCCGATGCATCTGGCAGCAAAATAGGGACTGTCACAAGGACTTTTGTATGTTTTACATTCAGAGTTGGTAAACATTTGGCAGGATTTTACAACCCCTCCGGGCAGAGCCCCCCCCCCCCCCCCCCCCCGAAATCTGTCTACTTTTTGGCAAAACAACTCCTTGGATTTGGAACTAGAGTGGAGAAAATTACGTGCATAACTTATGAGAGGAATGGAAGTAAAAAGACGCGAGAGGGGAGGTTTCCAACATTTTAGCTAAGTGCTTTGATGAAATAGATATATATATATATTTTTAAAAAAATAGAAAATGCGTGATGGGCCTCAAGCCAGGTAGGACCAAAAAATAAAAATAAATAAAAAGAACATGGGATATGGTCTTTTCTCCTTGCTGGATCTGTTTCTCAGTATATTTTGTTTGTTTGTTTGTTTACTTATTTACTTATTTACTTATTTACTTATTTACTTACTTATTTACTTATTTACTTATTTACTTACTTACTTACTTACTTACTTATTTACTTATTTACTTATTTATTTACTTACTTACTTACTTACTTATTTACTTATTTAATTACTTACTTACTTACTTACTTACTTACTTACTTACTTACTTACTTACTTACTTACATATTTACTTACTTACTTACTTACTTACTTACTTATTTACTTATTTACTTATTTATTTACTTACTTACTTACTTACTTATTTACTTACTTACTTACTTACTTATTTACTTATTTACTTATTTACTTATTTACTTACTTACTTACTTACTTACTTACTTACTTATTTACTTACTTACTTACTTACTTATTTACTTATTTACTTATTTATTTACTTACTTACTTATTTACTTATTTACTTACTTACTTACTTATTTACTTATTTACTTATTTACTTATTTATTTACTTACTTACTTACTTATTTACTTATTTACTTACTTACTTACTTACATATTTACTTATTTACTTATTTACTTACTTACTTACTTACTTACTTATTTACTTATTTATTTACTTACTTACTTACTTATTTACTTATTTACTTATTTACTTATTTACTTATTTACTTACTTACTTACTTACTTATTTACTTATTTACTTATTTACTTATTTACTTACTTATTTACTTATTTACTTATTTACTTACTTACTTATTTACTTATTTACTTATTTACTTACTTACTTACTTACTTATTTACTTATTTACTTATTTACTTATTTACTTATTTACTTATTTACTTATTTACTTACAATAATATATTGGCTCACAACAATAACAATAATTGGCTCACAACAATAACAAAAACAGTGTAAAAAACAAATCTAATAATTTAAAAAACACTAAAAACCCCATTATTAAAAGCAAACACACACACAAACATTCCATGTATAAACTGTATAGGCCCGGGGGAGATGTCTCAGTTCCCCCATGCCTGACGACAGAGATGGGTCTTAAGAACTTTAAGAAAGGCAAGGAGGGTGGGGGCAACTCTGATATCTGGGGGGAGTTGATTCCAAAGGGTCGGGGCCGCCACGGAGAAGGCTCTTCCCCTGGGTCCCGCCAAACGACATTGTTTAGTTGACGGAACCCGGAGAAGGCCAACTCTGTGGGACCTAACTGGTCGCTGGGATTCGTGCGGCAGAAGGCGGTCCCGGAGATATTCTGGTCCGGTGCCATGAAGGGCTTTATAGGTCATAACCAACACTTTTTGTGATTTATATGCAGGGGTGGGCTACTGCCCAGATGAATGGGAATGCAGTGGGGTAGCAAAAATGGAGCTCCACCCCAGAGCCCCCAATTCGCACTGAAAGATGTTGAAAGAAAATTCAGGGCGCCCTGCATAAGCCACGCCCGCAGTGTGATAGTAAACATGTTGGTAGCCCTTCACTGATTATATGACATAGTTTCACTTTACCCAATGCAATGGTTTAATCAAATTATACCCTACGTCGGTGATGACGAACCTATGGCACGGGTGCCAAAGGTGGCACGCGGAGCCATATCTGCTGGCACGCGAGCCGTTGCCCTAGCTCAGCTCCAACATGCATGTGTGTGCCGGCCAGCTGATTTTTGGCTTGCCCAGAGGCTCTGGGAGGGTGTTTTTGGCTTCCAGAGAGCCTCCAGAGGATGAGGGAGGGTGTTTTTACCCTCCACCGGCTCAACCAGTCAACCAGTCAACCATGGTGATCCTGCCACAAACTCAATTTTTTCATGGAATCTTCCTCCATCAATACCCCTTCCTAGCAAGCAGGTTGACAATCCTGCCAGCCAACTAGGAGAGGAAAATTGTGGTTAAGCCACCCAGAATCATTGGATACAACATGGGTGGCAAATAATTAGAAACATAGAAGACTGACGGCAGAAAAAGACCTCACGGTCCATCTAGTCTGCCCTTATACTGTTTCCTGTATTTTTATCTTAGGATGGATCTATGTTTATCCCAGGCATGTTTAAATTCAGTTCCTGTGGATTTACCAACCACGTCTGCTGGAAGTTTGTTCCAAGGATCTACTACTCTTTCAGTAAAATAATATTTTCTCATGTTGCTTTTGATCTTTCCCCCAACTAACTTCAGATTGTGTCCCCTTGTTCTTGTGTTCACTTTCCTATTAAAAACACTTCCCTCCTGGACCTTATTTAACCCTTTAACATATTTAAACATATTTAACAAATTATTATATATTTTACACACACACACACAGGCACTAGTGGTGGGTTGTTACTGGTTCGAACTGGTTCGGATGAACTGGTGGCGATAATTTGGCCCTGTTCATCAAACATGCATGCCAGAAACCATGTCTCCCATTTCAGCTCCCGATGCCAAAAAGGTTTGCTAACACTGCTCTAGTGTATCTTTTGAACATAATGTCTCTGTAGGATCCGATTCCTTCACAAAGCTTTCCAGACATATTCGAAAATTGCATTGTCACACACCCCCAAGCACAGAAAATGTAGGTTTTTTTTTTACCATGCCAAGAATGAAGTCTGTAGTGACAATTCTCTTTTTTGAAGGAAGATACCTTCATTGATTTGATTTGATTTGATTTGATTTGATTTGATTTATTGGATTTGTATGCTGCCCCTCTCCGGAGACTTGGGGCGGCTAACAACAATAATAAAACAGTATACAAAATAATCCAATAGTAAAAACGATTAAAAACCCATTAATATAAAAACCAAACACACATACAGACATACCATGCATAAAATTGTAAAGGCCTAGGGGGAAAGAATATCTCAGTTCCCCCATGCCTGGCGGCAGAGGTGGGTTTTAAGTAGCTTACGAAAGGCAAGGAGGGTGGGGGCAATTCTAATCTCTGGGGGGGAGTTGGTTCCAGAGGGCCGGGGCTGCCACAGAGAAGGCTCTTCCTCTGGGTCCTGCCAAGCGGCATTGTTTAGTTGATGGGAGCCGGAGAAGACCCACTCTGTGGGACCTAACTGGTCAGTGGGATTTGTGCAGCAGAAGGCGGTCTCGGAGATAATCTGGTCCGGTGCCATGAAGGGCTTTGTAGGTCATAACCAACACTTTGAATTGTGATTGGAAACTGATCGGCCACCAATGCAGTCTGTGCAGTGTTGGTGTAACATGGGCATATTTGGGAAAGCCCATGATTGCTCTCGCAGCTGCATTCTGCACGATCTGAAGTTTCCGAACACTTTTCAAAGGTAGCCCCATGTAGAGAGCGTTACAGTAGTCGAGCCTCGAGGTGATCAGGGCATAAGTGACTGTGAGCAGTGACTCCCGGTCCAAATAGGGTCGCAACTGGTGCACCAGGCGAACCTGGGCGAACGCCTCCCCCTCTATTAAAATGTAGTTCTCGAACAGAAAGTATTTCTGGCATTTTTCCACAATATGCTTTGAGTAGGAAGTGAAGCAGGAATCTTTGCCAGCAATTCTGAAAAGCTTCCAATATCGGACTATTAGAGAAAGCAAAATCCCAATATGGCAATATTCAATATCCATTATTTTTTTGGAGCGGTCAGAAATCCATGCTTCTTCTTCCTAATTTATTTATTTAAAACATTTATACAGCCATTCGCCTTGTAATGGACTCCTAATTATTAATGAATTAATAGCAGAAAAGTCCTGATCCAGCAAAAAAAAAACCACACTGATGAATGCAATCTTTCATGGCAGGTATAGTTCAACAAAGAGCACAGATTCCGACAGCTGGCTGTCTTTCAAAAATGAAAGTATTATATGTCAAATATCCCAAGAGGCAGGAGATATTTAAATTTTGGGTCCTCCTTGACAGCACTCCAGTGTTCAGTGAACCATACAAAATACGCAGGGGGTATATTTATTGGCTCCATTTAGGGAGGGGGCATCATGTTTGCATGTGGGAATCGGGTAATCACAGATCAAACCTCAAAAATGGATCATGTCACTGCAGGTGACAGCTGAACGCCATAGTTTTCACTGGAGCCAAGACACCAAATGTTTGCTTGCTTCTGAAATCAGGAATCTTTTATTTATTTATTTATTTTGTCCGATACACAATGAGGGTTTTAGTGGGTATATATCTATATACACATAGTAAAATACATGATGCAGGTTATAGAGGAGATACTCATAGTAAAATATATCTAAGAAAGAATAGAAGAGAAGATAAAGGAATAAAGTATATCAATGAAAGAATAGAAGAGATATAGGAATAGAAGAAAGGTATAGGAGATATAGGAGAGCAATAGGACAGGGGACGGAAGGCACTCTAGTGCACTTGTACTCGCCCCTTACTGGCCTCTTAGGAATCTGGATAGGTCAACAGTAGATAATCTAAGGGTAAAGTGTTGGGGGTTGGGGATGACACTATGGAGTCCGGTAATGAGTTCCACGCTTCGACAACTTGGTTACTGAAGTCATATTTAGGTAGATAGGTTGGTTGGTAGGTAGGTAGGTAGGTAGGTAGACAGACAGACAGACAGACAGACAGATGATAGATAGATAGATAGATAGATAGATAGATAGATAGATAGATAGATAGATGATAGGTAGGTAGGTAGGTAGGTAGATAGATAGATAGATAGATAGATAGATAGATAGATAGATAGATACTGTTGATAGATGATAGATAGATGATAGATAGATAGATAGATAGATAGATAGATAGATAGATAATGATGATGATGATAGATAGATAGATAGATAGATAGATAGATAGATAGATGATAGGTAGGTAGGTAGATAGATAGATAGATAGATAGATAGATAGATAGATAGATAGATACTGTTGATAGATGATAGATAGATAGATAGATAGATAGATGATTGATAGATAGATAGATGATAGATAGATAGATAGATAGATAGATAGATAGATAGATAGATAGATACTGTTGATAGATGATAGATAGATAGATAGATAGATAGATGATAGATAGATGATAGATAGATAGATAGATAGATAGATAGATAGATAGATAGATAGATAGATAGATAGATAGATGATAGGTAGGTAGGTAGGTAGGTAGGTAGATAGATAGATAGATAGATAGATAGATAGATAGATAGATAGATAGATAGATAGATACTGTAGATAGATGATAGATAGATAGATGATAGATGATAGATAGATAGATAGATAGATAGATAGATAGATAGATAGATAGATAGATAGATAGATAGATTTATTTCACCCCTGATTGGCACCATCCAATCTGCTGCCAATTTCTTACCAGTACTTTCTTTTCAACTGGCCCCAAATGCAACAAATGAAAGCTAGATTAGCAACAACAAGAGCAAAAAAAAAAATCCGTGTCTTGCCCTAAGCAATGAACTATCCTCTCACACCTGTTCCACATAAGGACAAAATAATAGAGACGCTAAGCCTCTCCCAGCTCATTTTCAAAACATTCTGTTTGCAGTTCTCCAAGCAATTTACAAAGCAGCCAGGCAGCAATAAAACAGCAATTGTTGTCGGAGAATAGTTGTAGAAGTTGCCTTTAAAAGCCTATGGCTAATTAGGATTGTAGGAGCTCATCAGCATCAGTGCACTAAAATAATTATGATGCAGTTTAGCAGCCAATTCCCTTGCAGAGTGGCCAAAATGGAGGCGATGTGTGTAGCTGAGTGAAGAATAAAGGGGAGAAGATTTTAAATTGGGGGCATCACACTTAATTTCATTGAGGGCCTAATCAGGGTTGTGTTTGAACTTTGAGAGCTGGGTGGAGGGCGTGGGGTGTGCCCAGGAGAGCAGGGTGGGTTTGGCCAGGGGTGGACATGGCTAAGATGGGCGTGACACAGGACTTGTAACCGGGACATCTTGGTGGCCAAGTGCTAAGGAAGGAGTTCCTTGAGACCCTTCCTTGCCCTCATTATGATCTCCTTCCTTCCTCCCTCCCTCCCTCCCTTCCTTTCCCTTCCTTCCTTCCTTCTTCCCTCTTCCCTTCCTCCCTCCCTTCCTCCCTTTCCCTTCCTTCTTTCCTTCCTTTCCTCCCTCCCTTCCTTTCCCTTCCTTCCTTCCTTTCCCTTCCTTCCTTCTTCCCTTCCTCCCTCCATCCCTCCCTCCATCCCTTCCTTCTTTCTTCCCTCTTCCCTCCCTCCCTTCCTTTCCTCCCTCCCTCCCTTCCTTTCCTCCCTCCCTCCCTTCCTTTCCCTTCCTTCCCTTCCTCCCTCCATCCCTCCCTCCCTTCCTTCTTTTTTCCCTCTTCCCTCCCTCCCTCCCTCCCTTTCCTCCCTCCCTTCCTTTCCCTCCCTCCCTCCCTTCTTTTCCCTTCCTTCCTTCCATCCTTTCCCTTCCTTCATTCTTCCCTCCCTCCCTCCATCCCTTCCTTTCCCTCCCTCCCTTCCTTCTTTCTTCCCTCTTCCCTCCCTCCCTTCCTTCCTTTCCCTTCCTTCCTTCCTTCCCTCCCTCCCTCCCTCCCTTCCTTTCCCTTCCTTCCTTCTTCCCTTCCTCCCTCCATCCATCCCTCCATCCCTTCCTTTCCCTCCCTCCCTTCCTTCTTCCCTTCCTCCCTTCCTTTCCTCCCTCCTTCTGTCTGTTTCCTTCCTTGCTCTCTTCCCACCTTCCCATTTTTTCTTTGCCTTTCCCCTTTCCTGTCCCTTCTTACATGCTCAAATGCAAAAGGGGAAACATGTCCTTTTGTTGTTGTTTTTAGTTAGTTTTGATAGCCCTCTGCCAGAGAAAACAGAGCTCAGTGTGTGTTCCTGCATTTCCCCCCCCCCCAGCTCCATTTTCACCGGCAGAGGGCTGCGGGAGACCATCACAGCTGAAAACGGAGAAGGGGGAGCATGGGCCAGTTTTTTTGTGATTTTCAGGCCGACCCCAAGGGTCAGAATCTGGCCAGCAGGCCTTATGTTTGACACCCCTGTTTTAAACAGTCGGTACCAGTGGGAAAGCCAAAATGGAAACATTTGGGTCAATTTGACTTTATTTCCTGTTTGTTGAGCTTCGCGAATCCTGACAAGGATTTTCAAGGAGTCAAAACTGCTCATTTGGATCTTAAATGGAAACAGCAGATCATTTGCAAATGTCTGGGTTAAGGGAATCACTGCAGTTGTTAAGTTAGTAACATGGTTGTTAAGTGGACCGGGCTTCACCCATTAACATGCACAGAAGTGAAAAACGAGAGATGGTTGAAGGGGGACATATCAAGCCAGCCATCACTGCTGGTTCAGTGAGCCAGAGGTGGGGTGGGGGAATTCCTACTACTGGTTCTATAGACCTGGTCTGAACCGGCAGGAACCCACCTCTCATCTGGGGGGGCTCATGGAAAGTTTAGGAAGCCAGCCAGCTAGCCAACCAAAACAACCAGCCAACCAACCAATGAGACAAATAGCCAGCTAGCCAAGCCAAGCTAACCAACCAACCAACCAACCAGACAAGTAACCAGCCAGCCAGCCAGCCAGCCAACCCAACTCAACCCAACCCAACCAACCAACCAGCCAGACAAGTAACCAGCCAGCCAGCCAGCCAGCCAACCCAACTCAATCCAACCCAAACCAACTAACCAACCAACCAGAAAATTAACCAGCCACCCAACTCAACCCAACTCAACCAACCAACCAACCAACCAACCAGACAAGTAACCAGCCAGCCAGCCAGCCAACCCAACTTCACCCAACCCAACCCAACCAACCAACCAGAAAAGTAACCAGCCACCCAGACACCCAACCAAACTCAATCCAACCCAACCAACCAACCAGACAAGAAACCAGCCAGCCAGCCAACCCAAGTCAACCCAACCCAACCAACCAACCAGAAAAGTAACCAGCCAGCCACCCAACCCAACCCAATCCACCAAACAAACAAACAAGTTACCAGTTATCCAGCCAGTCAGCTAACCAACCCAACCCAACCCAATCAACCAATCCACCCAACCCAACTAACCAGCCAGCCAGCCAGCCAGCTAGCCAACAAGATAAATAGCCAGCCAACCAACCAACCAACCAATTTGATATAAGGAGAACTGGTTGAATTGAACTGGCTACATACTGAAATCAGCAGCTTGACTCTGCTTTCCCTGTCTTATGGTTAAACATTAGCCATACAACTTTTGCTGTCCAGTCCTTGCAAAGGTCAACCTCTTTTTGTTTAGCTTCCTTCTTTCCTTTATTAAGTCTGAGAGTCCTAAAATCAGCATCAACAGGAAACCCAAGTGGACATGACATGAGTCACTACTCATAAACTTGTTAATGCATTGGTGTTGAGCGATGTATTTCAGGCACCTGCCTTTTTAAGAATCTTTAAGCGACACCTGGTATGACCATGAAAAGAAAGGTACAGTGACGCAACCCAAAGAGGTTTAGCATTTGGTTGAGATACAAAGAGACAACAGCAAGCAATTCAGTGAGGTCAGAAGTTTTGAAACGAGCAATTAGAAAGGAATCGAAGACTTATGCGAAGGTTTCAGAAATCATTGGCACTCGTTGATCGCCAGCTTTCAGATTATTCTTCCTTACAAGATGTCAGAACATAAAAACCACAACAGTAAGTTTGACACCACGAGCTATTTATAAAACTAATAGGCGGGATAAAAATAATTTTTTAAAAAGAAGAATATTCACACATTTAGCTCAAGAGTCATCTTTTGACAAGCCATCAGGAGATTGGGGGGGGGGGGAAATCCATGTGCAACATGAAATAAATAAATTCCACTGCAAGTTTTATGCCAGTGACTTCTTCCTGGATTTGTGAGTTCGTTTTGTGTTGGCGGTATTGATCAAAAACTTCACATCCGTCAGCTGAAATAACCACTGCTTGTTCCTTTATGGTAGAGCCGTGGTGGCGCAGTGGTTAGAGTGCAGTACTGCAGGCCACTAAAGCTGACTGCTAGATCAGCAGGTCAGTGGTTTAAATCTCATCACCGGCTCAAGGTTGACTCAGCCTTCCATCCTTCCGAGGTGGGTCAAATGAGGACCCGGATTGTGGGAGCAATAGGCTGGCTCTGTTTAAAAAAGTGCTATTGCTAACATGTTGTAAGCCGCCCTGAGTCTAAGGAGAAGGGCAGCATTAAAAAAATAGAATGAATGAATGAATGATTGAAGGAAGGAAGGAGGAAAGGAAGGAAGGAAGAAAAAAGAAAAAAAGAAAAAAGGAAGGAATGAAGAAAAAAGAAAGGAAGGAAGGAGGAAAGGAAGGAAGGAAGAAAAAAGAAAGAAAGAAAAGGAAGGAAGGAGGAAATGAAGGAAGGAAGGAAGAAAAAAGAAAAAAAGAAAAGGAAGGAAGGAAGGAAAAAGAAAGAAAGAAAGAAAAAAAGGAAGGAAGGAAGGAAGGAAGGAAGGATGGAAGTTACATGCCTTGGCATCTACATTTGTGAAACATAACTGAGAAATTAATGTGACAACAACGTCAACAACCAGTTAATGATCATCTTACCAGTGACTGCAGCAAAACCTCACAAACTGATTATCGACAATGTCATGATCGAGTTGCCCAAATCTTTCATTGGAAGCTTTGCCAGACGTTTGTGTTTGAATGCAGCAAAAATTACTAGGAACACCAAATCCACAAAGCTCTTGAAAATGAACAAGCCAACATCCTGCCAACATTCGCATCCAAATAGACAGGCATCTAGCCTACAGCATGTCTGACATCACGATTGTGGAAAGGAAAAAAAAGTCTGGTTCGTTGATATTGCAGTACCAGGTGTTGCACGGTTTGAAGATAACAGAACGAAGTAACAGAGTTGGAAGGGACCTTGTAGATCATCTAGTCTGACCCTCTGCCCAAGCAGGAGACCCTACAATAGTGATGGCGAACCTTTTTTCCTCGGAGAAGAGTGTGCACGTTCTTTCTCCTGCCGAAAGTACATGAGGGTGCACTATTGTGCATGCACGAATGCTCACACCCGTAATTCAATGGCTGGGGAGGGTGAAAACAGCTTCCCCTGCCTCCTGGAGGCCCTCTGGAGGCCGGAAATGGCCTCTTTCCCAACTCCTGGTGGGCCCAGTAGGCTCATGTTTCACCCTCCCTAGGCTCCAAAGGCTTCCCTGGAGCCGGGGGGGGAGGATAAAAATTATTATTATTATTATTAATTAGATTTGTATGCCGCCCCTCTCCGTAGACTCGGGGCGGCTCACAGCACAATAAAAGAATTCATAACAAATCTAATAATTTACAATTTAAAATATTTTAAAAAACCCATTATTAAGCAGACATACATACAGTCATACCATACATAAATTGTATAGGCCCGGGGGAGATGTTTCAATTCCCCCATGCCTGACGACAAAGGTGGGTTTTGAGGAGTTTACGAAAGGCTAGGAGGGTAGGGGCGAGAAGGCTCTTCCCCTGGGGCCCGCCAACCGACATTGTTTAGTTGACGGGACCCGGAGAAGGCCAACTCTGTGGGACCTAATCGGTCGCTGGGATTGGTGCGGCAGAAGGCGGTCTCGGAGATATTCTGGTCCGATGCCATGAAGGGCTTTATGGGTCATAACCAACACTTTGAATTGTGACCGGAAATTGATCAGCAACCAATGTTCTCCTCCATCCCCCTGGAGAGTCTCTGGAAGCCAAAACTGCCCTCCCAGAGGTGCAAGCCCAAAATCAGCTGGCCAGCACATACATGCATGTTGGAGCTAAGCTAGGGCACATGGGCTCGCGTGCCAGCAGATATGGCTCTGTGTGCCACCTGTGCCATAGGGTCACCATCCCTGGTCTATAAAACAGGCTCCTTGTGTTTGGAGCTCAACGACTCAGCTGCTGGTGACCTGCTGGGCCCTGACCACGTTGTTTTCTTCCCAGCAATGTAGAAATGGAGGGTCGCTGGGTCCTTCCAGCTCCTCTCTGCAATTTCCCCAAACTAACATACAGCCTTGAAATTACTTGACACTCTCCCAGATGAGCCGTAGCCAACTTGACGTGCTTTCCAAGATCAGCCAAGGTCACCCAGATGCTGCCATCTGCTGAGGCATCTTCCCTCTTGGAACGGAATCTTTCTTCATCCATCTGCTGCCCGTTACAGAACCTCTCTTCACTCTGGCCCAGAGGCTGCAACTTCCATAACAGGAGAATATCTCTCCCTCTCTCCCTCTCCCACCTCCTTCCATCTCTCATCTGTCTGTCTGTCTGTCTGTCTGTCTGTCTATCATCTATCTATCTATCTATCTATCTATCTGTCTGTCTATCTATCTACCTACCTACCTACCTATCTACCTATCTACCTATCTACCTATTTATCTCCATACCTACCTACCTACCTACCGACCTATCTATCTATCTACCTATATCTACCTACATATCTATCTACCTCTACCTACCTATATACCATTTATCTACCTACCTACCTAGCTGCCTACATATCTTTCTACCTACCTACTTACCTACATATCTATTTACCTATTTATCTCTCTCTCTCTACCTACCTACCTAGCTAGCTACCTACCTACCAATCTACCTACCTATTTCTCTATCTACCAATCTACCTACCTACCTACATACCTATCTATCTATCTACCTACCTACCTACCTGCCTGCCTACATATCTTTCTACCTACCTACCTACCTACCTGCCTACATATCTTTCTACCTACCTACCTATTTACCTATTTATCTCTCTCTCTCTCTCTCTCTCTATCTATCTATCTATCTATCTATCTATCTATCTATCTATCTACATATCTTTCTACCTACCTACCTACCTATCTGCCAATCTAGCAATCTACCTACCTACCTATCTATCTATCACTATCTATTTACCAAATTTGATTTATAGATTGATGTACATATACTTTTTCTTATTCTTATTCTTATGCGTATACATATACATATACATACATACACACACACACACACACACACACACACACACACACACACATACACATACATATACATATACATATACATATGCGCGTATCCTCTTTGCCCAGGATTAGGGTGAGAACATCTGCCTCAAGATATCTCCAGCCTCTTGGATATTCTTTTCTCCCTGGAAATTGTGATTTTAATACACGGCTGCAAAAATCTAATTTTCAGAGCAGAAACTATGTGAGAGCATTTAAGCTCACAGCTGTCTAAATGTTCTCTTCATGAAATTACAAGGCTATCTTTTATACAGAGTGCAGAATTGCATCGGAAAGCTGGGTAAAGTTACATTCTAAGGTGCCTGCCAGATTTGCCCCCTCCCCCCATGTCCCCATCAGATATAATTCTTCTGCAAGAAGAATAATTCGGCTGATGTAATTTCCTGCTCATCAGAATTTAGAATGAATACAATTAAGGACACTGCAAAAACTGAGATTCTCATCTTTGCTTCCTTATCATCCATCCTGCCTGTATCTCATTTTAAGATTAAAAAGATTAAAAAAAAAGTTCAGCAAAAGAAAAAAAAAGGCTTTAAATATTTCAATATTTCAATGTTAGAACGCTTGCCAAGTGTTCTATTAAAGTAGGGGTCTTCAACCTTGGCAACTTCAACTACAAGTCTTAAAGTTGCCAAGCTTGAAGACCTCTGTATTTAAGGTTTATTGGGGTTGGGCGAGTCCAGGATCTTTTTAAACATTCAAATCTATTCAGAAAATTGGGGCCGGATCTAATTCAAAAGTTGGAACTGACTTGGAAAATCTGCCCAGTAGATCAGCTTTGGTGTGTTGGACTCTAAATTTATTTATTAATTATTTATTTTATTAATCAGATTTGTATGCCACCCCTCTCCGCAGATTCGGGGCAGCTCACAGCAGTAATAATACAATGTAAACAAATCTAATATTTAAGTTAATTTAAAACCCCAATTTAGAAACCAATCACACATACTAGCATACCATGCATAAATTTTATAAGCCTAGGGGGAGGGAAAGGCTCAATTCCCCCATGCCTGACGACAGAGGTGGGTTTTAAGGAGCTTACGAAAGGCTAGGAGGGTGGGGGCAACTCTGATATCTGGGGGGAGTTGGTTCCAAAGGGTCGGGGCTGCCACAGAGAAGGCTCTTCTCCTGGGTCCCGCCAAACGACATTGTTCAGTTGACGGGACCCGGAGAAGGCCCACTCTGTGGGACCTAACTGGTCGCTGGGATTCATGCGGCAGAAGGCCTTTGAATCATCGTTGATTCCTAGACACTACTTAGATGGCCCCTACAATTTTCTTGGCAACTTTGTGCACCCCTGGTTTACAGATAATCCTCGCTTAAGGACCAATGGCTTATTTATTTAAGTTACTTATGTTGTGGTTGGCTCTGGCCCAGCTCCTGCCCCAAGGAATGTGGAGGTGGATGTGGGGGAAACATCCACATGTCACAGGTCTGTTTTGCTCTCGATAGAATCTCCCGACGAAGGTTCCTCTGACGAAGGAAGCGTGAGTAGCAGGGAAGGGGGTAGTTTGGCAGACAGCCCAGGAGGAGATCAATCATCCTTATCATCCCTGGATTTTGAACAAGAAATTATGACAGATCCACGCATGCGGAGAGTGATGCATAGGAGAGAACAACTGAAGGATTATTACAGGAGATAAGTGAGGCCACCTGGGGTTGGTTGGGGCTGCTGTAATTAGTGCTGCAGATAAAAAGAGCAGCGTGCTGATTTAGCCTCGTGGAAGTTTCTCTGATTCATAGTTTCGTCAAGATCGTGGTTTGAATATTATTATATTTAATGTTTCTTCTTATTTTTTTCTTTTTCTTTTCTTCTTAGTAGTATCATATATATGAAGATTATTATTATATTTTTACATACCTCCAATATGTACTTGACAAAACAAATAAATAAAAGAAGGAAAGAAAGAAAGAAAGAAAGAAAGAAAGAAAGAAAGTTTGCCTCAATTGTGGTCACAGGTAGATTTCCTGTACTCATTTTTTTAAAAGTGCCTATCCTTTTATTGCAGAAATATAGGGGGGGGGGGGGGCGGGAATAAATATAGAACAACATATGACACCAGGTTTTTTACATTTGCTAGAATGTATATTACCAAATTCTGCATTTTAAAAGATGATTTATTATTCTACATTCAGCAATTTCGGTCAAGGATGAACATATTTCACTGCAGTCATCTGTATATCATCTACATCTGTAAACAACTGGTTCATCAGTCATAACTGTGATCAGGTCTTCAACCCACCAAGTAATTGGAGCCATAAATGTGTATTTCCAGAGTTTATGGTTCAAAAAAATGTGTCATTTTATATAATGCGTAGCAAGGATGCTACACAGTTATAATATGACTCATTGTTTGAACAACAGAGTAAACTTTGATCACACGGAATCCAACTTGTCGCAGTGTCTATAAACAGCCCATTCAAAGATGGAATGCAAACATATTCCTTCAATTTAGGGGTGAAACCCAGCAGGTTCTGACAGATTCTGGAGAACCGGAGAGGACATTTTGAGTAGTTCGGAGAAACAACAAATACCACCTCTGTTTGGCCCTAGGAATAGGGAGGGAATGGAGATTTTTGCAGTATCCTTCCCCCAGGAATAGGGGGGGAATGGAGATTTTTGCAGTATCCTTCCCCCAGGAATAGGGAGGGAATGGAGATTTTTGCAGTATCCTTCCCCCAGGAATAGGGGGGGAATGGAGATTTTTGCAGTATCCTTCCCCCAGGAATAGGGAGGGAATGGAGATTTTTGCAGTATCCTTCCCCCAGGAATAGGGGGGGAATGGAGATTTTTGCAGTATCCTTCCCCCAGGAATAGGGGGGGAATGGAGATTTTGCAATATCCTTCCCCCAGGATTAGGGGGGGAATGGAGATTTTGCAATATCCTTCCCCCAGGATTAGGGGGGGAATGGAGATTTTTGCAATATCCTTCCCCCAGGAGTGGGGAAGGAACGGAGATTTTGCAATATCCTTCCCCCAGGAATAAGGGGGGAATGGAGATTTTTGCAATATCCTTCCCCCAGGAGTGGGGAAGGAATGGAGATTTTGCAATATCCTTCCCCCAGGAATAGGGGGGGAATGGAGATTTTTGCAATATCCTTCCCCCAGGAGTGGGGAAGGAATGGAGATTTTGCAATATCCTTCCCCCAGGAATAGGGGGGGGGAATGGAGATTTTTGCAATATCCTTCCCCCAGGAGTGGGGAAGGAATGGAGATTTTGCAATATCCTTCCCCCAGGAATAGGGGGGAATGGAGATTTTTGCAATATCCTTCCCCCAGGAATAGGGAGGGAATGGACATTTTTGCAATATCCTTCCCCCAGGATTAGTGGTCTTCTTGTCCAACCCCCTGCTCAAGCAGCACATCCTATACCAATGATGGCGATCCTATGGCACGGATGCCACAGGTGGCACGCGGAGCCATATCTGCTAGCAGACGAGCTGTTGCCCTAGCTCAGCTCCAATGTGCCTGTGTGTACCATCCAGATGGTTTTTGGCTCCTACAGAGGCTCAGGGAGGGCGTTTTTGGCTTCCAGAGAGCCTCCAGAGGATGAGGGAGGGCGTTTTTACCCATCCCGGGTTCCAAGAAAGCCTTTGGACCCTAGGGAGGGTGAAACACGAGGCTACTAGGCCCACAAGACATTGGGAAACAGGCCGTTTCTGGCCTCCAGAGGACCTCTGGGGAGCGGGGGGAGCTGTTTTTGCCCTTCCCAAGCATTGAATTATGGGTATGGGGACTCTTTTGGCACCCGAGGAAAAAAAGGTTCACCATCACTGCCCTATAACATTTCAGACACAAGGCTGTTCGGTCTCTTCTTAAAAACCTCCAGCGATGAAGCACCCACAACTTCTGAAGGCAATCGGTTGGTTGTTCTCACCGTAGGAAGTTTCTCCTTAATTCCAAGTTGCTCCTCTCATCTCGTTTTGTCTTATTGTCCTCTGGGTTTCTTGGCAAATCAAATTTCCTGCAAGTGGAAACATTTCCCCAAATGGGATCATTTTAACGGCGAGCCGGATTTTCAGAAATGGATATCGCCATCGCTTCATGCTTCAGGAATGATAGACAAATCGGATTTGTCTCTTATTTGTCTTGCTCTCCTAACGAAAGGAATGTCTATTTTTTTTTAAAAAATTAATGAAATAAAATAAACATGTCTGAATCTGGCCTTAAACTTGGTACGTCAAAGCCAGGCGTTACGAACCACATCCTGAATAAACCGCAGCTGATGGAAAATTTGTTTTAATATTAAGGAAATGGGAGAAATTAATACAGTCACAACAGCTGGCACATTTGTGGTAGTGATGAGCTTGGGTTGCATTCGTCAGCAGTTTTCACTCAACAGCTATTACCAAGTGTGGGAAAAAAATATTCCAAACCTAATTAATAGCAACAACAACAGTAGAAGAAGAAAAACACGCATTGGCAGAATACATCAAAGAAAGTGAACAACCTGCATTGATTGAAGTAAACAGTCGGAAGCTTCTGAAAGCACCGCAGGAAAAGAATCGGTATAGGAAAACTGCAATGCAAACCAGAACCAACAGCTGGCGCAATAACGCTTTGCATGGGCCGTTCGTTGACAAGATTGAAGAAAAAGAAGATAAGGAAAAGACCTGGTTATGGCTCACTAATGGAACACCGAAGAAGGAGTGAGCCGGGGTGGCGCAGCAGGTAGAGTGCTGTACTGCAGGCCACTGAAGCTGACTGTAGATCTGTATGTCAGGAGTTCAAATCTCATCACCGGCTCAAGGTTGACTCAGCCTTCCATCCTTCCGAGGTGGGTAAAATGAGGACCCGGATTGTGGGGGCCAATAGGCTGGCTCTGTTAAAAAGTGCTATTGCTAACATGTTGTAAGCCGCCCTGAGTCTAAGGAGAAGGGCGGCATAAAAATTGAAAAAATAAATAAGTAAATAAATAAATAAGGAGACAGAAGGTGTGATTCTTGCAGCCCAAGAGCGAGCAATCAGAACAAATCAAGGCCAGGGTCGAAAAATCAGCTGATGACCCCAAATGCAGACTTTGCAAGGAAGCTGATGAAACAATTGATCACTTCCTCAGCGGCTGTAAGAAAATCACACTACAGACTACAAACAGAGGCACAACTACGTGACCCAGATGCTCCATTGGAACTTGTGCCACAACTACCACCTACTAGTGGTAAAGAACTGGTGGGGTCATAAACCTGAGAAAGTAGTTGAAAACAAACTTGCCGAAATAATTTGGGGCTTTCAAATTCAAACTGACAGGGTTTGGAACACAATACACAATTTCCTTACAGTTGTGGAAAGAAGGGGGTGTGGATCATTGATGTCGCCATACCAGGTGACAGTCGAATTGATGAAAAACAACAAGAAAAACGTAGCTGATATCAGGATCTTAAAATCGAACTACAACGGCATAAACCAGTACAAAAACTAAGGTGCATCTTTTCCTGATCTCCGGCTAAGGCCACTGTTAGTTTGAATAAAGGATTGCTAAATGCATATATTTGTAAAACACCACATCGTCTTTATTTTTTTTCCCTTTGTTCCACACTGAATCATCTCGGCACGCAGCGCTAATCTCTTATCTTAAACTTCGGTATGCAAGGCAACATCAAAATCATTAAAACATTCCACAAGTCATTCTAACATTTATGCCTAGTCAGAGTTAGCCCAGAGTCATAAAAACGGCAATTAAAAGCACACAAGGTATAGCTTATATTCAGAGCCGCTTGAAAAAACCTCCATATCTCTTCCACTGACACCTGGACGTGATGAATTAATTAATTAATTAACCAGTTCCTCTCCTTAATATTTCTTCCCCGACACTTGCTCTCTTCACCTCTGCAAGCGTCTGAAATAAGGATTTATCCAGCTAGCATCTGTTTCTCCTTCACAAAGAAACGTCCTGTGGTTGGTCTCCTACTTCTTCTGCCTCTAAATCAGGCCCTGCCACTAATTCATAACCACTTTCTGAATCAGAATCTGAAAAAACCCCAAACTGAACAGGAGTATACACAACACGTCTTATACTCCAAAAATACAGTATGTGCAAGGGGAACCCTTACCTTTAACCAGCAATATCTCTTCTGTGACATCAAGAAATTATGGACGAGGCTTTCCCTTCTGTTGTGGTTGGCTCTGGCCCAGCTCCTGCCCCAGGGAATGGGGAGGTGGATGCAGGGGAAAATTCAACATGTCCCAGGCCTGTGTTATTGCCGACAGAGTCAGTTCAGAGTTTAGTTTCCTCGGACGAAGAAGAAGGTGGGAGTGACTCGGCAGAGGAGGGCTTGGCACACAGCCAAGGCAGTCAATCTTCCTTATCTTCTATAGCTTCAGATGATGACATGTTGGACCCACGCAAGCGCAGAATTATGCGTACAAGAGACCAAGTAAGAACATATTACAGGAAATAAGGGAGGCCACCTGTGTTTGGGTCGGGCTCCAGTAATTAGGGCTGCTGCTATAAATAGCAGCGTGTGGGTTTGGCCATTGTGGAAGAATATCTGATTGCAGTTCGTCAGGAATCTTGTGTGCTGGACTTTGTTGCTTTTTCACGCCTTTGAAACCAAAGCAGAGCAATGTGTGTGTGTGTGTGTGTGTGTCTCACTTCGTTGGAAGAAGAAGGGGTGTGAAGTTTCTCCACAGCTGCTAGCTAAGTACTAAATGACTACTTAAGGTTAATTTTACAGACTGCCCGGTTGTTTTGGGACGAGTGCTCTTTGCAATACAAAAAGACTGCTTAGTTTATTTTGAATTTTGTGATAAAGAACATTGTTTTTGTCTTCTTGCTCATTTCCCCACTTCAACGGCTGGTTGGCGCAGTCAAGGATTATTCTTGGCTGAGCTCAAAACAACCACCACCAAATTCTAAGCAGGGTCAAGGGGGGTTAACACTTGAATGGGAAACCCAGGGCTGCCAAGTGAGAGCAAACAGGAAGAAGGCCACAGCAAATAACTCCTGCCAAGAGAAAGGAGGTGGAGGGGTCCATGAAGTCACCACGAGTCACCTTTTTTTAGCATCCAGCATCAGCTAAGTACAGTCGGATGAAGTCATGTTGCCTGACTGGGGACACTTACCATTTATAATTTTTTTAAAATTTTAGTCTGCAAATGACTCCTGAGTCATCGCCTAAGCTAGACACTCTTCACTTTCAAATTCATGGGATTCCTTGGGAACATCTGCCAATAGAGATGTTGACCAAATCCCCTTTTCCCGGAACAGAAAACGCTCTGATATTTATTTCAATGTTTGTTTGGTTTTTTTTGGAGGACCCATTAGCAGATCAGTGGTTTGTGAAAGCTCACGATGGCTGCCTTCCTCACCCTGGAGCTGAATAAAAGATTGTAACTCTTTGCATGTCGGGTTCACAGCTTTGTGAAAGAAAGAGGGCCGCGGTGAAAACACCAACCCAGCATGCCTCTGCTGTTTCCTCTTCTGCAGTGTCTCAGGATAAATTCAGTTAAAATGTGGTCTGTAAGTACAGTGGTACCTCTACTTAAGAACGCCTCTACTTAAGAACGCCTCTACCTAAGAATGCCTCTACCTAAGAATGCCTGTACTTAAGAATGCCTCTACTTAAGAACGCCTCTACTTAAAAGAACGCCTCTACTTAAGAACGCCTCTACTTAAGAACGCCTCTACCTAAGAGCGCCTCTACTTAAGAACGCCTCTACTTAAGAACGCCTCTACTTAAGAACGCCTCTACTTAAGAAAGCCTCTACTTAAGAACGCCTCTACCTAAGAACGCCTCTACTTAAGAACGCCTCTACTTAAGAACGCCTCTAATTAAGAACGCCTCTACTTAAGAAAGCCTCTACTTAAGAACGCCTCTACCTAAGAACACCTCTACTTAAGAACGCCTCTACTTAAGAACGCCTCTACTTAAGAAAGCCTCTACTTAAGAACGCCTCTACTTAAGAACGCCTCTACTTAAGAATGCCTCTACCTAAGAACGCCTCTACCTAAGAACGCCTCTACTTAAGAACGCCTCTACCTAAGAACGCCTCTACTTAAGAACGCCTCTACTTAAGAACGCCTCTACCTAAGAACGCCTCTACTTAAGAACGCCTCTACTTAAGAACGCCTCTACCTAAGAACGCCTCTACTTAAGAATGCCTCTACTTAAGAACGCCTCTTTTTTTTTTGCCTCTTCTTAAGAACCATTTTCTACTTAAGAACCCAAGGTCGGAAAAATTTCCCAGTCTCCGGAGAGGGGCGGCATACAAATATAATAATAATAATAATAATAATAATAATAATAATAATAATAATAATAAATTTACCAGTGACAAAGAACTGGTGGGATCATAAGCCCGAAAAGGTGGTTGAAAATGAGCAAGCAAAACTACTGTGGGACTTCCGACTTCAGACTGACTGAATTCTGAAGCATAACACACCAGACATCTTGATTGTGGAGAAGAAGAAAGTATGGATCATCGACCTCGCAATCCCAGGAGACAGCAGAATTGAGGAGAAGCAGCTAGAGAAATTAGTGAAATACGAAGATCTAAAAATCGAGCTGCAACGACTCTGGCATAAGCCAGTGAAAGTGGCCCCAGTGGTACTTGGCACGCTGGGCGCAGGGCCAAAGGATCTCAGCGGACATTTAAAAACCATCAGAATTGACAAAATCTCCATCTGTCAATTGCAAAAGGCCGCTTTACTGGGATCGGCAAACATAATTCGCTGCTACATCATGCAATCCTAGGTGCTTGGGAAGCGCTTGACTGGTGATGGAATACGAAATAATAATAATAATAATAATAATAATAATAATAATAATAATAATAATAATCTCAGTTTAATGTTTCCAAATGTAAAATAATGCACTTGGGCAAAGGAATCCTCAGTGTGAGTATTGTATTGGCAGTTCTATGCTAGCAAAAACTTCAGAAGAGAAGGATTTAGGGGTAGTGATTTCTGAAAAATGGGTGAACAGTGCGGTCAGACGGTAGGGAAAGCGAGTAGAATGCTCGGCTGCATAGCTAGAGGTCTAACAAGCAGGAAGAGGGAGATTGTGATCCTGCTGTATAGAGCACTGGTGAGACCACATTTGGAACAATACTGTGCTCAGTTCTGGAGACCTCACCTACAAAAAGATATTGATAAAATTGAATGGATCCAAAGACGGGCTACAAAAATGGGGGAATATCTTAAGCATAAAACTTACCAGGAAAGACTCAATGAACTCCATCTGTATAGTCTGGAGGACAGAAGGAAAAGGGGGGACATGATCGAAACATTTAAATATGTTAAACGGTTAAATAAGGTTCAGGAGTGAAGTGTTTTAATAGGAAAGTGAACCCAAGAACAAGGGGACACAATCTGAGGTTAGTTGGGGGAAAGATCGGAAGCAACGTGAGGAAAATATTATTTGACTGAAAAAGGAGTAGATGCTTGGAACAAACTTGGTAAATCCACAGTCACTGAATTGAAACATGCCTGGGATAAAACATAGATCCATCCTAAGATAAAATACAAGAAATAGTATAAGGGCAGACTAGATGGACCATGAGGTCTTTTTCTGCCGTCAATCTTCTATTTTTTCTATGTTTCTAAAATATTATTTCACTGAAAGAGTAGTAAATGCTTGGAACAAACTTCCAGCAGAAGTGGTTGGTCAATCCACAGTCACTGAATTGAAACATGCCTGGGATAAAACATATTATCCATCCTAAGATAAAATACGAGAAATAGTATAAGGGCAGATTAGATGGACCATGAGGTCTTTTTCTGCCGTCAATCTTCTTTGTTTCTATGTTTCTATACGCACACCATAAAAATGCAACAAGCATCTCGGGCTCCGCTAATCCATGTCATCTTTCTGATGTCCCCCTAGAATGACATAGATTATTTTTGGGGAAAGTTATTAGAATCAGAAAACAGGCTTCTCTAATTGCACCAGGCCATCTGCTGCAGCAAAAAAAAGAAAAGGACAATAAATCTACAAAATTTATCTCAGCTCGCTCCAATGTTTAATGACCTTTCTTTTCTTCACCAATGATAGACAGTAGGGGACAGTCCTATAATTAGCATATAAAATTAGTTCCCTTGTGCCAATATTTACAACGCCGATTCATAACCAAGGCAAATATTGTTTCGCAAATCCATGGCTTCACCTTTTCTCAATGTAATTTCCGCCGACCGACCTCAGCTAGATAAACAACTTCTACTAAACACATACATAATGAGTACATTTTAACCACAATGATGCATTGTTGTTTCGTTTATTATTCCTATGGGTGCGTGTGGTGACGTACCTAACATCCTTCGAATGTTGTCATGATTTCGTTTTCTTTAACTTTGGTTGTCATAGGGGACAACAAATGCTTCGTGCTAATTTTTAAACATAGAAACATAGAAGATTGTCTGTCTTTCTTTTATAATAAATGGGGGTTTTATTATGGGGTTTTAGTCTTACTCTTTTTTACTGCTTTATATCTATTTATATTGTTTTCATATTATTATTGCAAGCTGCCCTAAGTCCTTTGGGATTGGTCGAAAAAATAAATAAATAAAATAAGATTGACGGCAGAAAAAGACCTCCTGGTCCATCTAGTCTGCCCTTATACTATTTCCTGTATTTTGTTTATAAATTTCTTTATTGAGTTTTCACATATAGTTCAAATCACACATTATTCTGTTTTACAGATTATAAACCATCTCTTTTAAAATTCTTATAATAAATTTTTACCTGTTACATTCCATTATATACATTATATTTCATACTTTTACATTCTAACATTTATTATATTCAATAACTGGCAAATAAAACTTTTTACACGGTAGCTGTAGATTGTTTCCATTGTACTGTTGCTTCTTATTATATTGTTTCTATATTCTCTTTTGAACCCATTCATGCCATTTTTGCCATATTCGTTTTGACTATTTCCTGTATTTTATCTTAGGGTGGATCTATGTTTATCCCAGGCATGTTTAAATTCAGTTCCTGTGGATTGACCAACCATGTCTGCTGGAAGATTGTTCCAAGCATCTACTACTCTTTCAGTAAAATAATATTTTCTCACGTTGCTTCTGAATAGAATAGAACAGAACAGAATAGAATAGAATTTTATTGGCCAAGTGTGATTGGAAACACAAGGAATTTGTCTTGGTGCTTATGCTCTCAGTGTGCATAAAAGAAAAGATACACTTGTCAACAATCATGTGGTACAACACTTAATGATTGTCATAAGGGTCAAATAAGCAATGAAGAAACAATCAATATTAATTAAAATCTTAGCATACATGCAACAAGTTACAGTCACACAGTCCTAAGTGGGAGGAAATGGGTGAAAGGAATGATGAGAAAAACTAGTAGAATAGAAGTGCAGATTTAGTAAAACGTCTGATAGTGTTGAGGGAATTATTTGTTTAGTAGAGTGATGGCGTTCAGGAAAAAACTGTTCTTGTGTCTAGTTGTCTGGGTGTGCAGTGCTCTATAGCGACGTTTTGAGGGTAGGAGTTGAAACAGTTTGTGTCCAGGATGTGAGGGGTCAGTAAATATTTTCCCTGCCCTCTTTTTGACTCGTGCAGTACACAGGTCCTCAATGGAAGGCAGGTTGGCAGCCATTGTTTTTTCTGCAGTTCTGATTCTCCTCTGAAGTCTGTGTTGGTCTTGTTGGGTTGCAGCACCAAACCAGACAGTTATAGAGGTGCAGATGACAGACTCAATGATTCCTCTGTAGAACTGGATCAGCAGCTCCTTGGGCAGTTTGAGCTTCCTTAGCCGGCGCAGAAAGAACATTCTTTGTTGTGCTTTTTTGATGATGTTTTTGATGTTAGGTGACCATTTTAGGTCTTGAGATATGATAGAACCTGGGAATTTGAAGGTCTCTACTGTTGATACTGTGTTGTCTAGTATTGTGAGAGGTGGAAGGATGGAAGGGAGTATTCCAAGGTCTTTTACGGAGTGAGGGTTGTCTGTAAGGTCTTGTTTGTTCAGCTTGTATTTGGTGTTGTGATTCTTTTTGCCAATGTGTAGGACAGAGCATTTCTTGGTTGAGAATTGGAGTTGCCAGATGTTTGACCATTCACACACAAAGTCAAGGTCTTTTTGGAGTTCTATGTAGTTTTTCATAAGCTCCCAACAGGTGTCTTCCTGATCAGACCATCTGTTTTATAAAATACAGTCTTTTTCACCTGGACTCTCCAAAGCCCGTTAAAGTGCTTGCATTTACAATACTTAATCTGAGGATTAATCAGCAGGTTTCATACTTTTAAAGCTCTGGGCTCCATCCAGCCTGGGCTGTCCATCGAAAAGGGAGGTATTCCCATTAGTCCATTAGCCATTTATACTTAATGGGCTGCTCTTTTTGTTGTGCCAAGCAGAAAAAAAGGTAGCAGCAGCAGTGAAAGTGGCAACTCAACCAAAGAGGGGTCCTCCACTCCCATGGAAGGGAAGTTCATCAGAAGGCAAGGCATATAAAATGAGCTGGAACTTTACAGTGGGGATGGGAGCGGGGGGGGGGGGCTACCTTGAAGAGTTTCGGGGGGGACGAGGGAGAGAGAACTTCAGCTTCCAATCTGAGATGGAGGGAGGGAGGAAGAGAAGAAGGAAGGTGAGAAGGAAGGAGGGAAAATGAAAGAAATGGAGGGAGAAAGGCAGAGAAGGAAGGAAGGAGAGAAAATGAAAGGAAGGGAGGGAGGGAAAGAAGGAAAGAAGGAAGGAAAGAGAAGGAAAGAGAGAAAATGAAAGGAATGGAGGGAGAAATGGAGGGAAGGAAGGAAGGAGAGAAAATGAAAGGAATGGAGGGAGAAAGGGAGAGAAGGAAAGAGAAGGAAGGAGAGAAAATGAAAGGGAGGGAGGGAGAAATGGAGGGAAGGAAGGAAGGAGAGAAAATGAAAGGGAGGGAGGGAGGGAAAGAAGGAAAGAAGGAAGGAAAGAGAAGGAAAGAGAGAAAATGAAAGGAATGGAGGGAGAAAGGGAGGAAAGGAAGGAAGGAAGGAGAGAAAATGAAAGGAATGGAGGGAGAAAGGGAGAGAAGGAAGGAAGAAGGAAGGAAGGAGAGAAAATGAAAGGAAGGGTGGAAGGGAAAGAAGGAAAGAAAGAAGGAAAGAGAAGGAAAGAGAGAAAATGAAAGGAATGGAGGGAGAAATGGAGGGAAGGAAGGAAGGAGAGAAAATGAAAGGAATGGAGGGAGAAAGGGAGAGAAGGAAGGAAGAAGGAAGGAAGGAAGGACAGAAGGAGAGAAAATGAAAGGAAGGGTGGAAGGGAAAGAAGGAAAGAAAGAAGGAAAGAGAAGGAAAGAGAGAAAATGAAAGGAATGGAGGGAGAAAGAGAGAGAAGGGCGGAAGGAAGGAAGGAGAGAAAATGAAAGGAAGGAGGGTGGGAGAGAAGTTAGGAGAGAAGTAAAAAGAGAAGGGAGAGAAAATGAAAGGAAGGGAGAGAAGGAAGGAAGGAGAGAGAAGGAAAGAGAGAAAATGAAAGGGAAGAGGGAGGGAGGAAAGGAAGGAAAGAAGGAAAGAAAGAAGGAAAGAAGAGAAAGGGAAAAGAGGGAACAGAAAAGAAAAAAAGAGAGAGAAAGTGGTTGACGGTGTAGGAAAGAGAGAAAAAGAGCCAGAGACTCTTAGATTGAGTGGATAAACATCCAGCTAACCGAGCTGGTAGTTTGTTGAGAAAAGTTAATTTTGCTTGAGATAACAGGAGGAAGATGGGATAATATTACCAATTTTTCATCACATTATAGAGATTTGCTAAATTATACCGGGATATGATTGGATTAGTATTAGGGTTTTGAGTATTTGATACATTAGAGAGCCTTTCTTATTACCTCTGGGGAACTGCAAACAGATGTCAAATACCAAACGTTAAATATCCAAATAGAATATCTAGCACATTTTCGGCTGCGTGTATTGAATAAATCGCATTACTCTGGCCTTTGGATACCTAAAAGGGTTCACTGTCAAAAAAGCCAATCGACAACGATCGATCAGGCAACAGCATAGAGATATTTTAAAAACAATTATTATTTTTTTAAAGCTGAAATAAAGATTGTACACAAGTTATGCTCACAGCAAAAAAACTCAAAAGTTGCTTTTGAGACTCAAACAGGATTGGGACGTCCATCAAATCACCTGCTTCTCAATCGTGAAATGTTTCACTTCCTTCCCTTGGTTGCCGATCAGTTTCCGGTCACAATTCAAAGTGTTGGTTATGACCTATAAAGCCCTTCATGGCACCGGACCAGAATATCTTCGGGACCGCCTCCTGCCGCACGAATCCCAGCGACTGGTTAGGTCCCACAGAATCGACCTTCTTCGGGTCCCGTCGACTAAACAATGTCGTCTGGCGGGACCCAGGGGAAGAGCCTTCTCTGTGGGGGCTCCGACCCTCTGGAACCAGCTCCCCCCTGAGATTAGGATTGCCCCCACCCTCCCTGCCTTTCGTAAACTCCTTAAAACCCACCTCTGTTGTCAAGCATGGGGGAACTAAAACATCTCCCCCTTGCCCATGTTGTTTTGCCGTTTGATTGACTGTGTGCCTGTTTTTTATATATACTGGGATTGTTTTATGAATTTTTTAAATTTAAAATTGTAATTAGATTGGTGGGAATTGGATTTGTTACTATGTACTGTTTTTATTATTGTTGTGAGCCGCCCCGAGTTTGCGGCATATAAATCCAATAAATCTAATCTAATCTAAATCTGTGGCCAAACTTTCGGGGAAAAATGCAGCCCATTTACACCAGAAACTTGGGACTCTTCAAAGTAGGGGTCACCCACCTTAGCAACTTTAAGACTTATGGACTTCAACTCCCAGAATTCCTTCCCCAGCAAACCACCTTTTAAGTCCTTCCCAAGCACCTGGGATGGGCAGATATGAATGTTTCCTGGTCTGAAAGATATTGTCACAGGATGTAAGCTGTTCTGAGTAAGCTGCCTTTTGCAATTGACCGATGGTGAAATGGTCAATGCCGATGGCATTCAAGTGGTGCTCCAGTTCTTTTGCGATTGCACCAGTGAAGGGCTGCAAAAATTTGTACTACCACCCTGTGGGCGTGGATAATTTTGTGGGTATGACCAGGTGGGAGTGGCTTGACAATCATGTGACTGGGTGGTGGCTTAAAGGTCATGTGACTGGCTTAAAGGTGGCCAACTTGACGTCACTCACATCAAGGTTTAGGCTTAGGGTGCCTGGCCTCTCCTGGTCTCAAAGAGATACTATTATTATTATTATTATTATTATTATTATTATTATTATTATGTCAGTACAATACAGCAAACGAGATCACTATGCTGGATTTCGTATTTCATCACCAGTCGGGCGCTTCCCAAGCACCTAGGACTGCGTGATGTAGCGGCGAATTATGTTTGCCGATCCCAGTAAAGCGGCCTTTTGCAATTGACAGATGGAGATTTTGTCAATTCTGATGGTTTTCAAATGTCCGCTGAGATCCTTTGGCCGTGCGCCCAGCATGCCAAGTACCACTGGGACCACTTTCACGGGCTTATGCCAGAGTCGTTGCAGCTCGATTTTTAGATCTTCATATTTCTCTAGCTGCTTCTCCTCAATTCTGCTGTCTCCTGGGATTGCGATGTGGATGATCCATACTTTCTTTTTCTCCACGATCACAATATCTGGTGTGTTATGCTTCAGAATTCGGTTAGTCTGAAGTCGGAAGTCCCACAGTAGTTTTGATTATTATTATTATTATTACTATTATTATTATTATTATTATTATTAATTAGATTTGTATGCTGCTCCTCTCCATATACTTATTATTACTGAACATTCAAAATATACTATTTAATTCCTTGTATATATGCCACATGTGTACATACACACAGGAACACAAAAATATACATTATCTATTATATAAAGTATATGTACACACATGCATAAACAGCTCTTCTAAAATGATACACATTCAACCTCATTTACAGAACATGCACACAATGCCGTCAATCAAATATCCAGGTGGGGTAGAAAGAAGGTCAGATGGATTCTTCCCTAACCCACTATATTATAAGACGCCAGCAGGGAGTGAAGAGTATGCAGTATCTCTCTTTTTTAAAAAAAATATTTTTTATTCATTTTAAAATATAAAACACACACATGAATTCATTTTAAAATATAAAACACACACATGACATACAACAAGTGCTCTGTGACTTGTGCCTGCCACCAGACAACATTCGCACCCCTCCACCAAAATGGGGGCATATTTTATATATATATCATTTTAACTCAAGAGCAATATATCTATTTACATATTATAAAGTGATTCCAATTTATTCTATGTAGCTTGGTCTCAAATTCTACTAACCATATGTTCTGCCGGCGTGTCTCAACCGCCCGTAATTACAGGGTAATTAGTCCAGGAAGACACACACCACACGATAAAAGGAAAACCCACGGTTGACCTCACCAAGTTCCTAAGAGGTCAGTAAGGGGCGTACATAAGTGCACCAGAGTGCCTACCGTCCCCTGTCCTATTGTCTCTCCTATATCTCCTATATCTTCTATTCTATCTGTTCTGTCTGGGTCACTCCAGAAGCCAATACCAACCCAAAAAGAGAAGCCAGACACACCGGTAAAAGGCAAAGGCAGTTTTATAAAATTCAAGAAAAACACAGGTAACAGAAAATGTCCTTACAAATAGGAAAATGCTGTATCTTCAGATATATCCACGAAGGCAAAAGTCCATGCAGCAATACAGAATTCTTGCTGCCAAGCCTAGGCTGTAGATAGCAGACCTACACCTCCCACGGATCTTCCAAAGCTGCTGGGCCCCAAGCCAGGAGCAGAGACGCCGAGAAACAAGACAGGATAACGCAACTCCAAACTGATAACACTCCACATGGCTTCAAGGGCTTGCCTGCCTTTTAAACCCTGCTAAGGAGGACCACACCCAAGCCCAGCTGTTCCTAACTCAGTGCTGATAATACTTCTTTAATTGCTCTTTTCTTTGATCTGACCGTCTCTGTCACATGTCAATGACGGCTTGTGCGTCATCACCTAATGACTCCAAGCTATTGGCTGGGGAGAGCCCCCCCCCCCGGGGCTCTCATGCTGTTCTCCTTCATCCCATTCCTGACTTTCCTCTCCCCCGTCCGACTGTTCAGCCCCCTCCTCTTCGCTGTCCTCCTCCTCCGAGCATGGAGCCAGCAGAGACACAGCTGGTCCCTGAGCAGCCTCAGGCTGAATCACAACACCATCCCTATATCTTTTCCTGCTATTCTCTCATAGTTATATTTCACTCCTTTATTTTCTCCTCTATTCCCCCTTTAATACATTCTACCTGATTATATCCTCTATAACCCTCGTTGTGTATTACTGTGTACTGGACAAAACAAACAAACAAACAAATAAATAAATCCATCTGACCTTCTTCCTCTATAACTTTCTACCCCACGATCCTCACAGTTGAGTCATCATGATATAATAGAACGTGTCCTTTTAGCCCCGACCTGGACATTTGATTGACGGCATTGTCTGCATGTTCTGTAAGAAGAACACTCTATTGGCATCCTTCACATTTACTGGGATGGAAATCCATGTGCTTTCTTTTATGATAATGAACATCGGCAAGGACAACAGGGGAACATTGCTTCTCCTTCCGAGCACAAGTGACACTTCTAACCAAAATTCAGGGACAGTGGCTTCTCTTTATTGAAGTTCAACTCTTGAGGTCCTTCCTAAAAATACCCATTTAGTTCATTTGCCTGAGCAGAAGCTCCTACGCAGAGGCAATCTCACACTACTCACAAGATCCTACAAAACTTTTGCCAGACCCGTCCTAGACTACTGCTCATCTGTCTGGAACCCACACCACATCTCAGACATCAACACCCTTAAATATGTCCAAAGATACTTCACCAGAAGAGCTCTTCACTCCTCCACTCGACCCTACGAAACTAGACTTTCAATCCTGGGCCTAGATAGCCTAGAACTGGGGTGCCTAAAACACGATTTGAGTATTGCCCACAAGATCATATGCTGCAACGTCCTACCGGTCAATGACTACTTCAGCTTCAACCGCAACAACACAAGAGCACGCAGCAGATTCAAACTTAATACGAACCGCTCCAAACTTGACTGTAAAAAATATGATTTCAGCAATCGAGTTATCGAAGCGTGGAACTCATTACTGGACTCAATTGTGTCAACCCCTAACCCCCAACATTTCTCCCTTAGACTCTCCACGATTGACCTCTCCAGGTTCCTAAGAGGCCAGTAAGGGGCGTACATAAGTGCACTGGTGTGCCTTTCGTCCCCTGTCCAATTGTCTTTCCTTTCTCTCACTTATCATATATATTCTCTTCCTTTCATATATCCTCTCCTCTAAGTTCACTTTACCCTTATATATATTACTACATGTCTATTTTTCTTCCTATGTATTTGTGTATTGGACAAATGAATAAATAAAATAAATAAATAAGTAAATAAATCTTGTTGCTATTCACTTATTAAATGATGACCAACTGGTCGGTGTAAAACACAAGACACGATGCAAAAAGGATGTTGAGACTCTAGAAAAAGTTCCGAGAAGAGCAAAAAAGAGGATTAGGGCACTGGAGGTTAAAACATATGAAGATCAATTGCAGGAACTGGGCATGGCTAGTTTAAAGAAAAGAAGGACCAGGGGAGACATGATAGCAGCCTTCCAATATCTCAGGGGTTGCCACAAAGAAGAAGGAGTCAACCTATTGTCCGAAGCATCTGAGGGTAGAACAAGAAGCAATCGGTGGAAACTAAATAAGGAAAGAAATAACTTAGAACTAAATTATTAGTTTAATCAATCAATCAATCAATCAATCAATCAATAAGTCTCAAGATAATGTTTCAGGATCCAATGTGGTTGCTTGCCGGGACCACAGGTTTTGTCTTCCAAACTTTTGGACTTGTTCTGGAGCTTATCTTCAGGGAACTTCTCTCTATCGGAATGTGGGCTTGGGACTGTTCTACGTGTCATATTTATGTGGCTCTTGATTGGCTGTGGGGTTTTCTTTATTTTTTTTAAAGTAATTTTTATTGAAATATAAATTTTAAATAGATAAAAAATATACATAAGTATGACACACAAACAAAAATTAACACAAATACAACTACATAACAAACAAACAAAAAGAAAAAAAATGTATATTAAAATTGAAATATTTCAGTCCATTAAACACATTTTCCCTAAAAGAAAAATTATTTTCTTATGGTTGGTTGTGTGGTTTTCTATTGGTTGACTGGTGTGTTGATGGCTGGATACTGGCTGTTGTTTCCTTCTGCTTCCAAGACCTCAGCTCTTAAATACCTCACAAGATGGTGGCAAACCAGCACTCCTGTTGATTGACAAGGAGCCCATTTCCCAGGCTTCAATCACTTTTCTGGTTGTTTTTGTGCCTGTTCAGCCAACAATCTTTAATAGCTGGGAATATCTGGACCAGGACTCACTGCTCACAGTCACTCATGCCCTCATCACCTCGAGGTTCGACTACTGTAACGCTCTCTACATGGGGCTACCTTTGAAAAGTGTTCGGAAACTTCATATCGTGCAGAATGCAGCTGCGAGAGCAATCGTGGGCTTTCCTAAATATGCCCATGTCACACCAACACTCCGCAGTCTGCACTGGTTGCCGATCAGTTTCCGGTCACAATTCAAAGTGTTGGTTATGACCTATAAAGCCCTTCATGGCACTGGACCAGAATATCTCCGGGACTGCCTTCTGCCGCATGAATCCCAGCGACTGGTTAAGTCCCACAGAGTTGGCCTTCTCCGGGTCCCGTCAACTAAATAATGCCGTTTGGCAGGACCCAGGGGAAGAGCCTTCTCTGTGGCGGCCCCGGGGGGAGTTGATTCCAGAGGGCTGGGGCCGCCACAGAGAAAGAGAAAGAGATACAACAATATCACAACTGCTTCATGAGTTACCAGCATCTGAACCCGGCTATCGTTCATTCCCAAACCACAGACATGAGCAAAGAAATAAAACAGAAAATCGTCAGCTTATCCCGTCCAATCTAAGTGCCAATTCCTCCGTTCTCCCCCATTTCTCTTCCTTCCCTAGGGCGCCATGAACAGAGCTGTCTTGGGTTTCTCCATGAAAATAGATGCTGTGTGTAGCAGCCCAGGGAGAAAAAAATAACATTTCAAAAAATCAATGATGTGCAGAGATGGGGCATTATAGTCTCCCTCCGCCACAGCTGGCCTCCCCAAATATTTCCAGCAGTTTGCAGGATTTGCCAAGGAGGCAGCAGAAATGAAACCCTCAGCCCTTGGTTGGGTCTGTTAATTGTTTCTAAAAGTCTCCGGATCTGATTATGGTCACCGAATGCAACCCTCCACCCCCTTATTTGTCCAAACTAAATTAGCAAGCCATTTTTTGGCCGGGTGAAATAAAATGAATGCTCTTACAATACATCCAACACCAGCTGCTGAAAGAGTTGTAATAAGCAACTTAATGTCTCATGCAAAAAATGCAGAGCTAATTGCAATGCTCTGCAATAAAATGTTTCGCTTTTTACAAAAAGATACGGATAGAAGGGGTCCAAAGACGGGCTACAAAATGGTGGAAAGTCTTTGTTGTGATTAGCTCTGGCCCTGCTCCTGCCCCAAGGACTGTGGATGTGGGGGAGACATCCACATGCTGCAGGCCTGTTTTGCCCCCGGTGGAATCTGATGATGAAGGCTCCTCTGACCAAGAAGACATGAGTGACAGGGAGGAGGAGAGTGGGGCAGACAGCTCAGAAGGAGATCAATTCTCTAGCTCCTCCTTGGATTCAGAACAAGAGTTAATGATACAGCCACGCATGCGGAGAGCGATGCATAGGCAGCAACAACTGAGAGATTATTATCAAAGAAAATGAGGCCACCTGTGGTTGGGTGGGGCTGTGGTCATTAGTGAGGCTGCTATAAAGAGCAGCCTGTGGGTTTGGCCATTGTGGAGGATTATCTGATCGTTGTGTTTCGTGACTGCTTTACTGACTTTGACCTTTTGTGTGCTGATTTTTCCCCGCTTTGAAACTAAACCAGAGCAAAGTGTGTTTCACTTTGTGAAAGAAGGAAGACTGTGAATTGCCTCACAGCTGCAAGCTAAGTATCTCAGAACTGATAAGGGACTTGTACAAATTACCAGTTTGTTTGGAGACCAGTGCTCTTTGCTATACCAAAAGAGGGCTTAGTTTAAGTGAATTTTCATTATAAAGAACATTGTTTTGAATTTTCAAATGTGTGTGTGTCTGAAATTTGTACCTGTGAATTTTTGGGAGGAGTCTACCAGACAGCCTGACAGAACAATCTTAAGCACAAAACCTATCAGGAAAGACTTCATGAACTCAATCTGTATACAGATTGAGTTCATGAAGTCTCTCCTGATAAGTTTGTCTGGAGGACAGAAGGGAAAGGTGGGACATGATCGAAACATTTAAATATGTTAAAGGGTTAAATAAGGTTCAGGAGGGAAGTGTTTTTAGTAGGAAAATGAACACAAGAACCAGGGGGCACAATCTGAGGTTAGCTGGGGGAAAGATCAGAAGCAACGTGAGAAAATATTATTTTACTGAAAGAGTAATAGATGCTTGGAAAAAACTTCCAGCAGACGGGGTTGGTAAATCCACAGTAACAGAATTTAAACCTGCCTGGGATAAACATACAGTGGTATGTTTACTACTTATTAACTTTCTTCTTTCCGTGACCAGGTTCTTAAGTAGAACAGTTTGTAAGAAGAAGCAATTTTCCCCATAGGAATCAATGTAAAAGCAAATAATGTGTGCTATTAGGGAAACCATAGAGAGGATGGAGGCCCTGTTTCCTCCCAGAAGATCCCTAGAGAGGCTCCACGGAGGCTTCTCCCTGCCTTTTCTGGCCCTGCTTCCTCCCAGGAGATTCCTAGAGAGGCCCCACAGAGGCTTCTCCCTGCCTTTTCCAGCCCTGTTTCCTCCCAGGAGATTCCTAGAGAGGCCCCACTGAGGCTTCTCCCCACCTTTTCTGGGCCTGTTTCCTCCCAGGAGATTCCTAGAGAGGCCCCACTGAGGCTTCTCCCCACCTTTTCTGGGCCTGTTTCCTCCCAGGAGATTCCTAGAGAGGCTCCACAGAGGCTTCTCCAAATCTTTTCTGGCCCTGTTTCCTCCCAGGAGGTTCCTAGAGAGGCCCCACAGAGGCTTCTCCCAGCCTTTTCTGGTTACAGTTTCGGAGGTTCAGGTTTCTAAGTGGAAAATGGTTCTTGAGAAGAGGCAAAAAAATCTTGAACACCCGGTTGTTATCTGGAAAAGTTCGTGAGTAGAGGCATTCTTAGGTAGAGGTATATCCATCCTAAGATAAAATACAGGAAATAGTATAAGGACAGACTAAATGGTCCATGAGGTCTTTTTCTGCGGTCGATCTTCTATGTTTCTAAGAAGAACAAGCACGGTAGAAGTTTGCCTAAGGCTTCCAGGGGACCAAATATAGCCCCAAAGCCAATGGGGGAAGAAAATGCTTTACATTCACAACATATTGTAAATACAACATCAGTTGCACCTTCAAAAGTCACTGTGACATTTACTAGGATAATGTTTGCAAATCGTTTCTAGCGCACACCGTGCCTTAGAAAAAAATAATAAGGTTCCTGGAAAAAATACTCTTCCCCTACATAACCTGACAATTTTCCAAGGGAAGAGAAAATGGTCCAGGCAAGATAAAGGCTATTGTCATAGGGACGTTGCCATGGCGATGCTGGACAAAGGACCATTGGTAGCGATGTCCAATTGGCCTTTGACCCAGAGGCTAAATTTCACTTTGCGCCTTGCTTTCTGATCTTGACAGATCACACTCATGGAATTGGATGGAAAATCTCTCAAAAACATGCATAAAGATAAAATTGCCAAATATTAAAACAACTAAATTAAGACTCTAGTAGGTTCAATAGGCCTACTACAGCTTTTAAACTCCGTTACATCTAAAATTAAACAAATACCAAAACAGAACATATTGACCGCCAATCAAACGCACAAGTATAGGACAGGTTGGATATCTGGTTCAACAGCAGTAACTGTTGAGTGGGATCTTGAAATCCTAGTTGACAAACACTTAAATATGAGCCAGAAGTCTGGTGCTACTGCCAAAAAACTCAACACAATCCTAAATTGCATTAATAGAAGAACAGAATCAAGATCACACAAAGTGTTAGTACCACTTTATAATGCTTTGGTAAGACTTTGGAATACTAATATCAAATGACCTAAGTGCCAAAGCCCACTGCAACAATATCGCCAAAAAAGCTTCTAGAGTTGTTAACCTGATCCTACGCAGCTTCTGCTCCGGCAATCTCACACTACTCACCAGAGCCTACAAAACTTTTGCCAGACCCATCCTTGAATACAGCTCACCTGTCTGGAACCCATACCACATCTCGGACATCAACACCCTTGAAAAAACGTCCACAGATACTTCACCAGAAGAGCCCTTCACTCCTCCACTCGAAACAGAATACCCTACGAAACTAGACTAACAATCCTGGGTCCAGAAAGCTTAGAACTACGACGCCTAAAACATGATCTAAGTATTGCCCACAATATCATATGCTGCAACATCATGCCTGTCAACGACTACTTCAGCTTCAACCGCAACAACATAAGAGCACACAATAGATTCAAACTTAATATTAACTGCTCCAAACTTGACTGTAAAAAATATGACTTTAGCAGTTGAGTCGTCGAAGCGTGGAACTCATTACCGGACTCAACCCTTAACCCAGAACATTTTTCCTTTAGACTATCCACCATTGACCTCTCCAGGTTCCTAAGAGGTCAGTAAGGGGCGTGCATAAGTGTACCAGTGTGCCTTTCATCCCCTGTACAATTGTCTCCCTTTATCTCATATATCTTTTCTTCCTTTCGTATATCTTCTCCTCTATTTTTATATCTTTTCTTCTATTGTTTTCTTTATATATATTACTACATGTCTATTCTCTTCAATATGTATTGTGTATTGAACAAATAAATAAAATAAAATAAATAAGACAGTTCCAGTTTTGGTCACCATGCTATAAAAACAGGTTTCATCCCTGAATCAGACCCAGGGTAGCGCATCTGAATAACTGATAAAATGAAAGAGTAATTTAATGGAAAATTAAATAAGATAAAGGTAGTTTATTGAATCTGTCTCTCTCTCTCTCTCTCTCCTTCCTTCTCTCTCCTTCTCTCTCTATCTCTGCATCTCTCTCTCTCCCTCCCTCCCTCTTTCTTTCTCTCCTTCTTTGCCTATCCCTAATTCTATACATTGATATTTGTATCTAGGTTCTGTATCTTATGAAACATTTTGAGCAATCAATGATTGCCCAGTGTGAATAAAACCAAAGACGGACACTGTCCAAGGATGCTAATTCAGGATGTGGACAGGAAAGCAGTCTGTAGGGGAAAAGACATCTACATTGACCAATGGGAGGAAATGTGGAAAAAGAATTATAAAATAACCAAATCAGCAACATACAAAGAAAATATTATAAAAATGTTTTATAGGTGGCATATATCACCATCAAGACTAGCCCAAATTTATCCCAAATTAAAACCAAACTGTTAAACACAAATGGAACATTCTTCCACATGTGGTGGACTTGTCCAAAAATTAGAACAATATGGATTAAAATTAGAAATTGGTTATATGAAATTACTAAAATTAAACAATTTAAACCAGAGATTTTTTTTACTAGTTACCATAGATTTAAAAGTTAAGAAAGAAGAATACCATCTAATACAGTAGTCCCTCGCTATACCGCGCTTCACCTACTGTGGCTTCACTTCATTGTGGGTTTCTGAGGAAGTCGATCGGCAGATTTAAACAGCCCGCCGAACTCGATCGGCAGGTTTTTAAAAATATATATATATCTAAAATTGTAAATACTGTATTTAAATACTGTGTCTAAAATAAATACTGTGTGGGAAGGGTTTATAAACACTTAAAACAATGAAAACGTACCAAACAATTACAATATAAATACTTAAATAAGTATTATCAGTCGATAAATTCCCCATCGCGGATTTCACCTATCGCGGCCAGGTCTGGAACGTAACACCAGCGATAGGTGAGGGACTACTGTACAACACATAATTACGGCAAGCAGGATCACTATAGCTCAAAATTGGAAGAAGGAAGATCCACCAACAGAGAGAGATTTGATCAAAAAATGCTTGACTGTGCTGAATATGATACATTAACACAGAAACTGAAAAACGATAAAATGATAAACGACAAAAAATCACAAGATAGAGACACGTGGAAAAACTTTTATAATTGGGTCAATGATCGGGGAAAAAACAAACAGCAATAGAGGTACGGGATGAAAACACAATAACAATCCAAACATAGACAAACATCACTTTATTTATTTGTTGACAATTCTTTTCAATGGAAATATTATTGTTATTTAGATATAAGAATAGAGATGTATATTTGTACAATTTATAAATATTTATGTATATTATTTCGCTGATATGAATAGCCGAAAAACTACAATAAGATTTGCTGCAAAGAGGCAGCAGGGGTAGGGGTGGAATGGAATTATATGTTACATAGAAACATAGAAACATAGAAGACTGACGGCAGAAAAAGACCTCACGGTCCATCTAGTCTGCCCTTATACTATTTTCTGTATTTTATCTTAGGATGGATCTATGTTTATCCCAGGCATGTTTAAATTCAGTGACTGTGGATTTACCAACCACGTCTGCTGGAAGTTTGTTCCAAGGATCTACTACTCTTTCAGTAAAATAATATTTTCTCATGTTGCTCTTGATCTTACCCCCAACTAACTTCAGATTGTGTCCCCTTGTTCTTGTGTTCACTTTCCTATTAAAAACACTCCCCTCCTGGACCTTATTTAACCCTTTAATATATTTAAATGTTTCGATCATGTCCCCCCTTTTCCTTCTGTCCTCCAGACTATACAGATTGAGTTCATGAAGTCTTTCCTGATACGTTTTATGCTTAAGACCTTCCACCATTCTTGTAGCCCGTCTTTGAACCCGTTCAATTTTGTCAATATCTTTTTGTAGGTGAGGTCTCCAGAACTGAACACAGTATTCCAAATGTGGTCTCACCAGCGCTCTATATAGCGGGATCATAATCTCCCTCTTCCTGCTTGTTATACCTCTAGCTATGCAGCCAAGCATCCTACTTGCTTTCCCTACCGCCAGACTGTTCACCCATTTTGAGACTGTTAGAAATCACTACCCCTAAATCCTTTTCTTCTGAAGTATTTGCTAACACAGAACTGCCAATACAATACTCAGATTGAGGATTCCTTTTCCCCAAGTGCTGTATTGTTGTATTGTTCTTTAACAGAAAAGTTATAACTGTACTCACAAACTATGAGCACAATGATGTGTTTATGTACGTCTTTTTCATATATGTATATAATTTAATAAATTGTATTTTTAAAAAATGATTGCCCAGTGTGAATATAACCAAAGACGGATACTGTCCAAGGATGCTAACTCAGGATATGGACAGGAAAACAGTCTGTAGGGAAAAAGACATTTTTTTAAAAAAAAATTGCCGAGTGTGCAAATATGTCATTTTTCCCCCTCTAATGGGCACTTATAAATGTGCAACCTGCCAAAGATCTTCCTCCACAATATGATTGTGGTTATAAAACGAACAGCCTGGTCAATAACATGATCTAATCTGATTGAACGGGCCAGTAAGAAAATTATTACCTACTTTACAAGCCATTAACTTCAAACCTACATTACAGGAATGCACACCATAGATTAAAAACCTGCTTACTTAAAGCAAGGGAGATCTAAATAAACTCCATTATATACGTTGGGGTTTAAAAAAAAAATTGCTGAAGAAAAATTGAATGCTCCCTGGTGACTAGGACAGAATGGGAAAAAGGCTACAATGCTGATGAGTTGCTGACTTAGGATTCTTCTCTGGGTCATACACACCTGTTGGAAGAATGTAAAACTGTTCTGTCTGGGTGCCCCCAGACTTCAACACCATCTGGAAAAAGCAGCCAGACACGCTGGTAAAAGCAAAAGCACTTTATAGTTTGAAAAATAAACACAGAGAAAAACCTGTTCTTCCCAACAGGCAGGCTATGAGGCTTCACAGCAGAGTCCTGGCGGCCAGACAATACAGCAGACTTCTTGCTGGCACACCCACCACTGTAGAGAATAAGACCCACACCTTTTCCCCCCAAGGTTTCAGTATTCAAAGTCACAAACCAGAATTCCAAGACGCCAAAGATCACAGCCAGGTCCCAGGACTCCCAAAGATAATACTCCACAAGCCAGGAAGGGTGGGTCTGCCTTTTCAGCCTTTCCAGAGAGCACCACACCCAAACCCAGCTGTTGCCTCTTTAGTGCTGAAAGTACCTGGCTAATTGTCCCCTTCGTTGTGTTGCTCTTCTCTGCCGGAGATCGATTATTGCTTGTGCATTTTCATCTAAGGAATCCAGGCTGCTTGCTGGGAAGAGCTCCCTCTCGGGGGACTCTGGCTGTCCTCCCTCTCCCTCAGCCTGAGATTCCTCCTCCCCGTCTGCCTGAACCTCCTGTTCCTCATCCTCCCCCTCTGAGCAGGAAGCCGGCAGAGGATCAGCCGTTCCCTGAGGGACCTCAGACGGAATCACAACAAAAACCAAGTGATTATCTAAACAATAACAGAATATAGAAGGAATGCACAGAAACACGGAAGAATAGAGTAGAATAGAATACAATAGAATAGAATAGAACAAAATAGAATAGAACAGAACAGAATAGAAGAGTGGAATGGAATGGAATAGAATAGAATAGAATAGAATAGAATAGAATTTTATCGGCCAAGTGTGATTGGACACACAAGGAATTTGTCTTGGTGCATTTGCCCTTAGTGTACATACAAGAAAAGACATCTTTGTCAAGAATCATGTGGTACAACATAGAAACATAGAAGATTGACGGCAGAAAAAGACCTCCTGGTCCATCTAGTCTGCCCTTATACTATGTCCTCTATTTTATCTTAGGATGGATCTTTGTTTATCCCAGACATGTTTAAATTCAGTGACTGTGGATTGACCAACCACGTCTGCTGGAAGTTTGTTCCAAACATCTACTCCTCTTTCAGTCAAATAATATTTTCTCATGTGGCTTCTGATCTTTCCCCCAACTAACCTCAGATTGTGCGCCCTTGGTTCTTGGGTTCACTTTCCTATTAAAAACACTTCCCTCCTGAACCTTATTTATTTATTTATTATTTATTTATTATTTAGATTTGTATGCCGCCCCTCTCCGCGAACTCGAGGCGGCTCACAACAAAGCATAAACAGATCGTACAAATCCAAATAACCCTTTAACCATTTCACATATTTCAATGTTTCAATCGTGTCCCCCCTTTCTCTTCTGTCCTCCAGACTATACAGATGGAGTTCATGAAGTCTTTCCTGATCAGTTTTATGCTTAAGACCTTCCACCCTTTTTGTAGCCTGTCTTTGGACCCGTTCAATTTGATCCATATCTTTTTGTAGGTGAGGTCTCCAGAACCTCAACACTTAATGATTGTCATTAGAATTGGAATCGCCGTTAGAATTGTAATTGTAATGATTGTCGTTAGAACTGGAATTTGATTGTCATTACAATTGGAACTAGAATTGTAATAGAATTGGACGGGACCTTAAAACTCCTCTGGACCAAACCTCTGCTCAATCAGGAGGTCTTATATCAGGGGCGTCAAAATCAAGGCCCCGTGGGCAGGATCTGGCCCATTGGGTGCTTAAATCCAGCCCATGGAGCCAACCTGAAAATATCAAAGAACCAGCCTGCAATGCCTCTGGCAGCGAAAATTGGTCACGTGCAGCCTGACCCGCACCTCGTTTTCACCTGCGATGGCTTCCTGAAGCACTTTGATGGCCAAAACCAGGCCTGAAAATGGCCAGTTTATTTAATTCCCAAATTGATCAGATCTGAAGTAGTAAATAGGTGGCCAGGAGAATTTGTATATTCTACTCCCAATGCCACATGTCGGGAAGCAAGGAGAGAAATATATACTGCTCAGAAAGATTAAGTGACCACTTAAACAACACAATATAACTCCAAGTCAATCCAACTTCCATGAAATCAAACTGTCCACTTAGTGTTGTGGTTAGCTCTGGCCCAGCTGCTGCCCCAAGGAATGTGGAGGTGGATGTGGGGGAAACATCCACATGCCTTAGGCCTGTTTTGCTCCCGATAGAATCTGCCGACGAAGCCTCCTCTGATGAAGGAAGCATGAGTGATAGGGAAGAGGGGAGTTTGGCAGACAGCCCAGGAGATCAATCATCCTTATCATCCCTGGATTCTGAACAAGAATTAATGACACATCCACGCATGCGTAAAGTGATGCATAGGAGAGAACAACTGAAGGATTATTACAGGAAATAAGTGAGGCCACCTGTGGTTGGGTGGGGCTGCCGTAATTAGTGCTACAGATAAAAAGAGCAGCATGCTGGTTTAGCCTCGTGGAAGTTTATCTGATTCATAGTTTCGTCAAGATCGTGGTTTGCTGTTTCCCTGTTCAAGACTGTTTGTGGAATTTCTGGACTTTGGAATTGGATTCAATTTCCCAGTTACTGGGTGAGAAATTGGATTGCATTTAACCTGTGTACCAGAAAATCCCTTTGACATTTAAAAAGGGAGTTGTTTCTGCTTTTCTGTTGATAAAGATCTTTTGTTTCCCTTGTATCATGTGGTGTGTGTCTGTTTGGACTAATTACCCTGTAATTACTGGCGGTTGGGACATGCCGGCAGAACACTTAGGAAGCAACACTTATTGACCATCAATTTCACATGCTGTTGTGTACATCCAACTTTTACAGAGCAAAGTATTCAATGAGAATATTTCATTCATTCAGATCTAGGATGGGTTCTTTCAGTGTTCCCTTTATTTTTTTTGAGCAGTATTTTTTTTATTTAAAAAAAATTCACTCTTGGGTGTTTGCTCCCACTCAGTAAAAAAGTCTGCCCAAAATGTATGAAGATGTATTTAACTTTATTTCGCAGATTTGGTGGAGTGGTGCCAGTTGGCAAAGGCAGGGGAATCTTTCAAGTAACATTTGTCGAACGTTGACAAGTTGTAAGAAGAGATCTACCCAAACCAATACTCTTGTGGCTGGAGCCGTTCTGGAAAATACGTGTGGTTTTTCCCCCCCGATTAATCTGTGCATGTAATTAAAGTGTCTTCTGCTATGAAGATGGCAGCTCCAAAGTACCACCGATTGATTTTGAGATCACATACAGACATGGGTGATTATTGTATTTGGCATCGCGCTAATCAATTTAACCGAGCACCCGATAACAGGAAACCATTGTTACACAATATTTAACTTGGATCGGGATAACTGTAACGTGATCTTAAAAGCTTCTTTACCTCCCAGAAGTCGATATATATATGCCTCGCGAAAAGGAAGACTCAGCAAATAGCCAAGCTGTTACAGACCTTACTTAAACATAGAAAATGGACTACATAGACAATGGACTGAGACAATAAAATTAAAGGATGAACTCCTGCTAAATAAAGTAATGGCCCTCCGGTGGAAAAGAGAAATACAATTAGCATTCCTGTGCTTATTCTAAGATCAATACTTCTTCTTTTCCCCCCTGCTTCCTCCTTCCTTTCTGCCAATTTGCTGAAGAAGCTTTTATAAAGTTGAAGCAGACTTCATTGTCAAATATACTTTATCTATAAAGAACATGGCCGGGCATTGTTCTGCCGGCGTGTTAAAACCGCCCGTAATTACAGGGTAATTAGTCCAGGAAGACACACACCACAAGGTAAAAGGAAAACCCAAAAGTTTTTATAAACAGAAAAACAGAAACAGCTCCTTTTTTAAATGTCAAAGGGATTTTCTGGTACACACAAGGCACAGGTTAAATGCAGTCCAATTGCTCACCCAGTAACTGGGAAATTGAGTCCAATTCTAAAGTCCAGAGAGTCCACACACAATCTTGAACAGCACAAAACCCACGATCTTGACAAAAGAATGAATCAGATAAACTGCCATGAGGCTAAAACACCAGGTTGCACTTTTATCTGTAGCACTAATTACAGCAGCCCCACCCAACCACAGGTGGCCTCATTTTCTCTTGTAATAATCCTTCAGTTGTTGTCTCCTATGCATCACTCTACGCATGCGTGGATGTGTCATTAATTCTTGTTCAGAATCCAGGGATGATACAGATGATTGATCTCCTCCTGGGCTGTCTGCCAAACTCCCCTCTTCCCTGTCACTCGTGCTTCCTTGGTCAGAGGAGGCTTCCTCGGCAGATTCCATCGGGAGCAAAACAGGCCTGCGGCATGTGGATGTTTCCCCCACATCCACCTGCACATTCCTTGGGGCAGGAGCTGGTCCAGAGCTAACCACAACAGGCATATTTTTTTTCCAAAAGGCAACTATGTTTTCTTGGGTCCTTTTTTTTTCTCCTTTGAAAACATTTCGTTTCTCATCCAAGAAGCGACTTTGGTTCAATTCTGTTCTTTGGAATCACCCAAGAAGCTTCTTGGATGACAAGCAAAAAGGAAAACCAAGGAAGTCCAATTGCCTTTTGGAAAAAGCATATTTGGAACAACCATGTCCTGGATTATACTTAGAGGAAAATTTTAAGACAGGCAATGAAAAATAATAGCATATTATTTTCACACTGGCTACCTACATTTGTTCATTGAATTAAAATTTGGTATGATCCTAAATTAAATATTTTTCTACCCTTCTCCATCACCAATCTTAACAAAATTTGTTTTAGCCTGAATTTGTAAATGATCACTGTCAGTCAAGTGAGAAGAAACAGGATTGGGGGAAAATATTACTCTATTGATATTTTTGTCACCATGCATTGGATTTTAGTTCACAATTAAATATTGACATGTGGGAAAAACATTCACCCCAATGAATGTAATATACTTATCTAAGTATAATCCTCATATCCATGTTCTGGATGGTTGAGAATATCCATAGACATTTAGTTGGAAAGAAAGGAAGGAAGGAAAAAGGGAAGGAAGGAAGGAAGGAAGGAAGGAAGAAGTAATAGACCTCAGGAAAGGAGAAGCAGAAAAGCAGATGAATAAGGAAAGAAAGACAATTTAATATGGAAGAGCGACTGGAAGAAGAAGAATGTATCATAGACTCCATTGATAAGAGAATGGTATATACTTGCGCCATTTTTTGACATGAGTTGGTTAATACTTCTAATTCATATCTCAGGTTGATGGCAGGTTTTAAAATTTTGATAGATAGATAGGTGATAGAGAGAGAGAGAGGGAGAAGAAGAAAGAGAAGGAAGGAAGGAAAGAAATAAGGAAGGAAGGAAAAGAAAAAAGAAAGAAAGGGAAGGAAGGAAAGAAAGAAAGAAAAGGGAAGGAAAGGAAAGGAAGAAAGGAACGAAGGAAGAAGAAAGAATGAGAGGGAGAAAGAAAGAGAGAGCGAAAAAAGAAAGAAAGAAGGAAGGAAGGGAAGGAAGAAAGACAGAAAGAAAGAAAGAAAGAAAGGGGAAGGGAAGGAAGGAAGAAGAAAGAATGAGAGGGAGAAAGAAAGAGAGAGAAAGAAAGAAGAAAGAAAAAGAAAGAAGGAAGGAAAGGAAGGAAGGAAGAAAGAAAGAAAGAAAGAAAGACAGATGGGAGAGAGAAGGGAGATCTCTAATTACTGCACTTCTTTATAGTGAAATAAACACTTAAAGCTATACAATACATTATTTTTTTTAAAAGGCTTGTCTATTCTGAATGGTTTAAAAGACAAAAACTACAGGCTAAAATACCGCAGAGTTTTCCCTTTGCCAAAATCTCATTCATTTCCTGTTCTACTGTCCTGAACTAAGTTTATCTTTAGATATTGCAGTGGGTTTGCTGTGTTATTTTCCCCAATTTAATTATTCACATTATCTCTCCCTTGTTCTCTCTTTCTCTCTCACACACACACGAGGTTTTGTTGCAGTTCAGGCTGGAGACAAATGAGCATTTTGTCTCATATCCAAAGCTATTCTCCGTGTTCTAATCGGGGATTTTATTAGAACTGCTATCTTGTCCTAGAACTGCTATCTTACATGGACCAAAGTGATCAATCTTGTGTCTTGGGAGAACATCCGGACTTGAAAACAGAACCATATTTGCAGCATTTTTCTTTCCATGATAATGCTCAGGTGCCTTCAGTGATGTAGTAACCATTCCACTGTAATTATTGCTCAACTGGACTATTGAATGGAGAGAAAATCCCGTGGTGGTGTTTTTTTTTAAGGTTAAATATTAGGACCACAGGATTCAATGGCCTGCATTGGCTGTCGATCGGTTTCCGGTCACAATTCAAAGTGTTGGTCATGACCTTTAAAGCCCTACATGGTATTGGACCAGAGTACCTCCAGAACCGCCTGCTACCGCACGAATCCCAGCGGCCAATAAGGTCCCACAGAGTTGGCCTTCTCCGGGTCCCATTGACTAAACAATGTCGTTTGGCGGGCCCCAGGGGAAGAGCCTTCTCTGTGATGGCCCCGGCCCTCTGGAACCAACTCCCCCCGGAGATTAGAACTGCCCCCACCCTCCCTGTCTTTCGTAAACTACTCAAGACTCACTGAGTTCCGCCACCTGTTTACTGGATCCGTGTCCCTCTTGGTTGGTTTCGGCCAGCCGAGAGGTGACAAGGAGCTGGGCCCAGGAGATTGTCAATGCCTCCTTGGGGAGGGGGTCCTTTCCGGCCCTTTATAAGGAGGCACTTGTGCGCCCCCTCCACAAGAAGCCTTCCCTGGACCCAGCCGTGTTTAATAACTACTGTCCAGTCTCCAACCTTCCCTTTATGGGGAAGGTTGTTGAGAAGGTGGCGGCACTCCAGCTCCAGCGGTCCTTGGAAGAAGCCGATTATCTAGGTCCCCAACAGTCGGGTTTCAGGCCCGGTTACAGCACAGAAACTGCTTTGGTCGTGTTGATGGATGATCTCTGGTGGGCCTGGGACAGGGGTTTATCCTCTGTCCTGGTGCTTCTTGACCTCTCAGCGGCTTTCGATACCATCAACCATGGTATCCTTCTGCGCCGGCTGGAGGGGTTGGGAGTGGGAGGCACTGTTCTTCAGTGGTTTTCCTCCTACCTCTCCGGCCGGTCGCAGTCGGTGTTAGTGGGGGGTCAGAGGTCAACCTCTAGGTCTCTCCCTTGTGGGGTGCCTCAGGGGTCGGTCCTCTCCCCCCTGCTATTTAATATCTACATGAAACCGCTGGGTGAGATCATCCAAGGGCATGGGGTGAGGTATCATCAATATGCCGATGATACCCAGCTATACATCTCCACCCCATGCCCAGTCAACGAAGCAGTGGAAGTGATGTGCCGGTGCCTGGAGGCTGTTGGGGCCTGGATGGGTGTCAACAAACTCAAACTCAACCCAGACAAGACGGAGTGGCTGTGGGTCTTGCCTCCCAAGGACAATTCCATCTGTCCGTCCATTACCCTGGGGGGGGAACTATTGACCCCCTCAGAGAGGGTCCGCAACTTGGGCGTCCTCCTCGATCCACAGCTGTCATTGGAACATCATATTTCGGCTGTGGCGAGGGGGGCGTTTGCCCAGGTTCGCCTGGTGCACCAGTTGCAGCCCTATTTGGACAGGGAGTCACTGCTCACAGTCACTCATGCCCTCATCACCTCGAGGTTCGATTACTGCAACGCTCTCTACATGGGGCTACCTTTGAAAAGTGTTCAGAAACTTCAGATCGTGCAGAATGCGGCCGCGAGAGCCATCGTGGGGCTTCCTAGATTCGCCCACGTTTCTGCAACACTCCGCAGCCTGCACTGGCTGCCGATCGGTTTCCGGTCACAATTCAAAGTGTTGGTAATGACCTTTAAAGCCCTACATGGCATTGGGCCAGAATACATTCGGAACCGCCTTCTACCACACGAATCCCAGCAGCCGATAAGGTCCCACAGAGTTGGCCTTCTCTGGTTCCCGTCGACCAAACAATGTCGTTTGGCGGGCCCCAGGGGAAGAGCCTTCTCTGTGGCGGCCCCGGCCCTCTGGAACCAACTCCCCCCAGAGATTAGAACGGCCCCCACCCTCCTTGTCTTTCGCAAATTACTTAAGACCCACCTTTGTCGCCAGGCATGGGGGAGTTAAGTTATCCTTTCTCCCCAGGCTACTACAAGTTATGCATGGTATGTTTGTGTGTATGTTTGGGTTTTTTTAATATAATAAGGGTTTTTTATTTGTTTTTATTAATTGGATTGTTCATGTTATTTTACCACTGTTGTTAGCCGCCCTGAGTCTGCGGAGAGGGGTGGCATACAAATCCAATAAATAATAATAATAATAATAATATACCACCAGGCATGGGGGAGTTGAGACACCTTTCCCCCAGGCTTTTTTTAATACTTTGTTTTATGTTTGGTTTTTTAAAAAAAAAATAATGATAGGGTTTTATATGTTTTTTAATATTATATTTGTTCCACTACTATATTGTTTTTATTACTGTTGTGAGCCACCCCGAGTCTTCGGAGAAGGGCGGCATACAAATCTAATAAATAATAATAAATAGTAATAATTCTTTTCCTTATGATAATTTATGATGGCATGGCATATTTATCGATTTTATTGAATTTTGAGCCAATTAAAAAAGTATACTGCACATTCGGTACTTGTGATAGAATGTGCGTACCATTACCTATTTTTTAAAAAACCTTTCCAATACTATATAATTCCCGAACAACATTTTTCCTTTACAGTCTGTTCGGTTGTCTGCTTACACGTTCAGTCTGTTTGTTTACCTGTTTATTTTATTTATTTTATTGTCAAGTACATATTGGCGGTATACAAAGATACAACAATGTTTATATACACGATACTAGTAAAATAGAAACACTAGGACAGGGCACTTATGCAGGCCCCTTACTGACCTCTTAGGAATCTGGACAGGTCAACAGTGGATAGTCTAAGGGTAAAGTTTTGGGGGTTAGGGGATGATCCTACAGAACCGGGTAGTAAGTTCAATGCATTAACTACTTGGTTACTAAAGTCACATTTCCTGCAGTCGAGTTTGGAGTGGTTTACTTTAAGTTTGTATCTCTTGTATGCTCGTGTGTTGTTGTGGTTGAAGCTGAAGTAGTCATTGGCTGGTGATTTTATGGACTATGCTTAGGTCGTGTTTAAGGCGACGTAGTTCTAAGCTTTCTAAACCTAGGATTGTAAGTCTAGTTGCGTAGGGGATTCTGTTGCAAGAGGAGGAGTGGAGGGCTCTTCTCGTAAAGTATCTCTGGACATTTTCTAGAGTGTTTATGTCCCAAACGTGGTGTGGGTTCCAGACAGATGAGTTGTATTCAAGGACTGGTCTGGCGGAAGTTTTGTATGCTCTGGTTAGTAGTGTGAGATTACCGGATATATATCCAACATTCTGAGCCTAGAAAAGATCTAAACGCTTTCTCAAGGATGAGCATTATCTATTCCTCCTGTCTCTTTTCAAGGAATCTGACAGGGAGTCATTGATTTCAGGTCCATCAAAGATAATGAACTAAGTCGGAGATAACGGGGGCTATCAGGAGCGCTTCCAAAAATTCAATCAGGAAGAAGAGATGGCCCAAACTGATACTTAACTCTTTCAAGAGTCAAGATGACCCTGTGTCATTACAGACATTATTGGGAGTCTCAATAGATCAGGCTTCCATTGACAGATCACACCAAGGCTATTAAACATTACATTGGTGCATTAAGTGAAGATGGGTTTTCGTGGTCTTGTTGGTAAGAGTGCTTAAAAAGAGAAGACAGGGGAGCATCAATTTCGAAGGGTGAAAATTTATTTTATTGATTGATTGATTTTGTCCAATACACAATGAGGGTTTTAGTGGGTATACACATAGTAAAATACATGATTTATTTATTTATTTATTAGATTTGTATGTCGCCCCTCTCCGTAGACTCGGGGCGGCTCACAATACAATAAAACAGTTCATGACAAATCTAATAATTTACAATTTAAAATATTTAAAAACCCCATTATTAAAAAGACATACATACAAACATACCATACATAAATTATATAGGCCCGGGGGAAATATCTCAGTTCCCCCATGCCTGACGACAAAGGTGGGTTTTGAGAAGTTGACGAAAGGCAAGGAGGGTAGGGGCAGTTCTAATCTCTGGGGGGAGCTGGTTCCAGAGAGTCGGGGCCGCCACAGAGAAGGCTCTTCCCCTGGGGCCCGCCAACCGACATTGTTTAGTTGACGGGACCTGGAGAAGGCCCATTCTGTGGGACCTAATCGGTCGCTGGGATTCGTGCAGCAGAAGGTTATAGAGGAGATACTCATAGTAAAATATATCTAAGAAAGAATAGAAGAGAAGATACAGGAATAAAACATATCAATGAAAGAATAGAAGAAGAGATAGAGGAATAGAAGAAAGGTATAGGAGATATAGGAGAGCAATAGGACAGGGGATGGAAGGCACTCTAGTGCACTTGTACTCGCCCCTTACTGACCTCTTAGGAATCTGGAGAGGTCAACCGTGGATAATCTAGGAGTGTTGGGGGTTTGGGGATGACACTATGGAGTCCGGTTATGAGTTCCACGCTTCCACAACTCGGTTACTGAAGTCGTATTTTTTACAGTCAAGTTTGGAGTGGTTAATAATAAGTTTAAATCTGTTGTGTGCTCTTGTGTTGTTGTGGTTGAAGCTGAAGTAGTCGCCGACAGGCAGGACATTGCAGCATATGATCTTGTGGGCAATACTTAGGTCATGTTTAAGGCATCGTAGTTTTAAGCTTTCAAGACCCAGGATCGTAAGTCTAGTTTCGTAGGGTCTTCTATTTCGAGTGGAGGAGTGAAGGGCTCTTCTGGTGAAGTATCTGTGGACATTTTCTTTTTTTTTTTTTTCAAATTTTTTTATTATTTTTCATAAAACAGACATACAGACGTACAAACATTAAACATAAAATGGGGATGTATTTCCCCGCTTCTTTTGAAAGTATACATTCAAATAGAAAAAAGAATACATAATCAAACATTTGTTAAATGTTAAAGAGTCTAGTAAAAAATTTTCAAATCTTAAATGCAATATTAGTACGGTATAAGTAAAAATGCTTAATATGTTATTTATGTGTAATATATTCATCTAATCAAACATTCAAACAAATCTCAATTACTAAACATACATAAAACAAAATTTTTAATATATCGCTTATGAGTAAACTACTGTATCAAAATCATCAACAAATACATCTAATATTGTTATTACCTAAATAAAAACAGATCTATCTCTTATTTTTTCTTATCTAACCATTTATATATGTTGTTCCATGTTTCATAAAATTTTGTATCTTCTTGATCGTTTAATCGTCTTGTCATCATATCCATTTCGGCGCAATCTAATATTTTAGCTATAACTTCTTCTTTCTTGGGGATTTCCTCCCCCTTCCAGTTTTGCGCATATATTATTCTAGCCGCAGTTAATATGTGTATGATTAAGTAAAGAGTTTCCTTCTTATAAGTCTGATTAGTAATTCCTAATAAGTAAAATTCCGGGGTGTTATCTATGTCATATTTTAATATTTCTTTTAATATCTTCTCAATCATCTTCCAATAAGTTTTAGCTTTGCTACATGTCCACCATTGATGGTAATAAGTTCCTATATCTTTCTTGCATTTCCAACACAGTGGGGATGTTTTAGGAAACATTTTAGCTATCCTGTTTGGTGGAAGGTGCCATCTATAAAACATTTTAATTTGGTTTTCTTTTAATGAAACTGACTTGGTCATTTTCCAATTATTAATCCAGACTTTTTCCCAAGTATCTATATCTATTTCCTTACCTATATTTCTGCACCATCTTATCATGGTATCTTTTAGAGTCAACTCTATATTTTTGTGAGCGATAAGAAATTTATATATTTTCCCTATCATTTTTATTGAATTATTAATAATTAAATGACTTAGCAAATTCTTACTTTTATTAAAAGTGTAAAGAGTTATATCCTTCTGGTATCTGGATCGAATCTGGGCATAATGCCACCAATCTATTATTATCCCTTCTTCTTGTAGTTTATTCCTAGGCTTTAGCTTCATCTGATCATTTAATAATTCTTTATATCTATAAAATATTTTCGTGTCTTTTATAGATTTTGGATGTGTTATTGCTTCTAGGGGGGCTATCCATTCTGGAACATTTAAGAAGTGATTTTTCTTTATGTCCTTCCAAACCTCTAGTAAATACTTCCTTAATGTGTGTCTTTTAAAATATGAGTGATTTTTTCCCTTGTCATACCATATAAATGCATGCCAACCCAGCATAAGATCATGTCCTTCTAGATTTAATATTCTTTTATTCTCTAAGGTTATCCAATCTTTAATCCATGTTAAGGCAGCGGCCTGATAATATAATTTCCAGTTTGGAAGACCAAATCCTCCTCTTTCTTTAATGTCTTCCAAACAATTTATTTTTATCCTTGCTTTTTTCCCTTGCCATATAAATTTTTTAACTAAATTTGTCAAAGTTTTAAAGAAAGTTCCCCCTGGGTTTATTGGAATTACCTGAAAGAGAAATAAAACCTTAGGCAGAATATTCATCTTGATTGTGGCAATTCTTCCTAAAAATGATATTTTCAGGTTATTCCATGTTTCTAAATCTTTTTTAATTTCTGATAATAATTTTATGTAATTATCATTTTTTAAAGTTATTGTTTTCGCTGTTAAATTTATTCCTAAATATTTTACTTTCTTTACGGTTTTTATTCCAGAAATATTTTCTAATTTAGTTTCTTGTATTTTATTCATATTTTTGGTTAAGAAAGAAGTTTTGCTTTTATTTATCTTTAAACCTGCTACCTTTCCGTATTGTTCAATAGTTTGCAATAAAGAAGGAACAGTTGTTATCGGTTCTTCAATTATAAACGTTAAGTCATCTGCAAAAGCTTGGAGTTTGTAAGTTTCGTCTCCTATAGTTAAACCTTTTATTTCGGAATCCGCTCTTATTTTAATTAATAAAGTTTCAAGTGTCATAATAAATAACAATGGTGATATAGGACATCCTTGGCGAACTCCCTTGTTTATATCAAGTGCTTGTAATTGGTTATTATTTAATATTATTTTAGTCGTTTGTTTTGAGTATATAGTATCTATTAAATTAACAAATTTTGAGCCAAATCTCATTTTGTTTAATTGCATTTTTATAAATGTCCAGTTAACGTTGTCAAAGGCCTTTTGAGCATCTAAGAACATTAAGGATGCTGTCTTATCTGGGTGTTGTTCATAGTATTCTAATGTGTTTATTACTGTTCTAAGGTTATTTTTAATTTGTCGCCCTGGTAGAAATCCATTTTGGTCTTGATGTATTATTCCATTTATAATTCTTTTAAGTCTATCTGCATAAATGGCAATAAATATTTTATAATCTACATTTAATAAAGATATGGGTCTATAATTTTTGATTTTTAGTGGGTCAGTGCCGGATTTGTGTATTAAAGTTGTCAGCGATTCTGACCAAGATTTCGGAATTTTACCCTCAAGTCTACATAAATTAAAAATTTCTAACATATAGTTTCTTACTATTTCATTGTCTATCTTATACCATTCTGCCGGTATAGCATCCGGACCAGTGGCCTTGTTGTTTTTCTGTTTTTTAATTATAGTTAGGAGTTCTTCCATTGTTATTGGACCATCCAACATAGTCTGTTGATCTTCTGTTATTTGTGGTAATTTTGAAGCCTGTAAGTAATTAAAAACCTCATCTTCACTAACATTGTCTTTGGCATAAAGATCTTTATAAAAATTATAAACAATGTCCGCCTTTCCTTCTGTATCATATTTTATTGTACCATCTTTGTCTTCTAATTTTTTTATCAATTTGGATTGACTCTGCTTTCTAAGTTTATATGCTAACCATCTGCCTGGTTTATTTGCATGTTCAAAATAATGTTGTTTTGCTCTTTTAATTTTTTCAGTTATTTGATTTTGTTCTATAATTCTAATTTTATGTTTAATTACATTTATTTCTGTTTTAAAATCTCTGTTCTTGGTGTGTTGCTGCGATGCAAATTCCAATTGTTTTAATTCATTTATTAGTTGTACATACTTTAATTTATTTTCCTTATTGTATTTTGCTGTATAAGATATTGTTAACCCTCTTGTATAAGCTTTGAGTGTATCCCATATATTCTGTGGAGTGGTGTCTGGGGTTTTATTAATCTCAAGAAATATTTTTAATTCCTTTTCGATCCAATCTTTATATTTCTTATCATTTAGTATATTTCTATTCATCCGCCAAATATTCTGTTTATTGTTCCTTCTTATATAAACCACTATTGGGTTGTGGTCAGCCCATGTATTAACATCTATCTCTACTTCCCTTATTTCTTCTGCAACCATTTTTGATGTCCATACCATGTCTATTCTTGTCCAGATTTTGTGGGGATTAGAATAAAACGTAAATTGTCTTTTATGGGGGTGTCTTTCCCTCCATATATCATTTAGCAATAATTCTGTTTTCATTTTTTGGAAAGTACTAGGTAGTAGATTTCTTTTTGTTTTTTTCCTTTTATTATGACTCCCTCCCCCTGAATGGTCTAATTGCCTATTCACAATAGCATTAAAATCACCTATTATTAATACATTCTCAATAGCTAAATCTATTATTATTTGATGTAAATTTTTATAAAATGTCATTTGGTCTTCATTGGGAGCATAAATAGAAACAACCACTATAGGTCTAGGTTCAATATCAACTTGTACAATCAATATTCTACCATCATTATCCTTATATATCTGTTTGGAATTTATAGAATTCTCTACATACATCACCACACCTCTTTTTTTTTGATCTGCTAATGCAGCATACATTTTTCCAATTTTGGGATTCAACAATAATTTTTGGTTATCTTTTTTGATATGTACTTCTTGTAATATTGCAATTTGAGCATTTTGATTTCTGATTTTAGAAAAGATTTGTTTCCTTTTCCTTGGTTCATTAAGTCCGTTAACGTTTACCGAAAAGATCTTTAGATCTTTAGTTGTTGTCATTTAGTAGGTTTTTTGGTTTCTCGCTGAGGCTGAACTCTTCTTATAGCACCTTGGTCCTGCTCTATTACTTGAGCTGTGGCCCCCAATAGTTCTTCTTGTTGGATTGCTAGTATCTCCCCTGGTTGCTGTTGTGCTGATTGTTGTTGAGCCTCTTGTTGTTTATCTGAAAAGTCCATGTGGCTGATGCCACTATTTTCAAAGAAATACCTAGCTTGTTCTACATTTTCCAGCTTGTATCTTGTAGAACGCCATGTCAGAGAAAGACCTTGTGGGATTAACCAACGATAGGTTATATTTTCTTTGATCAAAATTCTAGTGAGAAACTGGTAATCTCTTCTGCTCTCTCTGACACTTCTTGGAACTTGTTTTAATATTTTTATTTCCACTCCTTGATGTTGGAGTTTAGAGTTTCTTGCCCAATGGAGTATGTCATCTCGCAAGGTTTTCCTGGTGAATTTGATATGAATCTCTCTTGGAAGATTGTGGCGACGGATGTAACTATTCGAAGTCCTGTAAACTTCATCGATTTCTTTCACTAGCGCAGCAGGATCCTCCTGGAGTATTCCTCCAATCGTTTCCGCCATAGTCATTTTTAAATCTTCATCTTTTTCCTCTTTCATGTTCTGAAATCGTAGTCCATACGAAGCACGTTGCATCTCCAGCTGAATAATTGATTCATCATGTCTTCTGTGTCTTGCATCAGCTCTCCCTTCGAGATAATCAATTCTTTTTGCGTTTTTGTCGGATTTCTCTTCAACCTTTTTCACTCGATCATCACTTTCTTGTAGTGTTTGTTGGATCACCTTTATCTGGTCTTTCACCTCGCCCATATCAACTTTCAATTGGGCCATCTCCTTTTTAAATTCTGCCAAGTCTGCTTTTATAGCTTCCCTTTGTTGTGTTGCATCCTCTTTTATAGCCTCTCTTTGTTGGGTGGCATTCTCTAGAGATTTAAAGATAGAGTCCTGCATATTGTTTAAAGTTTCTTGTAATGTTGCAAAGTTGGGCTGCGTTGTTTTGTCTTTTTCTTTATCCTTGGAAGACATAGCTGAGGCCTGGTGCGTCGGGGAAGGACGTGGGGACACTTGTGGAGAAGAGATTGTTGCAGTAGGTTGTTTTTTGACTGTTTTAACAACGGTTGAAGAAGTTGACATTATCAATTTTGAATCCGCTGTTTAAAATTTGAATTAATTTAAATCAATCTAAATTTATATATAGTGAAAAGGAGAAAATTTCTATAAATTCCAAATCTATTCAATCTGTTTTATTAGCAGTTACGCTTAAATTATAACTATTCAATTATCAAGAAAATTCAAAATTCAAAATCCAATATATATTGTTATTAATTATTTTAAAAATTTAAAAATTTAAAGATATAATAACTCAGAAAACAAATATAAAACTTTTAGGAATAGAAAACCAGTAAAAGTTAAAAATAAATGGTCTAATGAAAAGACAAAATAAATGACAGCAAAGAAAGAGTAATAACTATTTTAAAAAGGGAGACTTTGAAAAAGTAGAAAGAAAAAAAAAGGAGAATAAGGCAGCAAAAAGAGGGAGAAAAAGGGAGAGAGAAAAAAGAAATGGGGAGTATTTCAATTCAAATAATTAGAATAGAGCATTTTCAAGGGTGTTGATGTCTGAGATGCGATATGGGTTCCAAACAGATGAGCTGTATTCGAGGATGGGTCTGGCGAAAGTTTTGTAAGCTCTGGTAAGTAGTGAGAGATTGCCAGAGCAGAAGCTACGTAGTATTAGGTTTACAACTCTTGAAGCCTTCTTGGCTATGTTGTTGCTGTGGGCTTTGGCACTTAAATCTTTTGTTATTAGTATACCGAGGTCTTTAACCGAGTGGGGATTATCTGTGATAATTTGATTATTCAGTTCATATTTGGAGTTTACTGAAGTCATATTTTTAACAGTCAAGTTTGGAGCGGTTAATATTAACTTTTAAATCAGTTGTGTGCTCTTGTGTTGTTGTGGTTGAAGCTGAAGTAGTCGCCGACAGGCAGGAAAATAAAACCCCATGTCGGCATTGAAACCGAGGCACAATGGATCTAGCTGGTTGCGTTGTAGACATTCAAAAACTGCTCACAATCTCTGTCCCTTCACACTCCGGGTGTCTTTAACATCACAATGCTATTAGTTGCCCTGGAGACCGGGAGAAAGGTTAAGTCCTTTTCTAGAAAAAGAGCCATTCCAAATTATGGCATTATCCACCAGATGACTGTTAGCCTTTTAAGTGGAATGTTTCTCCTTTAGCTTTTTCCATTTCAGCTCTCGGCGGAGGTGGTCAACAATCCAGGGGGCCACTCGTTAAAAGGACCCTCATCTCCAGAGAAGTGAACTGTAGCTGAATTAGTGAGCAAAGCAAAACACAAAGGGAGCATTTTCAATGTTCAGTGGACGATTAATTATTCCTCTGACAATGACAGGGAAACAACAAGCTAATTGTGCCATAAAGTCACCGAGCAATTGATTCGTCCCTTGTGATCGACTCCCCACTCCGCCAATGTCAAAGTATCAATTAATGTCAAGATAATTAATACGCAATGAAAACAAACCTCCCCCCCCCAACCAACAATTGTATTTTAATTGCAATGTGTGCACAAGTATTTCTCTGGGATCTGGGGTTCAGATGGTTTTAGAGCCACTGATAGATTGCATGGTTGTGTTTGGCCTGTCTTTGACACTGTCTTCGAAGATGAACCTTTTGGAGTTCTCGTTCATGTTTTAGAAGGCAGTCTGGAGGCAGAAAAATAAAATTAAAATTAAAAACAAATTTAAAAATAATATAAAAATGAAAAAAACCATCCTGGACCCAAATTGTTTCAACTCCTACCCTCAAAACGTCGCTACCGAGCACTGCACACCAAGACAACTAGATACAAGAATAGTTTTCCCCAAACACCATCACTCTACTAAACAAATAATTCCCTCAACACTGTCAAACTTTTTATTAAGTCTGCGCTACTATATTACTACTAGTTTTTTCTCATCATTCCTATCACCCATTTCCTCCCACTTATGACTGTATGCTTGTTGCTTGTATCCTAAGATTTTTATTAATATTGATTGTTTCTTCATTGCTTATTTGACCCGTGTTCTGCCGGCGTGTTTCAACCGCCTGTAATTACAGGGTAATTAGTCCAGAAAGACACACACCAAACAATAAAAGGAAAACCCAAAAGTTTTTAGAAACAGAAAAACAGAAACAGCTCCCTTTTTAAATGTCAAAGGGATTTTCTGGTACACACAAGGCACAGGTTAAATGCAGTCCAATTGCTCACCCAATAACTAGGAAATTGAGTCCAATTCTAAAGTCCAGAGAGTCCACACACAATCTTGAACAGCACAAAAACCACGATCTTGACGAAACAATGCATCAGATAAACTGCCATGAGGCTAAAACACCAGGCTGCACTTTTATCTGTAGCACTAATTACTGGAGCCCCACCCAACCACAGGTGGCCTCATTTTCTCTTGTAATAATCCTTCAGTTGTTGTCTCCTATGCATCACTCTACGCATGCGTGGATGTGTCATTAATTCTTGTTCAGAATCCAGGGATGATGCAGATGATTGATCTCCTCCTGGGCTGTCTGCCAAACTCCTCTCTTCCCTGTCACTCACGTTTCCTTGGTCAGAGGAGGCTTCGTCGGCAGATTCCATCAAGAGCAAAACAGGCCTAATCCCCCACATCCACCTGCACATTCCTTGGGGCAGGAGCTGGGCCAGAGCTAACCACAACAACCTGTATGACAATCATTGTGTTGTACCACATGTTTCTTGACAAATCTATATTTTCTTTTATGTACACTGAGAGCATCTGAACCAAAGACAAATTCCTTGTGTGTTCAATCACACTTGGCCAATACAGAATTCTGTTCTATAGAATTCCCTTCATTTTTGCCGGTGCTGCTTTGAATCCCAGCGAGGGGAGCCTCAGGGGAATCCTAGCACTTCGGCTGGCAATGGAAGTCCGGAAGTGGGGCTTCCCAGTAGCAGCAGCTCAGGTTCATAATAATAATAATAATAATAATAATAATAATAATAATAATAATAATAATAATTTATTAGATTTGTATGCCGCCCCTCTCCGAAGACTCGGGGCGGCTCACAACAGCAATAAAAACAGTATAACACTGGGACAAATCTAATAATAAAATATATAAAAACCCCAACAATTAAAAACCATACAGCATATACACACCAAACGTGAAATATAATAAGCCTGGGGGAGATGTCTTAGTTCCCCCATGCCTGGCGATATAGGTGGGTCTTGAGTAACTTGTGAAAGACAAGGGGGGTGGGGGCCGTTCTAATCTCCAGGGGGAGTTGATTCCGGAGGGCCAGGGCCACCAGAGAGGAGGCTCTTCCCGTGGGGCCCGCCAAACGACATTGTTGAGTTGGAGAAGGCCAACTCTGTGGGACCTTATTGGCTGCTGGGATTCGTGCAGTAGAAGGCGGTTCTGGAGGTAATCTGGCCCATTGCCATGTAGGGCTTTAAGGTCATTACCAACACTTTGAATTGTGATAAGGTGAAAATCGTTCGGAAGAAGAGGCAAAGAAATCTTAAGCACTAGATTCGTATCACGAAAAGTTCGTATGAAGAGGGGTTCGTAAGACAAGGTATCACTGTATTTAAAAACCAGTCATTCCCATTCATTCCATCCGTCTTCACTCACCAATAGGGATTTAGCGCCCACCGCCTTTGCACAAACCATTGTTTCCGTTCTTCCCAAGGCAGCGCAAAGCAAGCGATAACCTGCTTTCATGGTACGTCTTCCGTTCATTTCACCCAACTGCTCCCTTGGGAAGGCAAGCCCGTTGGTTGAAATGTGTCCCTCCTGCCTTAATGCTCCATACACCAGCTGGGCTTACGGTGCGCTTCCCATAAATAACCCGGCCGTATTAATTTCAGACAGAACAATTAAC